>NC_092708.1:195363519-195722685 GCF_047496885.1 Scyliorhinus torazame
GGGAGGAGGCTCTGAGGAGAGTGAATGCATCCTCTTTGTGTGCTAGGCTTAGCCTCATCCAATTTAAAGTACTTTTCAGGAGCATATGACGGTGGCCAGAATGAGCAGGTTTTTTGAGGGGAGGAGGACAGGTGTGAGTGGTGCGCTGGGAGGCTCGCGAACCATGTCCCACATGTTTTGGGCTTGTCCGGAACTGGCGGGATTCTGGCGGGGGTTCGCTGACGTGATGTCTGAGGTATTGAGGGTGAGGGTCTGTCCTGAGTCCAGAAGTGGTAATTTTCGGAGTGCCGGAAGACCCGGGAGTTCCAGGGGACGAGAGAGGCTGATGTCTTGGCCTTTGCCTTCCTGGTAGCCTGGAGACGGATATTGTTGGAATGGAGGGACTCGGGGTCGGCGAAACCTGGGGTGTGAGTGAGTGACCTCACAGAATTCCTAAAGCTGGAAAAGACCAAGTTCGCCTTGAGACGGTCTGTGGGAGGATTTGTCTGGAGGTGGAAGCGTCCATTGATTTCTTCAAAGATAGTTAAGACGTCAACAGTGGGGGTGGTCTATAGGGAGTAAAAATGGGGGTGGCAGTATGGGTGGAGAGGAACGGCGTGGAGGGTGGGGTAGTGCGGTGTTATTTATTGGCTATGTAATTTCCTGTTTGTTCTCTTTTTCTTGGTTCTGGATTGTGTTTCATGTAAATATTTATAAATGCCTTAATAAATGCCTTAATAAAATGCCTTAATAAATGCCTTAATAAAATGCCTTAATAAAAATTATTTATAAATGCCTTAATAAAAATATTTTTTTTAAAAGACACCCATCAATGTGATATATCGCAGAAAAATACAATCCTTCTCCTCTTGACAAAATAAGGGAAAACCTCCAGAATTATTTTTAAAGTATTTTAATTCCAATTTTCAACATTTTGCAACAACAAAAAGAACACACCCAACATATTAAACCCCCTGCCCAAGAAAAACCCCTCTCCACCCCCCCCCCCCCCCCCCCTTAACAGTTGACGGTAACCAGCTCTCCAAATTGCAAAACGAACAAACCCCAATTCTTGTGGAACCCATCACTTGCCCCCCTGAGGGCAAATTTCACCTTCTCCAGGGCTAAGAACTCCATTAGGTCCCCCCGCCATACTGAGGCACAGGGCGGCGAAGTTGACCTCCACCCCAACAGGACCCACCTGCAAGCAATCAGCGAGGTGAATGCTAAGACATCTGCCACCGTACCCATCTGCAACTCCGGCAACTCTGATTCCCCAAATATGTCCTCCAGGAAACCAGCTCTACATCTACATACAGAGCCACTGCAATGGTGTTAAAAACTGATCTCCAGAACCTTTCCAGCTTGAGACAAGACTAGAAGATAGTCCCTCAAACAGCTAGCTCATCCTTGACTTCATCAGGTATGTCCTGAGCATCACCTTTAGTTGTATCAGCCCAGCCACGCACACAAAGTTGAGGCATTCACCCTCCACAGTACCTCACACCACAATTCGTCTCCACCAATACTGCCCCAATTCCTCTTCCCACTTAGCCTTAATCGCTCCACGGACACCTTATCCTCCTCCAGAATGTTCCTGTAAATCGCCGAGATGACCCCCCCCCCCCCCCCCCCCCCCCCCTCCAGCCTGCCCACTGACAGCACCTCTTCCAACAACGAGGAGGCAGGTGCTACCAGGAAGATCTGGAAGACCTTCCTCGCAAAGTCCTGCACCTGCATGTACCAAAAACTCTCCCCTGTGCCAAACCAAACTTCTCATTCAACGCCTCCAAGCCCGCAACCCACCCTCCCAGAAACAGATCCTTCACCTCCCTCATCCTCCTCTCCTCCCATTCCCGGAACCACCACACTACCCGCATACTTCCCTGGAGCCAACGGAGGCGGGGCCGGCATCAGTGCCTGCAACCCCGAACCCCTACATAGGATGACATGGTAGCACAGTGGTTAGCACTGTCACTTCACAGCTCCAGTGTCCCAGTTTTGATTCCTGGCTTGGGTCACTGTCTGTGCGGAGTCTGCACATTCTCCCTATGTCTGCGTGGGCTTCCTCCGGGTGCTCCGGTTTCCTTCCACAGTCCAGAGACGTGCAGGTTAGGTGGATTGGCCATGATAAATTACCCTTCGTATCCAAAATAAAAGGTAGATGGGGTTACGGGCGTAGGGTGTGTGGTGATATGCATCACTGTAAATACACAAGGGGTTAATGTGAACACACTACACCTAGCTAGACACCAGAGGGAGCACCAGAGACATCGTGACACACAGACATTCAACCAATAGGCCAGTAAGATAGGACACGACCAATGGGCAGTCACAACACACACAGAGGTGACACTACCACAGGGGGGCATTACACCAACCCATATATAAGGACACAGCACACATGATCTTCCTCTTTCCAGTGGAGACACTTAGTGAGTACAGACAGGGTTGATTGAAACACATCACACCCACCACGTGGGTTGCAGCAGACTGGTTAGCTAATCTGAGTAGCTATAGCAGGATTAACAGGAGAGTTGAGTCCAAGTAGGAGAATAGTTAACAGTTTAATAAATGTGTTAAAGCTATCTCCAAGTCTGAACCTTCCTTTGTCAGAGTGCACATCAAGGAACCAGCTTATGCTACGTCAAGGGCATAACAAAACATGGTACCAGAGAGTGACCGTTTAAATCCATCTAGTTTCAACTCAGCTAACAGTGACAACCAGCAAAAGCACCCAGGCAAGATGATGTTCGAGATTCCGGTTCCACAGCGGCTCAGGTGCCACGGCAATCTCAGTGCAAACTGGCGTGCATTCCGGCAAAGGCTTGAGATCTTCCTGGTAGCAGCCGACCTACAAGACGTGGCCGATGCTGAAAAGACAGAACTTCTGCTCACCATCGCAGGTACAAGAGCAGAAGAAATCTTCAAAACATTCAAGTTCTCCAAAGGGCAAGACAAGAGTGAATTCCAGACAGTCCTGGACAAGTTTGAACGATTCTGCGAGGAAAAGACAAAGAAACCAACAGAAAATGGTAAAAGAGGCGCCAATACTAACCACGAGGCCGGGGTGGGCGAGCAGCGAACGACAATTTTGATTGGCGGCCATCTTGGAAAAGGTGCCGCACACGCGCAGTTGAGAGAAATGCACAAAGTAAAGGAACAGCGATCTGCGCATGTGCAATCGCTTCCTACACTCTACGTCACAAGCGCCGTGACGTCAGAGGCCCCGGACCATGCCCACTTAAAGGGGAAATGGCCCAAAACAAGAAAAAAAAATTTTGAAGCCTCAAAGCCTCAAGAGTTTCTTTCACCTGGAACGACATACTGCCTAAACTTCGACCAGTCGCTGAAAGTAACCTCCGCAGAACCCTGCAACAAGCAGTTAGCACTGCCCTAAGAGATGATACAGTCCTTGAAGACTATGACTCAGACGATGATTTCATCATTGGAGATGGCGACCCCACTACCAAATTTGAACCGCGATGAGATGTGTTGCACAGTGAAGAATCCGACACAGACGCAGATGTGTTCTTCGGATTTGAGGATCTTCAGCCCAGCACATATGACATCCCGACTCGTGAGTGCAGGATGATGCTGCAGCCTGACGCCAAGAGACAGAGAGCGGTACAAGCCCACAGAGAGCGGCCTGCTGCCACACAGAGAGTGGTCCACGCACCGTGAAGGGTCCCCGACGCCACACAGAGAGAGGTCCACGCACCGCGAAGAGTCCCAGCCTCCACACAGAAAGCGATGAAAGACACCACAGCGAGACAACTGCACGTCTCCACACAGAAAGTGACTCCAGTGACGCAAGCCTCCACAGCGAGCTTGTGGACAGACTCTACGATAGAAGCAACGCAAGACTCCAGAGCGCAGTCCTTGCATGAACAAGAAGTGATGACACTTACCACAGCGAGACCAATGCACGATTCCACACAGGGAACGCTGCAAGACTCCACAGAGGGCTCGTGGACAGTCTCCACGATGGAAGGAATGCAAGACTCCAGAACGCAGTACTTGCATGCACAAGACCATGAGGGTCTAGCAACCTCCTCTGAGCAACCAGCAGCAGGCAATGCCAGTCTGCCACGCTCAAGTGCTCAACAAGAAGACTATGACAGTCTACCACGCTCAAGTGTACAGCAAGAAGACTATGACAGTCTACCACACTCAAGTGAACAGCAAGAAGACTCTGACAGTCTACCACACTCACGTGAATAACAAAGCGACTATGACAGTCCACCCAGAGTGTTTGAGCAACCAGAAGAAGACTCTGACAGTCTACCCAGCTCCAGCGAACGACAAGAAGACACTGAGGCTCTACCCACTGTATATGCGACAAGTGACGACGGCATCCCACTTCCCATACCAGATGTGCAACGTGACAGACCTCAGCTAGAATGTCCAGAGGCACTCGACAATCACAGTGAGACTACTGGTGACACCACGTTAATTTAAACCTCATTCGCTCGAGCCTCTCTACAAGCAAATGCATTCCTGAATGTTTTGACTCCGGACGGGGAGCATCACGATGCCTCAGAAGATTCAAGTGAACCTGCAATGACTCCGGGCGGGGCGCGTCAAGAAACCAAAGCTGATTCAGGTGAACGAGAAAGGGCCCCAGACGGGGAGCATCGACAATCCAAAACTGACTCAGGTGAAACAGACCAGACTCCAGGCGGGAAGCATCGACAAGCCAAAGCTGATTCAAGGAAGCCGGACATGACTCCAGACGGGGAGCGCCGCAAACTCAGTGACGGCACGCTCAAGGAGACAGCAGATGCCACAAAGCACGCTGACATGAGTAACTGTGTGAAGGACTCGTATTATCCACAGAGTGTGGTCCTCGAGCGCAGCAAACACGACAACAAAACCAACCAACACAACAACAACATCAAAGACAATAACAAGACGTGTACCAAAGGCAACAACGTCGACAACAAGCACGATAAAAACAACACAAATGGAACTACGACTGGTACGACGTGGTACAACTCTGCAAATGAGGGACACTGTTACTGCTCAGCTCAGTACAATGACATGCCATGGCAGGACGATGCATCTTACCAATTCACTTTTGCTGCACTACCAACAGGCAACCTGGCTTTCAGGACAGATGCCATCAAGAATTACCACCACAAGCATTGAAAGAAAGAAAGAGTCCACCTCAGACAACAAAGTGATTTGACCACTTCTTGGTTCCTTCAGCACAGGGACACTGATGGCGTTTACAATGCAATGCCACCATCAACATCACCAACTCACCAACCAAACAAGAAAGCCACTCGACCATATTAATTACTGAACTTTGGACTCTGCATATGATTTGGACTTATTGTGTAATCATCACTCATCATGACTTGTACATGTCATCACACATTTACCTATTTTGTTCAATTTTCTTTAACACTGTACAGAAAATATGTAACACGAGAAAAAGGGGGATGTGGTGATATGCATCACTGTAAATACACAAGGGGTTAATGTGCACACACTACACCTAGCTAGACATCAGAGGGAGCACCAGAGACATCATGACACACAGACATTCAACCAACAGGCCAGTAAGATAGGACACGACCAATGGGCAGTCACGACACACACAGAGGCGACACTACCACAGGGGGGCATTACACCAACCCATATATAAGGACACAGCACACATGATCTTCCTCTTTCCAGTGGAGACACTTAGTGAGTACACAAGGTTGATTGAAACACATCACACCCACCACGTGGTTTGTAGCAGACTGGTGAGTTAGTCTGAGTAGCTTTAGCAGGATTAACAGGAGAGTCAAATCCAAGTAGGAGAGTTGTTAATAGTTTAATAAAGGTGTTAAAGCTATCTCCAAGTCTGAACCTTCCTTTGTCAGAGTGCACATCAAGGAAGCAGCTTATGCTACATCAAGAGCATAACAAGGGGTGTGCCTAAGTGGGTGCTCTTTCCAAGGGCCAGTGCAGACTCGATGGGCCGAATGGCCTCCTTCCACACTGTAGATTCTATGATTAATGAACCAGCCTCCACCTTTATCCGTCCTCCCTATTCCAACCCTGTACCTTCTCTGCACTCGCCGCCCGGTAATAATACATCAAAGTCGGGAGGCCTAACCCCCCCCCCCGACTGCCATGCCCTCTGCAGCACCACCTTCCTTATCCTGGCCACCTTCCCTGCCCAGATGAACAAGGAAATCAACCTGTCCACCCCCTTGAAAAACACCTTGGGCAAAAAGACCGACAGGCACTGAAATAGAAACAAAACCGCGGTACAATGTTCATTTTCACTGCCTGCACCCGACCCGCCAACGGCAGAGGAAGATTATCCTACCTCAAAAAATCTGCCTTCACCCTCCCCACCAAACCAGAGAAATTCAATTTCTGAACACCTGCCCAATCCTGAGCCACCTGCACCCCCAGGTTCCTAAAATGAGATGCTGCCACACGGAATGGCAACCCCCTCCACCCCAACCCCCGTCCCTGGAGAGGAAACCACAAAATACTCACTTTTCCCCAGGTTCAGATTATACCCCCAAAACACCCCAAATCTTTTAAGCAAACCCATTGTGTCCCCCATCCAGGAGCCCGGCTCCGAAAGGTATAACAACAAATCGTCCGCGTACAAGGACACCCTGTGTTCCACCACCCCCCTCACTATCCCCTTCCACATCCCCAATCTCCTCAGCGCAATGGCCAAGGGCTCTATCGCCAACGCAAACAGAGACATGGGGCACCCCTGCCTCGTTCCCTGGTGCTGCAATGAAAAATATCCTGAATTCATATTATTCATGTGAATGCTCGCCCTCGACGCCTTATACACCAACTGCACCCATGTCACAAAATTAGGCCCAATCCCAAACCTCTCCAACACCGCAATCTGATAACTCCACTCCACTCTGTCAAAGACCTTCTCTGCATCCAATGCCACCACCACCTCCAACTCCCTTCCTTCTGCCGTAGAAAGCGCCACATTCAGCAGCCTCGCCATACATTCGCCATCAGCGGTCTGCCCTTAATGAACCCATTGTGTCCCCAATCACCCTCGGTAGGCACACCTCCAACCTTAGTGCCAGCAACTTTGCCAATACCTTAGCAGAGATATGGGGCCTATACGACCTACACTCCACCAGGTCCTTATCCCTCTTTAGCAGCAACGAGATGGAGGCCTGTCCCATCGTTTTCGGCAAAACCCCCCATAACCATTGTGTCCTCGGACAACTCCACCATCAATGGCGCCAGCTTCTCCTTAAATCTCTTGTAAAATTCCACTGGAAATCATCCGGCCCCGCCACCTTCCCCGTCTGCATCTTCCCCATTGCTGCCTTCACCTCCTCTGCCCCCACCGACACCTCCAGCCCCGCCCTCTCCATTTAACCCACCTTCGGGCACTCTAACCTCACAAAACTTCTCTCATCTCCCACTCATCCTATGACGGCTCCAACTTATATAATCTCTATAAAACTCCTCAAACGCCATTACTCCATTCCGGGGCCACCACCCGCCCTATCCCTAACCTGAATTATCTCCCTCGCATCAGCTTGTCTACACAGCTGACCTGCCAACATATCGCCGGCCTTCACCCCATACTCATAGACAGCCCTTCTTGCGTTTCTCAGCTGACGCTCCACTTTCCCCGTGGACAACAGATCAAACCTCGCCTGCAACTCCTAAAGTCCTGAGTCCAGGTCCCCCGTATACCTCCCGTCCACTTCCAGAATCTCTTCCTTATCCACGTTAGCCTTGAACAAAATAACCTCCCCCGTCACCATTGCCTTCAGAGCCTCCCTAACCATCAACAGCGAGACCTCCGCAGTACAGTTAACCCCACATACTCCTCAACCACCTTCCCCATCCTATCACGAAAACTCCGGTTCCCCCAACAACCCCACATTCATCCTCCACCCCGGCTTCTGGGCTGCCCCCTTCTGCGGGACCACGTCCATCCAGTGTGGAATGTGTTCCGAAATCAGAATTGCCGAATTCTCTGCCCTCCTAACTCCAGCTAACAGCACCTTTCTCACCAAAAATTAAATCCTAGATGCACCTTATGCACCAACGAAAACAAGGATTACTCCCAATCTCTCTAGTCACCGTCAACACCCATCCCATCCCCAGAATGCCGCCATCCATTTCCTCTTGCAAACAGCCCCCCCCCCCCACCCCCACCACCACCATTCACATCTCCCAGGCCATCGAAAGCTGCCCAGTCAGGCTTCAGTGACTGTGGCCCCTCCCCCCACCCGTTCACGAGAGAACCTTTGTTTGTTAGCACGCTGACCCTGCCAGAGCCCCCTCCCTCCAGAATTAATCATAACAAATAAGAGCTTGTATCAGCATCTCACCGACGCAGATAAAGAAAGGAAACCCCAAAGAGAGGAGAACATCAGGATTAGCCAATAGACGTCAGACATGGTCTGGCAATGTACACTTTCACAAAGAGGATACCAGGAACAGAACAGCATAACCCCAGGGGAGCCTGTCCCACGAGGACAGTCTGGAAGTCCATATGTATGACCACTTGGAGGAGGGCGACCTACTCCTCCATCCAGCCTAACCCCAAACCAAAGAAAGATTCTAACAATGCTGAATCACAGCACTCAGACTAGCACTCATGCCCTGCAGCCAACAGGATACTACCTCCCCAGAGGAACCAAATGTCACAAAGGAGAATAGTCCAGAAGCCCCAAAAGGGGACATCTTGGGGATGGGTGACCCACTCTCCTGCCTGACCTGGCTAACACAGTTACTACTGCCCGGTACATCACGGTAGCACAGTGGTTAGCCCAATTGCTTCACAGCTCCAGGGTCCCAGGTTCTATTCCCAGCTTGGGTCATTGCCTGTGCGGAGTCTGCACGTTCTAGGTGGAGGTGTGGGCTTGGGTAGGGTGCTCTTTCCAAGAGCCAGTGCAGACTCGATGGGCCGAATGGCCTCCTTCTGACTGTAAATTCTATGACTATGACTATGACTAGCGTTCCCAACTGAGCTAAACCAGGCCTATACATTGAACAAAGCAAATTACCCCTATCTCTTGGCATCCCAGAGGCCCCTCCATCAATGAGATTCCACCCATTTCCCCTCAGCACAGAAACCCTAACAACAGGATGAAATGCCTACTGTCCATGAGCCAGGTAACCACTGTCACTACCTGTGCAGCCAAGTAAATATAGAGGACCAACCCAAGAAAGGCTAGATATTCCAGGAATAACTGACCACGCCCGGGCCTGCTACAGTACATATTTCCCCCAACTCCAACAACACTCGAGGCGCCAACAGAAAAAAAACCCAGTCTTTTCCAGGTTACATGATCTGCCTGTACCTTCATAGGAGACCAGCAAGGATTCCATAATCCTAAAATAACCAAAGTACAAAAGAAAAATGCGACACCAATAGTTCTAATGAGGGTTTTCAGGCCATACCAACTACCTCTAGACCAAACCTCCTACCCACCACTCCGCTGTGGCACGACTCAACTTATCCATAAATAAATTGAAGGGTACCAAAAACTGTATTCACTCAGTGTAAAAGCAGCGTACAAACGAAATCAGGTAAAAACCGCACAACCTTCATTTTTTACAGAATAACAAAGAACAGGCGAGAACACATCTGTGCTCACATATCATACATTCTTATCAGGATGAAAGGAAAGAACATAAAATCAGGAGTAAAATTACAGAGGAACAAAGTTCAAGGTTAATGATGAACTGCAGGATAATACAACCATCCACGGAGCTTGGAAAGGCCAAAGCCCTGACAGGGCCATTGAGCAACATCCAGGATCGATTGAGTTCCACTGAAGCCTTTCCAACTCCACCATGTCGTTGTCCTGAAGCCCCAGCAATGCGAAACCTAGTCCCCGACGGGTGGCCAAGGCCCGTCCCGTCCGGCCACCTCTGGCCCTTCTCGACAGACACAGAGGGCAAGACAAAGTAAGACCAGTGGTCAGAGCCTTTGACCAACCCCAGGCCTCGAAGACCAGAATCAATGTGCTCCGTCGAACTCGAAATGCCCAGCCTTCAAATCGAGATTGTGAAAAAAAGGCAGCCAGTTCTCACATCCGGCCGGGAATTCATCCCCAGCTCCTCTTGGGAACCCGTGCGCATGGATACTCCTTCTCTGGCCCCATTCCCCCGAATCAACCAGGATGTCCGACATACCATTCAGCAGGATTTCCAAATACTGAAGATGATCTTCCACCGAGGAAACTGCCCCAACGACTGACAGGATTCTCTTCTCCGCTTCATCCATTCCCTTCAGGACATCTCGCAATTCATCAATGTGAACATCAATAACCTGTGCCGGGGGATCATGACCATCGCTCACAAAGGCAGCCATCATCTCGATCCCAATAATTTAAAAAAAATGTTTTTATTCTCCATTTTCACATTTTCCTTCAAAATTTACGCCCCACCCACAAACAGTAAACGGTAACAAATACAAAATCAATCCCCTTAACAATACCAACGAACCCATCCTCCCACCACCCCAAACAACGGCCCACCTGTCAATATATGCATCCAATAAAACAAACCCTCCCATGGTGGCAACAAAAAAACAAAGGAGAAAAAGAAAAAGGATTCCGGGACCGCCCATGGTCACCATTGACCTATAGAGTCCACTCCCCCTCCCCCCACTACACTCAACGCCATCCAACCTCTGAAAGAGTACCGTACATGATACCCAAGAGTTGTACCCCTCCCAGTCTCCAGCTCCTCCCGTCCATTGCCTCTTGTAAAACTCCTCCCCCCCAACCTCGGTTCCTTCCCCCCAACTTTCCACCCCGGCTAGACCACTCGGACCCTGTTCTGCCAGGCTCCGATGGCCGCAGCCCCTCCCCCCACCTCACTCCCGTTCACTGGCCAGCGTGGAGGCCCCTGCCCGGGTCCCTTTCCCCCTTGCCCGGCCCTAGGAAGGCCTAGAAATCCCCTTTTAGCACACAAACCCCGCATATCCACCTACACCCCAAAGAGCCCTCATTTTGTGTGGACTTCCCTTGTCCAAATATATACAACATTAGCTCCGTTAGCCCATACACCCACACTCAGTGAAACAGAAAAGGAGAAAATACAGTCATGATGTTATATCGGCACATGGCCATTTCTCAAATTCTCAGTTCTGCCACAGTCCTTCTGCCTTCGCAAACCCCTCCGCTGCCTCCGCCGTTACAAAGTAAAAGTCCCTGAGCTTCTAAGTCACCCTCAGCTTCGCTGGATATACAATGCCGCACTGCACCTTGCTAATGCGACAAACCCTCCAGGGTTTGCTAATGTCCAGTGTCCTCGTCACCCGGTTGAAGGCAGCCCACCTCCTCGCCAGCGCCACTGTAAAGTCCTGGTATACACGTATACCAGCTCCAGCCCACTGCAGCACCCTCTTCTGTTTGGCCCAGCTCAGGACCTTCTCCTTCACACTGTACCTACAGAAGCACAGAGTCACTACCCTTGGCGGCTCACTTGCCTTTGGTACAGGCCTCCACGATCGATGAGCCCGATCCAGTTCATATCGGGAGGGATCCTCCCCCTCCCCCAATAGTTTCGCCAGCATCGCGGCAAAATACTCAGTCGGCCTCGGTCCTTCAACTCCTTCGGGCAGCCCCACAATCCTCAAGTTCTGTCGCCTGGATCTGTTTTCCAGGTCTTCCATTTTTCCTCGCAGATCCTTGTTAATGTCCATCACCTTCCGCATCTCCTTCCCCATCGAGGCAAGTTGATCACCGTGCTGCAATAACGTCTCCTCCACTTGCTTCAGATCCTCCTCTTGCTCTCACACCTCCGCCACTGCGCTCACCACCGCCTTCATCACCGGGGAAATCGCCTCCTCCACCAGCACACTCAAAACCTCCCTCATCTCCTTCCTCACCGTCTCCATGTGTTTTGTAAACTGCCTTTCGAATTCCGCAGCCATCACCTTAGTTATTTCTTCAGCCGTAAGCAATGTGGCCTCCCCTGGTGCTCCAGCCTCCATTTTCCTTGGTGACCCCGCGGTGACTCCCCGACGGACCTTCAGCTGTTTTCCTTACGGACGTTCTTTTGCTCACCCTCGACATTTTTCTTCACTGTGCCTTCACTCTGCCGCCTCCGTGCCTTCTCCCTGCTTTTGCCGCCTCTGTGGACCCTGGGACCGGGCTTAAAGCCCCAAAAATGCCATTCCCGAACAGGAGCCCTCCACTGTGTGGCCGCCTCCCACCCGCCGTCTCTCTCAATCCCAATAATAATAATAATCTTTATTGTCACAAGTAGGCTTACATTAACAATGCAATGAAGTTACTGTGAAAAGCCCCTAGTTGCCACATTCCGGCGCCTGTTCGGGTTCACTGAGGGAGAATTCAAAATGTCCAATTCACCTTACAAGCACGTGTTTCAGGACTTGATGGAGGAAACTGGAGCGTCCGATGAAAACCCATGCAGACACGGGAGAAAGACAGACTCCGCACAGACAGTGACCCAATCCAGAATTGAAGCCGGGAATGGCATCGCTGAAGCAGAAACACGCTGACCATCGAAACCACCACTGCGAACTGGGCCCCATCCCTGCTGTCTCCTACAGCCTCAATTAACCAAGGACTTTCTTGACTGAATTCGGCTCCCCATTGCCAAACATTAGCCAGGATCTTCCAGGAAATTAGCACAGGACATACACATGAGGATTGGATAATTATGGGTTGTGCATCAGGTTAAAAAGAGGATTCAAAGATGAATAGCGCAAGAGCTCGCGAAAATGCAGCCACTCCAGCACGCACACCACGTGACCCCCGAAAAAGTTATTTTGGTGTGAAAAGCTTTCATTTTTATATGTTGTACAGCAGACAATATCTCGCCATTTTATGCAATTAGGGGAAAAGAAGCTTTGAGTCTTCAGTGAGTCGACGAGGTTGTAACAATTGTGATCAATTAGCATTCTCTGCTCCGTTTGGTTGATGAACCTTTTTCTCTCTGCGCTGTGCCCTTTGTTTTTGCATTTGTCCTGTGACGGTTTTTATCTCAGAATGGAGAACACTGTCCTGCTCCCATCACCTTTGGTATGTGTGTCTTTGAAGAATTGCAGAATCCCCCATTGAATTCGGAAGGTCAGAATGCAAATTCTCCCTTTATTGTGTGCCGGTGAACAAGGAGAGATGTTAATGCTCTAATTATTCCATTAGGGCCGCTGCTGCCTGCCTCTGAGAGCCAAGATAAATGCTTTCATTTTGACGCCATTCTGACAGTTCATTTTTTTTCAACAGTTCTTCAAACATTTCCCAGAATTAAAATGGGTCAATTTGCTCCAGCGCATAAGACATAGCCAATTACCTCCAACAGCCTTGCAGGAAATCCCAGGGGAACTGACGAGGGCTGACTGGCATTTGTCGACAGAACCTGTCTTAATCCTTTTTTACTCCCTTTTGTTCTTGTCCCCATGAAGTTTCATTTTGTGGATCTCTTGGCAGGTATGGCGAGCAGTTTCTGAATATTCAATCTCACCAAGACGCTGCTTATCTTCTTTCTATTTATCCTCTCATTAGTCAATGTGTCTAATCGAAACCAGACGAGGGAGAAAGAGCCTTTGATTTGGCTTCCCTCAACTTCAGGAGATCTCCCAGTTGGTGCCATTTTCTCCATGTACTTTGACTTTCAGCTGACCCTGTGACATTGAACCATTGACCTCTTGAATATTGGGTTCAGCTGCTGAGGCTGATCTGGGTATTTTAACGGGCATTGTTCAAATTCCCTCAAATCCCATATTTCAGCTGCTCACGGACACAGTTGCCCCGTCAGTGCGCCTTTTTGGGTTTTGAAGACACTTTTCTCATGTTTTCTGAATCCCATGTTAACATTTCTGAAGTCTCACTGCGTTCGACTACACAAGACTCATCCAACATTTCACAGAATGAAAGCTACAAATGGACTTTAACCTTCTGTCCACTAGGAGGGTAGTGCACCAACTCCGGCAGGCACAGGGGACCTTTAATGAGCATGGAGACAAGGCTGGCCACCTGCTGGCTCACCAGCTGAGAAAGCAGGCAGCCACCTGGAAAATGGCACAGGTGAAGGATAGCAGAGGCAGACTGGTAGCCAAACCAAAAACGTCAACGAAGCATTTGAGACCTTCTACGGGGGGCTGTACACTCTGAGCCCCCCAACAGGGGCGCGGGGATGAAACGATTCCTCGACAGACTGGACATGCCAGGTCGTGGGGGGCGATAGACGGAGGGAGCTGGAAGCACTAATAGGATTGGGAGAGATCATGGAGAGCATCAGCTCCATGCAGGCGGGGAAGGTATTGGGACCCGATGGGTTCCCAGCGGACTTTTACAAAAAATGTAGGCCTGCACTCGCCCCATATCTGGGGGAGATGCTCGCAGGCTCACTTGAGACAGGCACCCTACCTTCAACTCTAACACATGCCACCATGTCACTGATACCCAAAAAAGACAAAGACCCAACAGAATGCGAATCATACAGACCCATTTCACTGCTCAGTGTGCATGTGAAAATACGCGCAAATGTCCTGGCCAAAAGGCTGGAGAACTGCGTTCCTAGGTGGTCACAGAGGATCAGGCTGGCTTTGTCAAGGATAGGCAACTAACTGCGAACATCAGACGGCTGCTGAATGTGATACTGACCCCATCCGGGAAGAGAACACCAGAGGTGAGCATCTCCCTGGATGCAGAGAAAGCGTTCGACAGAGTCGAGTGGAAGTATCTCATCGGGCTGGGAACAGGATTCACCTCATGGGTGAAACTCCTGCACAACACGCCGAAGGCGAGCGTTGTTCACCCTGGCAATTGAACCGCAGGTATTTGCTCTGCGAGACGCAGGCGGCTGGAGGGGAATCCAAAGAGGGGGCAGAGAGCACAGAGTCTCACTCTCTGCGGATGACTTGCTCTTTTACATTTCAGACCCGCAAAACGGCTTGAAAGATATCACAAAGCTTCTGGGAGAGTTCGGAGCCTTCTCAGGCTCAACCTGGGCAAAAGCGAAGCTTTCCCGTGTGTGTGTGCACATTCCACATCCTAACCACTCGCTGTGTGAATCTGTTTCCACCACACTCTTGACAGTACATTCCAGATCTTGACCACTTGCTCTGCAGAGATGTTTTTCTTCATGTCTCCATTGCTTCTTTTGTTAATCCCCTTAAATCTGTATCCTCTTGACCGCGATCATCATAATAATAATAATCTTTATTGTCACAAGTAGGCTTACATTAACACTGCAATGAAGTTACTGTGAAAATCTCCAAATCGCCTCACTCTGGTGCCTGTTTGGGTACACTGAGGGAGAATTCAGAATGTCCAAATTACCTAACAGCACGTCTTTCGGGACTTGTGGGAGGAAACTGGAGCACCCGGAGGAAACCCACGCAGACACGGGGAGAATGTGCAGTCTCCACTACCCACTGTGCTACCGTGCTGCCACCAAGAGGAACAGTTTCTCCCTATCGACATTGTCGAGACGTCTCATGATTTTGAATACCCCTATCAAATCTCCTCGCAACCTTCTCTTCTAGAAAAACAGTCCCATTTTCACTAATTTTTCTGTGTACTGAAGTTCCTTAACCCGGAAACCATTCTTGTGAATCTTATCAACACTCCATCTAATACCTTCACACTGCTCCTAAAGCGCGGCACTCAGGCTTGACACAATCCTCCAATTTAGGCCAAAACAGTGGTTTATACAAGTTTAACATCACTCCCTTGCTTTGGGGTCTATTCCCTATTAATAAAATCTCAGATGCTGTATGCTTTAACTTCTCTCTTCACTTGTCCTGTTATTTTCAATGATTTATGCGCATGAACCCACTTCAGAATGGTACGATTTATTTTTTATTGTCCCTCCATTGTTTTGCCCACCAAAGTGAATGACATGGAAAATAGGAGCAGGAGTAGGTCATTCGGCCCTTCAAGCCGGCCCCATCATTCAATATGATCATGGCTGATCCTCTACCTCAACGACACCATCCTGCTCTCTCCCCATTACCCTTGACACCTTTAGAGTTTAGAAATCTATCTATTTCTGTCTGAAACATTTTCAGTGACTTGACGTCCACAGCCTCCTGTGGTAGAAAGTTCCACCTGTTTTCCACTCTCTAAGTGAACAAGTGAAGAAATTTCTCCTCATTTCAGTCCTAAATGGCCGACTTCATATCCTTTTTAATAATTCCTTTCTGGAATATGGACGTTGCTAGTTAGGCCAGCATTTATTGCCCATCTCCAGTTGCCCTTCAGAAGGTGGTGGTGAATTGCCTTCTTGAACCGATGCAGTCCTTGAGGTGTAGGTACACCCACTGTGCTGTTGGGGAGGAAATTCCAGGATTTTGCCCCAGCGACAATGAAGGAATGGCGATATATTTCCAAGTCAGGGTGGTGAGTGACTTGGAGGGGAACCTCCAGGTGATGGGGCTCCCAGGTATCTGCTGCTCTTGTCCTTCTAGATGGTTGTGGTCGTGGGTTTAGAAGGTGCTGTCTAAGGAACTTGGTGAGCTACTGCTGTGCATTTTGTAGATAGTACATACGCCCGTCACTGTTCGTCGGTGGCGGAGGGTTTGAATGCTTGTGGAAGGGGAAACAATCAAGAGGGCTGCTTTGTCCTGGATGGTTCCAAGCTTCTTGAGTGTTGTTGTTGGTGCTGCACTCATCCAGGCAAATGGAGAGTATTCCATTACATTCTTGACTTGTGCCTTGTAGATGGCGGACAGGTTTTGGAGGGGGTCAGGAGGTGAGTTACTCGCTATAGAATTCCTAGTCTTTGACCTGCCCCGATAGCCACAGTATTAATGTGGCTAGTCCAGTTCAGTTTCTGATCACTGGTAACCCCAGCACGTTGATTGTGGAGGATTCAGTGATGGTAATGCCATTGAATGTCAAGGGGCGGTGGTTAGATCCTCTCTTGTAGGAGAGGGTCATTGCCTGACACTTGTGTGGAGTGAATGTAACTTGTCACTTGTCAGCCCAAGCCTGGATATTGTCCAGGTCTTGCTGCATTCGGACACGGACTGCTTCATTATCGAAGGATTCGCGTATGGTGCTGAACATTGTGCAGTCATCCCCACTTCTGACCTTTTGATGGAAGGGAGGTCATTGATGAAGCAGCTGAAGAATGTTGGGCCGAGGCCACTACCCTGAGGAACTCCTGCAGTGATGTTTTGGAGTTGAGATGATTGACCTCCAACAACCACAACCATCTCCCTTTGTGCCGGGTATGGCTCCAACCAGAGAGTTTTCCCCTTCATTTCCATTGACTCCAGTGTAACTAGGGTCCATTCTCGATCAAATGCTACCTTGATGTGAAGGGCAGTCACTCTCGCTTCACCTCTGGCATTCAGCTCTTTTGTCCTTTTTGAAACAAGGTTGTAATGAGGTCAGGAGCTGAGTGACCCTGGCAGAACCCAAACTGAGTGTCCATTAGCAGGGTATAATAATAATCTTTATTCGTGTCACAAGTAGGCTTACTTTAACACTGCAATGAAGTTATTGTGAAAAGCCCCTAGTCGCCACATTCCGGTACCTGTTCGGGTACACAGAGGGAGAATTCACAATGTCCAATGTATCCAACAAGCACGTCTTTCGGGACTTGTGGGAGGAAACCAGAGCACCCGGAGGAAACCCACGCAGACACAGGGAAAATGTGCAGACTTCGCACAGACAGTGATCCAAACGGGATTCGAACCTGGGACCCTGTAAGTTATTGCTGAGTAAGTGCCGCTTGATAGCACTGTTGATGACTCCTTCCATCACTTTGCCGATGATAGAGTAGACTGATAGGGTGGTAATTGGCTGGGTTGGATTTGACATTAGTGAACCAGATGGGTTTAAAAAAAAAAAAAAAAAATTTATTCAAATTTTCACAAAATATCAATGACAAAATACAGAAAGAAAAGAACAACCCCCACTATATACATAAATAATAAATTAACAGCCATCATCAACACAAAAGCAAATATACATGCCCACTCAAGTTAAACAAACCCCCCCCCCCCCCCCCCCCCCCACCCCCGGGTTTCTGCTGCTGACCACCTCCTAACGCTCTGCCAGGAAGTCTAGGAACAGTTGCCACCGTCTGAAGAACCCTTGCACCGATCCCCTTAAGGCAAATTTCACCCTCCCCAATTTAATAAACCCCGCCATATCGTTGATCCAGAATTCCACGCTTGGGAGCCTCGCATCCTTCCACTGAAGAAGAATCCTTCGCCGGGCTACCAGGGACGCAAAGGCCAGAAGACCGGCCTCTTTCGCCTCCTGCACTCCCGGCTCCTCTGCCACCCCAAATATTGCGAGCCCCCAGCCCGGCTTGACCCTGGAACCTACCACCCTCGACACCGTCCTCGCTACACCCTTCCAAAATTCCTCCAGCGCTGGGCATGCCCAGAACATGTGGGTGTGGTTTGCTGAGCTCCCTGAGCACCTAACACACCTGCCCTCGCACCCAAAGAACCGGCTTATCCTTGCCCCGGTCATGTGTGCCCTGTGCAGCACCTAAAATTGTATGAGGCTGAGCCTCGCGCAAGAGGAGGAAGAGTTCACTCTCCCCAGGGCATCCGCCCACGTCCCCTCGTCAATCCCCTCTCCCAACTCCTCCTCCCACTTACCCTTTAGCTCCTCCACTGAGGCCTCCTCCTCCTGCATCACCTGATACGTTGCCGAGATCCTCCCCTCTCCAACCCACACCCCCGACAGCAGCCTGTCCTAGACCCTGCATGGCGGCAACAGTGGGAACTCCACCACCTGCCGCCGAACAAACGCCCTTACCTGCATATATCTGAAGGTGTTCCCCAGGTGGAGCCCGAACATCTCCTCCAGCTCACCCGGGCTCGCAAACTTCCCGTCCACAAACAGGTTCCCCCATCCTTCTAATACCTACCCTGTGCCAGCTCAGGAACCCTCCGTCCATCCTCCCCGGGACAAACCGGTGGTTTCCCCGTATTGGGGACCACACCGAGTCCCCCACCTCCCCCCTGTGACGTCTCCATTGCCCCCAAATTTTGAGGGTAGCCCCCACCACCGGGCTCGTGGTATACCTCGTTGGAGGAAGTGGCAGCGGTGCCGTCACCAGTGCCTCCAGGCTCGTGCCCACACAGGACGCCATCTCCAGCCTCTCCCATGCCACCCCCTCCCCCTCCATCACCCACTTACGCACCATCGCCACGTTGGAGGCCCAATAATACCCACAGAGGTTAGGCAGCGGCAACCCTCCCCTATCCCTACATCGCTCCAGGAGCACCCTTCTCACCCTCGGGGTCTTCGGCGGCCACACAAACCCCATAACGCTCCTGTTAACCTGCCTGAAGAAGGCCCTAGGGATCAGGATGGGGAGGCATTGGAACAGGAACAAAAACCTCGGGAGCACCGTCATTTTAACTGACTGCACCCTACCCACCAGGGAGAGTGGCAGCACGTCCCACCTCTTAAACTCCTCCTCCATCTGCTCCACCAACCTCGTGAAGTTAAACTTATGTAGGGCCCCCCAGCTCCTGGCCACCTGGACCCCCAGGTACCTGAAACTCCTCTCCGCCCTTTCTAGCGGGAGCTCACCAATCCCCCTCTCCTGGTCCCCCGGGTGCACCACGAAAAACTCGCTCTTCCCCATATTGAGCTTATACCCGGAGAAATCCCCAAACTCCCTGAGAATCCTCATTACCTCCGGCATTCCCCCCACCGGGTCCGCCACATATAACAGCAAATCGTCCGCAGAGAACGACACCCGTGTTCCTACCCCCCACCGCACCAGCCCCCTCCAATTCCTCGACTCCCTCAATGCCATGGCCAGGGGCTCAACCGCCAGCGCAAAGAGCAGGGGGGACAGGGGACACACTGTCTCGTCCCCCGGTGTAACCAAAAATATTCTGACCTCCTTCTGTTCGTGGCCACACTCGCCACCGGGGCCTCATACAGCAACTTAACCCACCTGACAAACCCCTCCCCAAACCCGAACCTTTTCAGCACCTCCCACAAGTACCCCCACTCTACCCTATCAAAGGCCTTCTCCGCACCCATCGCCGCCACTATCTCCACTTCCCCTTCCACCGCTGGCATCATTATAACATTCAAGAGCCTCCGTACATTAGTATTCAACTGCCTCCCTTTCACGAACTCCGTCTGATCCTCGTGTATGACCTGCGGCACACAGTCCTCTATCCTCATGGCTAAAATCTTCGCCAACAACTTTGCCTCTACATTTAGGAGTGAGATCGGCCTGTATGACCCACATTGTAGGGGATCCTTGTCCCGCTTCAGGATCAAGGAGATCAGCGCCCGAGACATCGTCGGGGGCAAAGCCCCTCCTTAACTTGACTCGTTAAAGGTCCTTACCAACAGAGGGCCCAGCAGGTCCGCATACTTCTTATAAAATTTGACCAGGAACCCACCTGGCCACGGTGCCTTCCCCGCCTGCATGCTTCCTATCCCTCTGACCAACTCCTCCAACACGACCAGCCCCGTCACCTGCCCCTCCTCCACCCTCTGGAACCTCAACCGGTCCAGAAAGCGACCCATCCCTCCCTCCTCCAGTGGGGGCTCGGACCGATACGCTTCCTCGTAGAAGTCCCTGAAGACCCCATTGATACCCACCCCACTTCACACCATGCTCCCTCCCCCATCCTTAACTCCCCCGATCTCCTTAGCTGCCTCTCGCTTCCGAAGCTGGTGCGCCAGCAGCCGGCTCGCCTTTTCTCCATATTCATATACCGCCCCCTGCGCCTTCCTCCACTGCGTCTCCGCCTTCCTGGTGGTCAACAAATCAAACTCAACCTGGAGGCTACGCCGCTCCCTAATCAATCCCTCCTCCGGGGCCTCCACGTACATTCTGTCCACCCTCACCATCTCCCCCACCAGCCTCTCCCTCTCTCTCTTCTCCCTCCTCTCCTTATGGGCCCTATCAGCTCTGCCCTGACCACCGCCTTCAGCGCCTCCCAGATCACCCCCACTTGGACCTCCCCATTGTCATTAGCCTCCAGGTACCTCTCTATGCACCCTCGGACCCGCCCGCTCACCTCCTCGTCCGCCAGCAACCCCACCTCTAAGCGCCACAGCGGGCGCTGGTCCCTCTCCTCCCCCAGCTCGAGGTCTACCCAATGCGGAGCGCGATCGGAAATGGCTATCGCCGAGTACTCAGTATCTTCCACTCTCGGAATCAGCACCGATCTAGTGCCGGATCCAGCACCGTGTTGAAATCCCCCCCCCCCCCCCCATTATCAGGCCCCCTGTCTCCAGGTCCAGAAAACGGCCCAACATACGCCGCATGAACCCCGCATCGTCCCAATTCGGGGCGTATACATCGACCAACACCACCCGCTCTCCCTGCAGCTTACCACTTACCATCACATACCTACCGCCATTGTCTGCCACAATACTCAACGTCTCAAACGACACTCTCTTCCCCACCAAGATCGCCATTCCCGATTTTTTGCATCCAACCCCGAATGAAACACCTGGCCTACCCACACTTTCCTCAATCTTACCTGGTCTGCAACCCTCAGGTGTGTCTCCTGAAGCATGGCCACATCTGCCTTCAGCCCCTTCAGGTGCGCGAACACCCGGGCCCGCTTAACCGGCCCGTTCAGTCCCCTTACGTTCCAGGTTATCAGCCGGATCAGGGGGCTACCCGCCCCCCTCCCCCGCCGACTAGCCATATCCCCTCCTAGGCCAGCCATGTGCCCGCGCCCCCCGCATGGCCCGTTCACCACAGCGGCAGACCCCCGCCCCGACCTCCTCTACCGATTCCAGCTCCCCCTTGGCCATTCCAGCAGCAACGCGGCCCCCCCTCCCCGCGGCTGGGTCCCCCCCAGCTGCATTGCTCCCCCCATTGCACTCCTGTAAGTCAGCCGACTTCTGCTGACCACGGCCACTACCGCCACTCCCTCGACCCCTCCCAGTGTGGAACTTCCCCTCCCCCCCATTGTCCACCAGAAGGCTCTCCCCTCCCCCTTCCACTCCCAGCGCGGGGAAAAGCCCGTGTTTTCCACTCGCCTGGCCCCGCCTACTCTGGCGCAGCTCCCTTTTCAGGCCCGGTCCCCTTGCCCCCATTCAGGCCTCACCCCCCCCCCCTGCGGGGCCCCATCCCCCCTGCCGGCCATCAACCCCCCAAGCCTTTTACCTGTCCCCCTCCACGAGCCCACCCGGCGGACCCAACCAAAACAGTGCCCAACCAACCCCCGAAAAACAAAGAACCAACAATGAACAAAGAACCCTCCTCAAAATACAACACAACATTCCCCAACCATCCCTTCACCGCGGCCCCCCGCCCCTGACCCTCAGTCCGAGTCCAATTTTTCAGCCTGGACAAAGGCCCCCGCCTCCTCCGGAGACTCAAAATAATGATGTTGGTCCTTCTAGGTGACCCACAGACGCGCCGGCTGCAGCATGCTGAACTTTACCCCCTTCCTGTGCAGCACTGCCTTCGCCTGATTGTACCCGGCCCTCTTCTTCGCCATCTCCGCGCTCCAATCCTGGTAGATCCGGACCTCTGCGTTCTCCCACCTGCTGCTCCGCTCCTCCTTGGCCCACCTTAACACACACTCTCGATCAGCAAACCGGTGGAACCGCATCAGCACCGCCCGCGGCGGCTCGCTGGACTTGGGCCCCCTCGCCAGCACTCGGTGGGCCCCCTCCAGCTCCAGGGGCTCCTGGAAGGACCCCACTCCCATCAGCGAATTCAGCATGGTGACCACGTAGGCCCCCACGTCCGACCCCTCCAGTCCCTCCGGGAGGCCCAGGATCCGCAGATTCTTCCGCCTCGACCGGTTCTCCATCTCCTCGAACCTCTCCTGCCATTTTTTATGGAGCGCCTTTTGCACCTCCACCTTCACCGCTAGGCCTATGATCTCATCTTCGTTCTCAAAGACCTCTTGCCGGACCTCCCGGATCGCCGCCCCTTGGGCGGTCTGGGTCTCCAGCAGCTTATCGATTGACGCCTTCATCGGCTCCAGCAGATCCGCTTTCAGCTCCCTAAAGCAGCGCTGAAGGAACTCCTGCTGCTCCTGCGCCCACTGCATCCACGCTGCCTGGTCTCCACCCGCCGCCACCTTGGTCTTCCACCCTCGCACCTTCTTTTGCTTCCCTGCCACTTTTTTGATCGCCCCACTCCTGGTCCAAGCCATACACTATTGGGGGAATGTTGCTGTCTCCTTCCCACACCGGGAAACGCCGAGCAAGCGCCGTTACGGGCGCTAAAAAGAGCCCAAAAGTCCATTTCTAGCAGGAGCTGCCGAACGTGCGACTTAGCTCTGCATAGCCACAACCGGAAATCCAGATGGGTTTTCACGACAATCGTTTCATGGTCACCATTAGATTTAATATTTTATCAAGTTCAAATTCCATCACCTGCCCTGGTGGGATTTGAACCCAGGTCCCCAGATCATTATCCTGAGTCTCTGGATTATTAAGCCAGCGACAATACCACTATGCCACAGCCTCCCCTGCGACTGTGACTCCTTGTTCTGGGGCGTGGTTGACCGGGCCTCCCTGATTTGTCCTCCACCTCTGGGAAGGACCTGCTCATTCGGGCTCTGGTTATGTGCGCTCTGTACGCCACTTTGAGCGGCATGAGGAGGTGGAGTTGGCTCTATACAGTTCTTCGCTCCAGAGTCCCCACCCTATTTCTGTACCTCGCTCTTCCTCCCATTCTTCCCACGTTTCGACCAGTGGGGAACGTGTCCTTTCTAAAGGTTGTCTGTACAGGTCCCCACAGTTTCCCTTCCCCAGACTGTCCGCGTCCAGTAACTCCTCCAGCATTGTGCTTCTCGGAGTTCGTGGCTATGTAGTTGTCTACTTGCGGAGAAAGTTTTTGACCTGTAGATGTCGGAGCTCATTCCCGTTTGGTCCAGTCTCCACGTCAGCTCCTCTAAGATCGCTACTCTGCACCCCCCCCCCCCCCCCCCAATCCTGTCTCCATCTTTTGAAGGTGGGGTCAAGAATGGCTGGTGCAAGCCTATAGTTGCCGCAGTTGTCCATGATGGACATATCGGTCAGACAGAAATGTTGCCTCATCTGGTTCCGATTTCTCAGGGTTGCTACCACCATTGGGTTTGTGGGGTGGTTTGCTGGCGGGGATGGGAGCGCTGCAATGGCGAGGGCCTGGAGGTTCGTCCCTGTACATGAGACATGGGGACTCCTCCATCCTCACTCATTCCGTGTCTAGATCCTTCACCCATGCCCTCACTCTTTCCGCCTTGGCTGCCCAGTGGCAGTATTGCAAGTTTGGGAGGGCCAGGCCTTCCATCTTTCTTCTCCTTTGTAGTAGTGTTTTGGGGATTCTGGGATTCTCTCCCCCCCCGCCCCCCGCCCACCATCACCACCACCACCACCACAAAATCATCTTGTCTGTTGAATGGAAAAAGGCCTTGGGGATGTCGATCGGTATGGATCTGAACAGGAAGTGGAACCTGGCAGTATGTTCATCATGATCGTCTGCACCCATGACGCCAGGGAGAGAGGGCGTGCATCCCATCTCTGTCAGTCCTTTTTAACCTCCAGCAGACTGGTCAGGTTCCACTTGTGGATCCGTGTGCAGTCATGGGCTATCTGGATCCCTAGGTAGTGCAATTTGTTTTGGGCTAGTTTAAATGGTAGACTCTCCAGCTCTGCCCCTCCCCCGCTTGGGTTCACCAGGAAAACTTCGCTTTTGCCCAGGTTGAGTTTGTAGTCTGAGAAGGCTCTAACTCTCCCAGGAGCTTCATGATTTCATTTTTGCGGGTCCGAGATGCAGAGGAGCAGGCCATCTGCATAGAGTGAAACTATGTGCGCAATTCTCTGGATAAATTTCTAAGTGTGGTAGTGAGCAGGGACTGCCGCGAGCTTCCCGGTGCTCGGCTCAGGGAGGCCGGCAACGCTATTCAACGTTAATTGGCCCACTTAACGAGGCCCCACGGGCTTCTTGCCGCAAATGAAGGCACCCCAGCCGATTCGCCATGACGGTGCTCGTCAGCCCCCTGCTAACAAGGTCGCACATCACTTAAGCTGCACTTGCTCAGCCAACCCCTGTCAGCTCGCAGCCACGGTGCCGAGAAGACCAGACCCAAGATTCGGGATGCAGACCTGAGGAGGCTCCCCGACGTGGTGCAGGCCAGGAGGGATGTCCTGTCCACCCGAGGGTCCCAGATTGTGAGCCACAGGGCTGCCAGTGCCGCCTGGGACGAGATGGCGGCGGCTGTGAGCTCGGGGAGTGTGATCAGGTGGACTGACCTCCAATGTCGTAAGAAGGTCAACGACCTACATCGGGCAGCATGGGTGAGTTGACTCCAATGTCCCCTCAACCCATCCCACCTCCACCGAGACCTTTCCGCTCCCATGAGAGCATGCATCCTGAACCCTCCAAGGGGCCCCCAAACCTCCCTCCCCAACCCTTCCTTCACCACCCTCCCTTCCACCTCTGTGAACCACACGTGTGGCTAATGATGCCCTCTCCAAGACACTCCCCCACAATCACCGGGAGAGGGCGCAGAATTACAGATCCTCACCGCCTTCGAGGAGCATGCCCTGGAGGTGATTGGGATGGTCGAGGACAGATCGGTCACCAATGTGGAGGTTGGTGGAAGACGCAGAGATGAGGAACCACCGGGCTCCACCCGGAGGACCTGTCACAGGTGAGTTATTATTGCCATACTGACTGACCCATCCCTCCCACTGACATGTCCATTCTCCCACAGGTCCTCCAGCCAACGGCGCCGGCCCATCCCAGATGGCCCCCTCTCCTGCCTTCCAGGAGAATACCTCGGAGGAGAGCTCCGAGGAAGACATGATCTATGAGCCACAGCTGTAATCCCCAACCTCCGCCAACGCAGATACACACACCTTGGTGGGAAATGTTGTGGTCAGGCTTCTGGAGCACAATCTGGTGAGCACCACACAACTGCTGATACACATCTGGTGGAGGCAGGAATCTCCAGGCAAGACAGCAGTCGGAGATCTGCTGGATCCTAGGACCCAGCCAGGTCCCAGCCTGATGCTAAGCCTCTGGAACAGAGTTACCCAAAGCTGATGGAGATGATAGAGAGCGGACGGGACATTCAGAGGGAGATGTCAACGACATGCCAACAGGTCCATTGCTGCTTGGAGGAGTTAGAGAATCATAGAATCCTTACAGTGCAGAAGAAGGCCATTCGGCCCATCAAGTTTGCAACAACCCTCTGAAAGGCCCACTCCCCTGCCACCATCCCTGTAACCCCACCTAACCTTTGGATTCTAATGGGCAATTGATCATGGCAAATACGGCTAACCTGCACATTTTTGGAAAGTAGAAGGAAACTGGAGCACCTGGAGGAAACGCATGCAAACACGGGGAGGACGTGCAAACTTCACACAAACAGTCATCTGAGGTCAGAATTGAACCCGGGTCGCCAATAAATAGATTGCAAGAAAAAAAAAAATTGAACCCCGGTCCCTGACGCTGTGAGGCAGCAGTGCTAACCATTGTGCCAGAGGCTACGGGTGCAGGAGATCTCGCCAGCAATGCGTGGCACCAAGGCCAACACTGCTAGGGTGGCGACCGCAGTGGAGAGCCTGGTGGAGGACGTCGGCACCATGAATGAAGGTGTCCAAGGCGTCGCGCAGTTGATGACGACCAAGGCTGAGGGTCTCGGCAGAATGTCCGACTCGCTGGGGGATGTGACCCAGTACCAGGCTGACCTTGATGAGGTTCTGCAGGACATGCTGTACTGTTCAATGTCTATGTCTTTGTCCTGCTCTCAGATGGGAATGGCTGATGCACTGTGGAGCTTGCCCAAGTCGCAGGTGGGCATTGCTGAGGCACTGCAGAGCATGTCCCAGTCACTGACGAGCATCGCCAAGGGCATCGACACCATAGTGCAGGCCATGGGGAACCGCCCGGGCTGGCAGAGCCAGATGATACAGGGGTAGCCAGGGCTCAAACCAGTTGCCCCTGCTTCCCAGGGTGAACCCCAGGGCCCTATGGGCACTGAGTAGGAGGGGGGGGGTGGGGTGCCATCCCAGATCCATCTCAGATCCATCCCATGGAGTGGCGACGGTGGCCACCAGGTTCCCCGAGTTCCACCGCTCTGATGAGGCCGCGACTCAAGGTCAGCACACGGGAGAGGGCGACATGGCTGTGCACGTGCCGTCGGCAAGTGTGCCGGGGCCCTCCAGCCCCCCGAGTCCCCAGAGGACGCCCACCAAGGGAATCGAGGGGCACGGGACGTGGTCAGCAGCTGGCTGCCTCCATCTCAGATGTGCATCCTGGGGACACACCTAGACGTAGTGGTAGAGCTAGGAGGGCCAAGCACGTTGAGGAGCACTGAGCACATGGGGGGAGGGAGATAGGGTGGGGTGGAGGGGGTGAGGAGCGGTGAGGGGGCTGGGGAGATGGTGGGGTGAGTGGGAAATTGTATGACACCTGTGACACATTAAACATCTTTGAGCACAACCATCATGATGCCTCTGTCACTTTCTTCTGCAATGCGGGCTGACCTCCGAACCTTTGGCCCATCTCTCCAGGCATCTCCCCCTCCCCCGTGGCACTCACCCACCCTCCAGCTGTGGACATGTCCCCGGAGCTGTGTCCCATCCCCTGGGTGTTCGGATGTTGGCTGCTGCATGTGTGGCGTTGCCTCCCGTAGTGTTCAGGCACAGTGTCCAGGCATCAAGGTTTGATTGGGATGCTAGGCAATGACTCCCATATGTTAAATGGCCCGCCCACCCACGGGAATCCACTTGGGTTGTGTGAAGTGCTCACTTAACCACGATTGCCAATTCCCTATTAGCGATAGCCTTCAGCCACACAGCCAGAGGCCTTGGTAGTCATGGTGGTTATGGGTGGACGGTGAGGCAGATGGGCAGTGGCTAGGATTGCCCCAGAACAGGTACACATGATCCAGGGGTTGGCATGCTACTGCCGCACGTGGTTGCTCCCCCCAGTGCCTTCCCTCTCCTCCACCGCCTTCGCATGGCAGCCCACACCCCGGAGGGTGTCCCTCTACACCCAGCCGAGGGTCCCCCATCCCCCGCCAAGCACTGGGCACCCCCGGGATCTTTGCCTGTGAGCACGGGAGGCTGTTAGATATGGGATCGCTACCATTAATTGTATGGAAATAGGGCTTATGTGGTGATAATAGGTTTCTCGCCACACTACGGCTAGATCCCGATTTAGTCTACGGGACTGGGCCGGTTGCATCGGCAACTGTTTGGCGCCTGGCACGGTTCTTGTTTTCGGCCACTCCCGCTATTCACCGGCCTCGTTTTGCTCGAGTGAGAGACCAATGAGGCCGGAGAATCGCGCCCTCTGTGTTTTCTGTCCTCCCTTTGGACCCCCTTTCAACCTCTTGCCTCTCTCAGGGCGATCGCCAGCGGCTCAGTTGCCAGGGTGAAGAGGAGTGGGGACAGCGGGCATCTCTGCCTTATGCCTCTGTGTAGCTGGAAGTATTCAGAACTGGTGGCCTTGGTCTGTATGCTCGCCTTGGGGGCGTTGCATAGCAGTTTCACCTAAGAGGTGAACCCTGTCCCTAGCCCAAACCGCTCCAGCACCTCAATGAGGTACTTCCTGCAACTCAGTCGAAGGCCTTTTCTGCATTCAGGGGGACGATCACCTCTGGTGTCCTCTCCCTGGATGTGGTCAGTATCACATTCAGCAGCCGTCTGATGTTCGCAGTTAGTTGTCTACCCTTGACAAAGCCTACCTGGTCTCCTGCGACAACCTCTGGTATGCCGTTCTCCAGCCGCTTGGCCAGGAGTTTTGCGAGTGTAACATCTGCAATTTTTGAAATTGTGCCCAGTACACCAAGGTTAAGGTCTGTAAAGCGACCCCTGGGGAATTCTAATCCAAAAAGATATATTACACTGGATTCTCCGTTTCTGCGACTAAAATGTTGATGCCAAAGGAGAATCCGTGGATTTTTACAACATGAAAATCGGCATCGCACCTGTCATAATATCTACTAATGCGTATACTGAAGTGCAGACAGGCAGTGATTGACACACAGGATGACCAATAAGCACACAACGCAGTGCAGCCAATCACCAGACAGGACACCACCACTATAAAACCAGAGGGCACTAGGTTTCCCGCTCTCTCTGGACCCAGCCACTGAGACAGTCAGAGGCCACGAGCTAGCACAGTGCAAACACCATGCAGTAGCTAGTAAGTCTGGTCAGGCTAGTGCAAGGTCTCCAGTCAGTTCAGTATAGTGTCGACCCACAGTTAAATATGTATATCAGTTCTATCGTTGAATGAAACAGTGTTGGATTTTCTCCTGTGTTAGACGTCTGTTTCTAACTTCCCTGCATCAAGTGCAGTCCACATCGAACCAGTCAGCCTAACACATCAGCACCTGCACCAATTTCACTACCAGTGAGGGGCTAGCTCCAGTGCCGCGTGGAACACCATTGATTCTCAGGAAAAATGGTGCAGGATTCACCGGGTCCGTGATCAACACTCGCAGGGCTGACAAGCTGCCAGCCGCGCTGAAACAATACACTCCCCACACACACTGATCGGGGCCCAAAAGATGGGACAGGTTGTGCTGAAGATCCCATACACCCCAGGGGGTGCCCGGGGGGGGGGTCACCTGTACGCCCCAGGGCATCAGGTTAAAGCGGGCTGTCAGCGGCAGGCGCAGCCGCATGGCTGCCTTGCCGGCTGCGATAATGGTGTTGCATACCCGTCCGCCCCGACCCCACAGCCCACCACCTGGCCACCCCCCACTACTCTCCCCGGCCCTGGCAGAAGCTCCCCGGTCAGCGGCACGACTGTTGCCAAAGTATGGCGGTGCTGGACCCTGTCCGTGCGCCCTTACTCTCTCTCGCCCTCTGCAGCCACCACGCCAGGTTCACGTTTTCTGAGAGCTCACAGAGACCCGCGGCGTCGGGAACTTGGCCCATCGGAGGTGGAGAATCGTGGGTGGCCCCACTGATGATATGCAAACGTTGTTAAACGTACCGGCGGCGTGCATCGCATTGACGCTGTTTTTGAGGTGACGGAGTATCGCGATTTGGCATCAAACCAGCGCCTGGCACGCTTTTGGTGTTGGAAGCTATTCTCCGCCCGATCGCACGCCCCGATTTGAAATGAAATGGAAATGAAAATGAAATGAAATGAAAATCGCTTATTGTCACAAGTAGGCTTCAATGAAGTTACTGTGAAAAGCCCCTAGTCGCCACATTCCGGCGCCTGTTCGGGGAGGCTGGTACGGGTATCGAACCGTGCTGCTGGCCTGCCTTGGTCTTAAAAGCCAGCTGTTTAGCCCTGGGGTAGATTTTGCTGTCAGCTAATGGAGAATCCCACCCATTAACTATTACTGCTCTCAATGCTCTGCCACTCAGCCCATTTGTCGCTGCTGTCCCTTTTATTCCATGAGCTGTAACATTTACTCACACATCTGTGGTGCGGCATTATAATCAAATCATTTTTTGAAATCCATGTACATCCCATCAACAGCATTACCCTCAGTAACCTCCTCTAGTCCCTCATCAGAAATCTTCAACATGTTAGTTAAACAGGTGCGGAATATTGCAAATTTGAAATGAAATTAAATGAATGATGTGGAATTTACAGCACAGAAACAAACCATTTGGCCCAGCTGGTCTATGCTAGTGTTTATGCTTCCCACCAGCCTCCTCTCACCCAACCTCATCTCCTCCTATCAGCGTATCCTTCTGTTTCTCTCTCTCTCATGTACTTATCTAGCTTCCCCTTAAATGCGTCAATATTTGCTCTGAGTCTCTAATATTTGCGAAACTAATAATGTTTTCTTTTTCTGCCCTTCACTATTTCAGCCATCGTGCCAAGTTCTTTGCATCTTCGGGTGAGGAGAAACCCAGGACAAGGCAGCAAATGAATGAGATGGTAGCGTGCAGTTCTAAAATGAGAGGTGACCATATGGCCCATTGAATCAACTGATCCCAGCGTTTGCACGGTCATGGACTGTACTTAAGTGAATCTTCTAAAAGAGGTGAAGATCACAGCCTGCAAACAAGGGGTGCTGCACTTCATTGGCCTGAAGCAGCTCAGGACTTTGCGAGGCTGGGGAAGGCAATATTACGATCCCAGTCCAGACCCCAGAAGTGACTAGGATACTGGACCGAAACCACAATATTTTAATTTATTTGTAAGACTGTCCGGAAAGGTTGATTCGCTCCAGGAAAGATTGCATGAAGAAATCGGGTTTTGCCATTTTTAAAACAAAACTTTATCATGAATACAATATTAAACTTTTAACTTCACACCCGAAAAGAGCAGCTTACAATTATCCGTTGATCACCACTACTCAGTTTCCCATTAAACAGCAAGAAAAGAAACATACATACGTCCTCCCTGTGTCTGTGTCCAGGTTTCCTCCCTCAGTCCAAAGATGTATGTGTTGTTTCCTCGGTTGAAAGATGAAACTGGGTCTGTCTGTGCCTCCCTCAAATTGACATGAAAAATCCCATGGCGTTTTTTCGTACAAGAACTGTGCTGTTCCCGCCAGTGTCTGGATCAACATCTATCCCTCAACCAACATCTCTTTTAAAAAAATATGTGATCCAATGTTTGTGCCAGTTGGCTACTGCATTTTCGACATTGCATTGGTAATTATACTTAAAAAGTACTTCCTTGGTGGTAAAACACTTTGGGCTGTCCTGAGATGCTGTTGATATACTCAACTGTGTTGTTATTGAAGGACCTGTGATGGAACAATGATATAATTTCCAAGTCAGCATGGTGTGTGACTTGGGGGTTGGGGGGGGGGGGGGGGGGGAACTTGTAGGTGAATTGCACCCTCACACACCTGCTAAAGATGCTCTTCTAGGTGGTCGAGGTTGGGGGTTTGGAAGGTGCTGCCGAAGGAGCCTTGGAGAGTTCCTGAGGAGAATTTCTTCATGGTATATTGCTGTCATGGTGCACCAATGGTGGAGAGAATGAATGTTTAAGGTCATGGATGGGGTGTCTATGAAACTGGCTGCTTTTTCCTGGTTGCTGTCGAACTGGTTGAGTCTTGTTGAAGCTGTACTCATCTAGGCAAGTGAAGAGTATACCATCACACTCCTGACTTTTGCCTTGTTGGGTGATGGACAACCTTTGGGGAATCAGGACGTGAGTTACTCTCCGCAGAATTTCCAGTCTTTGACCTTCTCTTGCCGCCACAGCATTGATGTGACTTGTCCAGTTCAGTTTCTGGTCAATGGTCCAGGAACATAGTTAAATCGAAGAGTTCACACTCCATGGACAGCCTGGGTCTGTCTGCTTAATGGTGACAGGATATGGTGGGAAATCTGTATGTCATGGTTGAGTCCAATCCACTGCTGCCTCATGACGCCGAGGAGCCGGGTTCAATCCCGGCCCTGGGTCACAGTCCATGTGGAGTTTGCACATTCTCCACATGTCTGCGTGGGTCTCACCCCCGCAACCCAAAGACGGGCAGGGATTGCCACTTAATTGGAATTTTTAAAAAAATGTTTTTGAAAAGATTGAGTCTGTTCCACTAATACTATTTTTGGTTGAAACAATTGAACGACATGAAACAAACCAAGTGACAAATCAAGGGAACATCCGCTTAAAGGTATACTGCGTCAAACAAAAACAACTTGCAAAGGAAATTTAAAACATTAAACCTAAGTGTGATTAATGGGATTGTTTAAACATCCCAGCCTCTGTGGTGCCCACCGGGCATGGAAGGCTCCATTCCACTCATGTTGGCCCCTGTTTCACAAAGTTCAATGAAGGCCATGGCAGTTGTCCTAATGTCACCAATTAGATCAGTGAAGCTCTCGTTTGTGGCTCCCTCAAACCAATCAGTGCCTTCAGTTTAAAGTTGATGATATCATTGGCTGTGGGCTGCAGTCTTTTCTTCTGTTGTAATCAGTACTGAGGGAGTGCTGTACTGTTGGAGGTGCTGCCTTTCAGATGTGTTTAGACTGAGGCACATTCTGCCCTCTCAGGTGGACACTCAAAATTTCAAAGAGGAGCAGGGTGATTCCATCTACCCTGCCCCCACCACTGTGCGATATGTGCAATTTTTATCCCTCAGTCGCTAAAACAAATTATCCGGCTGTTATTTTGTTGGTATTTGGGGATCTTGCTGTGTGTGCATTTGGCTGCCATTCTTTCTATTTACAACAGCGACTATGCTTCAAAAGTACTTCATTGATTGGAAAGTGTTTTGGAATATCCTGAGGTGGGGAAAGGTACTATATCAATGCAAGCCTTTTCTGTGGAAGGTCTGGGTCCTTGCAATTGTTTTTCCAAGTGTGTAGTTCAGTTCATTATAAATTATGGACGGGGTCCTGTATGGGCTACTTCAGAAGGAGGTATGCTCCCACCGGACGAGATAAGGAAAAAATGGGAGGAGGAACTAGGCATAGAGATAGGAGGAGGAGCCTGGATCGAAGCACTGCACAGGGAGAACTCCACCTCCACATGCGTAGGGCTGAGCCTAACGCAGCTAAAGTTGTGCACAGAGCGCACCTAACCAGAACCCGAATGAGCACATTCTTCCCAGAGGTAAAGACAAATACGAACGGTGCCAGGGAGGCCCGGCTAACCACACCCACATGGTCTGGGCCTTCCCCAGACATGGCGGTTCTGGATGACCTTCTTTGAGGCAATGTCCAGGGTTGTGGGAGTGAGGGTAGAGCCGAACCTTTGCCTCCCTAATCGCCCGCCAGAGAATCCTGCTCGGCTGGCAATTGGCAGCACCACCCAAGACCGCAGACTAGCTGCCTGACCTGGACGAATTTCTCAGGCTTGAGAAAATACAATTTGCCATCCCAGGCCAGATGAGGGCTTCCACAGTGTGATGAATGGTTACTGTACCCTTAACACCATGTAAGTGATGCCCCTTTAAGACCCGGTTTGGAACCTTGGGGGACTCCGCCTCCGGCACCGCCCACCAGGGAGCCGTATATAAGGTGGCGCCCTCTAGGCAGCACTCAGTAAGCACACATCTCGGTAACTGGCTAGTTCTCTGCTTATTAAAGCCTTCATTTACCATTCCACACTCTAGTGTTGTTATTTAGGGTACTACAATTTAATAAGCAGAACTATGTTAGGATGGACGCCGGTCTCAAGCTAGAAAAGCTCAACCTGGAAGCATGGACACCAGAGGCCAAAGACATTTTTAAGTACGGGCTCCTGCTTTGAGGTCCACCTGGATTCCTCAGAAACTCCCGTCCTAGGGCCTCGCAAGCTATGCCTACTCCATGCCCGGGTGAGCCATAGAATCTCCGCCATGATCGAGAAGGCGACCACTTACGCCGAGGTCTTCGTGATCCTGCGAAAGCGTTTCGTCTAAACCCATAAATGAGGTACATGCACGGCACCTGCTCTCTACCTGCTGGCAGCGCTCAGGGGAAATGCTAGACGAGTACGTGGAAAAGCTCACTGCGCTCGCCAGGAACTGCAACCACCAGGATGTGACGGGGGAAGTCCACATGAACCTGCACATCCGAGACGCATTTGTGTCCGGCATCCGTTCGGCCTATATCAGGCAGCGACTCCTCAAAAATGGAGCTAAAGACCTTCAGGACACGGTAACGCTCGCCACCTCACTGGAAGTGGCCCTCCACAACCTAGGCACATACCCCGCAGACCCTGCGAGCCCACCTCGGACTTCCCCAGACTCGGCTACACTACAGGCCTGCGCCGCGCGGCAACCTGCCCAGACCGGGGCCACACCATGCTATTTCTGTGGGCAGGGCCAGCATCCACGTCAACGCTGCCCAGCCCGCTCCGCTATCTGCAGCGACTGTGGAAAGAAGGGGCATTTCGCGAGGGTCTGCCTGGCCAGGTCCAAGGCCCAGAAACAAAAAGCTCACCAGGCCCGAAAATCGAGCTCACAGGCCCGCAGGCCCCCCAACGCGGCTGCACACCGGCCGACATGCCCCTTTCTGACGCATCATCGGCCTTGTGCGAGTCATGGGGGCGGCCATCTTGGCGGCGGCCATCTTCTAGACCCGACACGTGCGACCGACGGCGGTGGTCATTTTCTGAATACGACTCGGCTGAGGACTCGGACTACCCGCAACTGGGAGCGATTATCCTCGACAAATCGCGGCCAAAGCACCTGCAGAATTCCATGATGCAGGTCCAGATCAACGGGCACGACACTGCATGCCTCTTCGACTCCGGGAGCACGGAGAGCTTTATCCACCCAGAAACGGTAAGGCACTGCTCCTTGCGCACCTATCCCGCTTCCCAAACCATAGCCCTCGCCTCTGGGTCCCACTCGGTCCAAGTCAAGGGGTATTATATAGCGGATCTCGCGATCCAGGGCGCCGAATAAACTTGTTTCAAGCTCTATATCCTCCCTCACCTCTGCACCCCCCTGCTGCTCGGTCTGGATTTCCATTGCAGCCACCGAAGCCTGACCCTGAAGTTCGGCGGACCCTTGCCCCCCCTCACGGTATGCAGCCTTGCAATACTGAAAGTCGCACCCCCCTCGCTATTCGCTAACCTCACTCCCGACTGTAAGCCCGTCGCCACCAGGAGCCGGCGCTACAGTGCCCAAGATATGACTTTTATCAAGTCAGAGGTCCAGCGTTTATTGGAAGAGGGGGTCATCGAGGTAGCAACAGCCCCTGGAGAGCACAAGTGGTGGTAGTACGGTCCGGGGAAAAGAAACGGATGGTTGTGGACAACAGCCAGACCATAAACCGCTTCACGCAGCTCGATGCATAACCCCTTCCCCGCATAGCAGACATGGTCAATCGGATCACTCAATACCATGTGTTCTCCACTGTCGACCTCAAATCCTCCTACCACCAGCTCCCTATCTGACCGAAAGACCGCCTCTATACTGCTTTCGAAGCAGCCGGCCAGCTCTTCCACTTCCTCAGGGTCCCCTTCGGCGTCACAAATGGGGTCTCCGTCTTACAGAGGGCGATGGACCAAATGGTGGACCAGTACGGCCTGCGGGTTACTTACCCGTACTTGGACAATGTCACCATCTGCGGCCATGATCAGCAGAACCATGACGCGAACCTTGAAAAGTTCCTCCAGACCGCCCGGGCCCTCAACCTGACCTACAAGGAAAAATGCGTTTTCCACACAACCCGACTAGCCATCCTCGGCTACGTCATGGAAAACGGGGTCCTAGGTCCCGACCCCGACCGCCTCTATACTGCTTTCGAAGCAGCTGGCCGGCTCTTTCACTTCCTCAGGGTCCCCTTCGGCGTCACAAATGGGGTCTCCGTCTTACAGGAACTTCCTTAAGGAACTTCCCCTCCCCCTGTAGCCTCAAGGCCCTCAAACGGTGCTTTGGGCTTTTCTCCAATTACACCTAGTGGGTCCCCAGATATGCAGACAAAGCCCGCCCACTCATAAAGACCACGACATTTCCCCTGACGGCTGAGGCCCGGCCGGCCTTCTGCCGCATCAAGGCCGACATCATCAAGGCAGCTATGCATGCGATGGACGAAACCATCCCTTTCCAGGTAGAGAGCGATGCGTCAGACATCGCCCTGGCTGCTACCCTCAACCAGGCAGGCACACCAGTAGCATTCTTCTCCTGGACCCTCACCGCCTCTGAGATTCGGCACTCCGCAGTCGAAAGGGAGGCACAAGCCATTGTGGAGGCTGTGCGACACTGGAGGCACTACCTAGCCGGTAGGAGGTTCACCCTCGTTAGCGACCAATGGTCGGTAGCCTTCATGTTTGATAACGCATAATGGGGCAAAATTAAAAATGATAAAATCTTGAGGTGGAGGATCAAATTCTCCACCTACACGTACGATATTAAGTATCGTCCTGGGGAGCTCAATGAGTCCCCAGATGCCCTGTCCCACGGCATGAGCGCCAACGAGCAGGAGGATCGCCTGCGGGCCATCCACGATGACTTCTGTCACCCGGGGGTTACCCGGCACGCCCACTTTATCAAGTCCCGCAACCTACCTTACTCCACCAAGGAGGTCAAGGCCATGACCAGGGCTTGCCAGATCTGCACGGAGTGCAAACCGCACTTCTACCGGCCAGACAAGGCCCGCCTTGTAAAGGCCTCTGGGCCCTTTGAGCGACTAAGCGTGGACTTCAAAGGTCTCATCCCGTCCACCAACCGCAATACCTACTTCCTAACCGTCATCGACGAGTTCTTCCGCTTCCCATTCGCCGTTCCCTGTCCCGACATGACCTCGGCAACCGAGATAAAGGCACTGCATAGCATCTTCACCCTGTTGGTTTCCCCACTTATATCCACAGCGACCGGGGTACATCGTTCATGAGCGATGAGCTGCGTCAGTATCTGCTCAGCAAGGGCATCGCCTCGAGCAGAACGACCAGTTATAACCCGCGGGGGAATGGGCAGGTGGAGAGGGAGAACGCGACAGTTTGGAAGGCTGTCCTTCTGGCCCTACGGTCGAGAAATCTCCCAACCACCCGCTGGCAGGAGGTCCTACCCGATGCCCTCCACTCCATTAGGTCGCTCCTCTGCATGGCCACGAATGAGACCCCACACAACCGCTTGTATATCTTCCCCAGGAAGTCCACCTCCGAGGTCTTGCTTCCACCTTGGCTGACGACTCCGGGTCCTGTTCTTCTCCGGAGGCACGCAAGGAACCATAAAACAAACCCCATGGTCGAGACGGTCCGACTGCTACATGCCAACCCTCGATACGCCTACGTCGAGCACCCCGACGGCAGGCAAGACACGGTTTCCCTCCGGGAACTGGCACCCGCTGGTTCCCCCACTCCTGACGCCCCCCCCTCGTGGTTTCCCTACGGGACCTGGCACCCGCTGGTTCCCCCACTGATGCCCCCCCGGGACCCCCACTCTGTCGGTGGATACCGACTACACCCCCCCCTAGCGCCCCCCCCTCCACACTCCCTGCTGGCGCCGGCACTGCTACCCCCAGCCCCAGCTATTCCCCCAGCTTTTCCCCCTGCCCCCCGACCTCCTACCCCGACCCGGACCAAAGCTCCGACCACCGTGCTCCCGGATGCACCCTCACCAAAGACGTCCGTGTCCACCGCATCACCGCCCTAGCCGAGAAGGTCGACAAAGACGATCAGGCCGCCAAAACAGGGGGTGAATGTGATGAATGGTTACCGTATCCTTAACACCATGTAGGTGATGCCTCTTTAAGACCAGATTTGGAACCCTGGGGGACTCCGCCTCCGGCCCTGCCCACCAGGGAGCCGTATATAAGGTGGCGCCCTGTAGGCGGCACTCAGTAAGCACACGTCTCGGTAACTGTCTAGTTCACTGCTTATTAAAGCCTTCATTTACCATTCCACACTCTCATGTCATTATTGAGGGTACTACACACAGGACATGGAAGCCGTTCACCAACTTGTTCCAAGATCTGTTCATAGCCAGAAACCAGTCGAGTAAGGGACGAGAAGTGCGCGGGGTGGAGGGGCTGAGGGGGGACAGGGGGGAGGAGCTGAGGGGGGAAGAGAGGGAGCCGCAAACAAGCCAGGGGACAAAGGGAAGAAGGGGAGGCAGGAGAGGGAATGGGAGGGCTGGAGCAAAAGCACACAAAGTATGCAAGAGAGACAAGGGACAAAACCATAGGGAATGGGCCCCGAGGACATTCTGAAAACCAAAGTAAATGGTAAAGACGCACCTGTAAATATGCACTCGAGCCAGACTGGGGAGTATAACTGAGGCAGACCGGCTAAAGGGGGGGCACGGCCAGAGTGGGAGGAGAGACAATGGCCTGTAAATATGTGAGGATTTCTGTTTGGCTTTGTCTTCCCAATTGTCTTCTTTTCCTTCTGTTTACCTTATTTTTGTTTTATAACTTTAATTTTCCCCCATTTTTATGCACGGGTATGCAACATGTCATTTAACTTATGAACTGAAGTGTGAAATATAAAATGTGAAAATCAATAAAACATTTTTTTAAATAATAAATTTTGGGCGGATTCTTCCAGCCCGGCCTGCCACCAGGACTTTACGATCCCGCCGAATGTCAATAGGCCTTTGGCTGGGCCGACGAATCTGCCATGACAGGGGTGGAAAATCCGGTCAGGTGCTTCTGTTTGCTCGCTCCTGGAATACCTGCATTCCTCTTGTGCTGGCTTCCATATTCCCCTCTGCCCTATTGGATGAATTGTCATTTCTTTCTAGGTTTTGCCAAACAATTCTGCCTTTGTTCTTTCCTGGGTCCCAGCTTGGCTGTTACATCCCCTGCTAGCCTCTGGCTGGGTTGGACACCCTGCCTGCTTTACGGAGAGGGTGCATCAGTTTACGTTGTGAATAATCTTTGACCTGTACAGTATCGCATGGGTTGTGTTGACCTCTTTGTACGAAGCAGAGGAAGGTTGAGAGGCTGCACTTCTGTGCTTTCTCTGCGAATGTTTGATGCAATTTTAACTCTTATCTGCCTTACCGTCTGACCCTGGATACCTCAATGACACAGCTGGATTCAGCAAGCTGTTAAGAATCCCCTGGAGTTGAACGGAGATCCTTTGAATGATAGGATCTTGTTAAATATTCCATTGCGTGCAAGGCGAGCTTTCACCTTAGCAAGGCCAACTTTCACGTTTCCATCAATCTGACTATCTCAGAAAACCCTGAGTAAACGTCAAAACATATGAAATAGTTTATTTTGTCTATTCAAACCAATTACATCTTGTTTTCTCCCTGGCCCCTCTCTGATATTTGCTCTCTGATAAGCAGTTTCTTTGGCTATTTAATGTGAAACTGCTTACATATGACGCATTGAACGTTGTACATCGCTATGTTCTGTTCATCAAAAGCCAGTAAATCACTTCAAGTTTAATTTTTTTTTAATTGCAAGAGTTGTTTGAGGAAATAATTTGTTGTTTTGCTGAAGGAAGAGTTTTCAATGTAGCGTATATTAATTTTAAAATCCTGCGTCACAGTGCTGCATCGGAGTGATGCTAATGACTGCGGATGCTGGAATCTGAAACAAAAACAGAAAATGCTGGACAATCTCTTTTTTAAAAAATAAATTTAGAGTACCCACTTCATTTTTTCCAATTAAGAGGCAATTTAGCATGGCCAATCCACCTAGCCTGCACATCTTTGGGTTGTGGGAGCGAAACCCACGCAAACACGGGGAGAATATGCAATCTCCATACGGACAGTGATCCAAAGCCGGGATTGAACCTGGGACCTTGGCGCTGTGAGACTGCAAGGCTAACCCACTGGGCCACCGTGCTGCCCATACTGGACAATCTCAGCAGGTCTGACAGCATCTGTGGAGAGAGAACGGAGCTCTGGATGACTGGCTTTGACAAAGAGTCATCCGTTCTCTCTCCATTGTACTGATGCCTTTGGAGAAACTTGGCTGCACTAATCGGAAGCTGGTTAAAGGACCAGAGGCTAGTGGTTAATAGATCTTATTCAGACTGAAGTAAGGAGATGGTGCCATTCTTCCGAGTCAGGGTTTAGTCCATTCCATTTTTTCTTTTGTCTGTCTCTCTTTGTGATGATCAATACATATATATGCACGGGGAGAGAAAGGGTTGGATAGGGAAAGAGATGGAGTGAGTAAGGTAACTATGTAGACAGAGGGGGTGAGGTGGAGTGTTGTGATATTGTGTGCATGCCATTGTATGTAAAGGTGCTCAGCAGAGCCAAAGGTTAACTTGGGACTGAAGAATAGCACACCCACGATAGGATGTATCGAGTCACATGGTAATAGACTCAGAGAGAACACTCTGGAAGCAGCCTACATGGGAGAAAAAGCACTATGCATGACTATATCTTGGAGCTGTAAATAGTTAAAGATTAACAATAAATGGTTTATATTTATGTGGAATGAGAGTGAGGTGGATATAGAGCGTGTTAGCACAGGGCTAAATCGCTGGCTTTGAAAGCAGACCAAGGCAGGCCAGCAGTACGGTCCAATTCCCGTACCAGCCTCCCCGAACAGGTGCTGTAATGTGGCGACTAGGGGATTTTCACAGTAACTTCATTTGAAGCCTACTTGTGACAATAAGTGATTTTCATTTCATTTCACTTCAGGTAGATGTGGAGTGAGTGAGGTGGATATAGAGCGAGTGAGGTAGATGTGGGGAGAGAGTGAGGTGGATATGGTGAGAGTGAGAAGGCAATGGAGAGAGTGAGGTAGTGAGAGGTAAATCATATAGAAAAATTTAAACATATAGAAGTATTTAAATGTGGGAGGGAAAATTTTATATAGTTGTAAACTGATGCAAATGGGACCTGGAGTTTAATGAGGGGCATCTTTTTTCAAAAATGTATTTTATTACAAACATGTATCAAAACAGGTTACAGCGCATAAATGTTGTGTTATGCTGCTTCGGATAAGACAGGCTGCTACTTGATGCAGTCTTAGCTAAAGGATGCTCCAGACTCTGAAATGAGTTCAACGTGTTTATTGAACTATTAACACAGTTCTCAAATGAGTTTGACTCTCTGCTAATCTAACTGTAGTAACTCAGTCTGACTGTACCAGCTTGCTCTAAGCCGCGTGCTGGGGTGTGATGCTGCCGATCAACCCTGTCTAACTCTCCAGATGTCTGTCTGTGGAAAGAGGCAGGGTGTGAGTGCCTCATCCCTTTTATAGTGTTTATGTCATGCCCCCTTGTGGTGATGCCACCTCTGAGTGTCCTGACTGCCTATTGGATGTGACCTATTTTGAGTGTTCATTGGTTGCATGTTTGCATATCATGACAATAAACACCCCTGGAAACACACTTCCCAACAATCAACTATACAGTCTGTACATATTTTCCCTCTTTTTCACCCTTCCCCCTTCTCCCCCCACCCCCCTGCGACAAACAGCCCCTGAAACACGGTCACAAATATCCCCCATCTTTCCTCAAACCCTCCTGAAGAGCCCCATAACTCATACTTTATCTTCTCTAATCGCAGGAAGTTGTACAGGTCACCCAACCAAGCCGCTTCACCTGGTGGCGATGCCAACCGCCACTCCAGCAAAATTTGCCGCCGTGCAATCAGAGAGGCGAAGGCCACGACATCGCCCTTCCTCCTCTCCGCAAGCTCCGGCTTCTCTGAAACCCCAAATATCGCCACCAAAGGGTCCGGGTCCACCTCCTCCCCCACTATCCTGGCTAAGACCACGAACACTCCTGCCCAGAATCTTCCCAATTTATCGCAACCTCAAAACGTGTGCGGGTGATTCACTGGTCCCCACCCACACCTCTCACACTCATCTGCTACCCCCTGAAAGAACCCACTCATTCTCGCTCGAGTCATGTGCACCATGTTTAAACTCATCCTTGCACAAGAGGATGTCCCATTTACCCATCCAGTGCCTCACTCCATACTCCCCAATTGGTCTCCCCTCCCAACTCCGCTAATGAGGGGCATCTTGAATGAGAGCTACAAAGTAGTTTACACCAAATCGAATAATCGGTTATAATAATAATCTTTATTGTCACAAGTAGGCTTACATTAACACTGCAATGAAGTTACTGTGAAAAGCCCTTAGTCACCACATTCCGGCTCCTGTTCGGGTACACAGAGGGAGAATTCACAATGCCCAATTCACCTAACAAGCACGTCTTTCGGGAGTTGTGGGAGGAAACCTGAGCACCCAGAGGAAACTCACGCAGACACGGGGAGAAGGTGCAGACTCCACACAGATAGTGACCCAAGCTGGGAATCGGCCCTGGGACAACAGTGTTCCCCACTATGCTACCGTGCTGGCCACTGGCAACAATTAGAATACTATGACCAGATTTGAGTGCCTTGCATTAGAAAATTGTGCATTGTTGAAGAGAGGATGCAAAAGAAACGTATTATGATGATATCATGGATGAGGGGTCGTTATAAGGACAGATGACAAAATTTGGATTTCTTTTCTCGAGGATAAAAAAGGCTGAGCGACCCTATGTTAGAGGTGTTCAAAGCTGAATAGCTTTTTATGAGGCAGATTGAGGAAAAATATTTCCACTGAGCAATGATTCAGCAATAGCAGATATTCAGATATTCACCAAAAAATGGGGGGAGGTTACTGGGGCAATTTTGCGATCACTTTCGCCGCGAATGAGAATGACGACGCAAACACAAAATCTTGTGAGAGTGGGGAAACAATATTCTCGCTGGCGAGATCTCAGTTCTCGATTTTCCCATCCCTCGCCAGTGACGTAACAAGGTTCCCACCTTCTCAATTAATTTAAATATGATTAAAGGGCCTCCCTGCCACATGATCGCCCCTGGCGGGATATTGAAACCTCGCTGACATCACGTCATGTTGAGGAAGTTCACAGTAGCTCTGAGAGGATGGGAAACAGTCAAGGGGATCCCGCTGGGGGTGCTAAGGTACCTATAACCCAGGGGAGGGAAGAGGGACATGCTTGCGCAGTACCATAGCACTTCCCCAGCACAGGCTGACACTGCCAGGTTGGCATTGCATCAGGTCCCACCCAGCCAGACTGATGCCATAAACCATGGCACAGACTGAACGTCTGGTCTGGGGCAACATGGTGATAAAGTGGTTAACACTGCTGCCTCTCAGAGCTGAGGACCCGGGTTCGATCCCGGCCCTGGGTCACTGCCTGTGTGGAATTTGCACAATCTCCCCGTGTCTGCGTGGGTCTCATCCCCACAACACAATGATGTGCAGGGTAGGACTGGCCACGCGAAATTGCCCCTTAATAGGGGCACCTGATGAAGGAGCTACGCTCCAAGAGCTAGTGATTCGATACAAACCTGATGGACTTTAACCTGGTGTTGTAAGACTTCTTACTAGGAAACAAAAGAATTGGGTACTCTAAATTTATCTAAAAAAAGAAGGTCTGTTCTGAAAAGTCAGCTGTGTCTCTGGGGAGATACATGCTGGCTTTTCAGACAGTTTGACACTCTGACAAATTGTGGGAAAATTCCACCCAAATGATATTTATTAGGACATGGGATGCATGACCAGAAAAACCGGTGGAAGCAGAATCCGGAATGGATTTATTGGGCATTGGGAAAGGGCAAGATGGACAGAGAGAGAATTGGCAAAAACAGTATTGAGCTGAGTGAACATAGGAACAGGAGTAGACCATTCAGCCCCTCGAGCCTGTCCTGCTATTTAATGGGATCATGGCTGATCTGTGGCCTAACTCAATATACCTACCTTTGGCCCATAATCCCTCAATATCTTTGCTTATCAAAAACATATCTATCTCAGAGTGGCCTCTTTCTGAACTGTAAAATTCTGTAAATCTCTTCTCTCACTCTCCCTGGATTAATTTTCATTTTTAATTTATTCTCTCCTGGTGTGTGGGTATCGCTGGCAATGGGCAGCATTCACCACCCATCCCTAATTGCCCCTTGATCCGAGTGTCTCGCTCGGCCATTTCAGAGGGCAATTAAGAGTCAACCACATTGCTGTGGGTCTGGAGTCACATATAGGCCAGACCGGGTAACGGCGGCAGATTTCCTTCCCAAAAGGACATTAGTGAACCAGATGAGTCTTGAGTGAACTCTATACTTTAGAGATACCCAATTTCTTCTTGAATTTCAATCCATTTTGTATCCTGAAAGCCTTCCTTATGGTGAAATATACGGTCACTGGGTGTCAGTGACAGGGAGGGATTGCTGAGCAGATGGAGTACTCTCTGCTTTTGGGAAGGGCTATCATTAAAAGGATGATGATTGAGAGGGGTTATCAAAAGTTAGTTGAAGCGATGGTTTCTGAAAAGATTTATATGGATGGAGAGAAAATTAGAGGTTTAGTTTTTTTCATCAGGAAGACACTGATGAATGTGTTTATCAGGCAATAATGCTTTTGGGATGACACAAAGAGTGGAATATTTTTCAAACACTCAACGTAACAGGAGATTGAGGTGGAATCAGCTTGGCCTTGGAAGGCCCTTTGAACCAATCTTCAACCGACATTCAAAAAGCAGCAGCGATTGGCATTGATTGTAAGTTAGCTTGAAAAAAAAATTAGAAAAACAGAGAACATAAGAAATATAAGTCAGGGATAGGTCATGTATCACTGCAAGCCCACTTCACCATCCAATAATATCCACTCTCCTGCTCGATCCTCAGGTCCCTTCGTTCCCTTAGTGTCCAAAAGCGCTGGCCATTATTTTTTTACTGTGTGCAGTGATCATACATTATCGTAGAATCATAGAATTTACATTGCAGAAGGCCCATCGAGTCTGCACCGGCCCTTGAAAAGGGCACCCAAGTCAAGCCCATACCTCCACCCTATCCCCATAACCCAGTAACCCCACCTAACCTTTTGGACACTAGGGACAATTTATCATGGCCAATCCACCTAACCTGCACATCTTTGGACTGTGGGAGGAAACCGGAGCACCCGGAGGAAACCCACGCACACACGGGGAGATAGTGCAGACTCTACACACACAGTGACCCGAGGCTGGAATTGAACCCGGGTCCCTGGAGCTGTGAGGCAGCAGTGCCAACCATTGTGCCACCCTGCCGCCCTAGCCTTAGCTTCCACAGCAGTTAAATGGAGCTCTCTGAGCACTCCACTGAATTTTGTCAGTCTTCGGTGATTGAGGTACACCACAGCCGCAGCCCGGCTCCCTGCAAGACTCCACTTGCACCCATTTGCTGCACAGAGGCCTTGGCCAGTGCGGGGACGGTTGAGGGGTGCCCAATGATGGTGCAGCAGGTTGATGCTGTGGGACCTGTCATAAAGATGCAATTTTTAATGGTGGCGTGTTGGTCCCACTCCTGCTGACACAAGTGTAGCAGCGAAGGTTAGTTGTTCAGATCGCGGGAAGGTAGAAGGCAGTGTTCCACATGATAAAGAAAAGGGAAAAAGAACTTGCGTGGCAAGACATGAACATGGCAAGTCAATAAGATACAAAACTTTGTACAGTGGATTCTTCCCGTACATGTCAGTTTCCGGATCCTTCATGTGTTTTCTTGCTCAAATGCCCCCCAGAGAAACCCCCCTTCCCTCCCATTCCCCCCCCCTCAAACGATGCCCCCCCCACCCTGGGGGGACCGCGAGATGGTCTAGGAACGGTTGCCACCGCCTGTAGAACCCCTGCGCAGACCCTCTCAAGGCAAACTTTATCCTTTCCAACTTCATAAACCCTGCCATATCATTTATTCGGGCCTCCACGCTGGGGGGCTTCATTAGCAAGATCCTTCGCCGGGCTACGAGGGACGCAAAGGCCAGAATGCCGGCCTCTTTCGCCTCCTGCACTCCCGGCTCGTCCACATGCCCCCAGCTTGGCTTGACCCGGGCTTTCACCTCTTTAGATACTGGTCCCGCCACTCCCCTCCAGAACCCCTCCAGTGCCGGGTGTGGTAGTATGTATTGGGGGTCATGTGGGACTGGAAGCCCTAATGTCATTGGCTGACAGATCCCGGGTCCTGGTTGGCCGTTGACCTCATACTCCGCCCTGAAGGCGAAGTATAAGAAGCCGGTGCCTTCCCCCGCAGGCCAGTTTACTATCGGGCTGCTGGGGAACAGACACGCTTAATAAAGCCTCATCGACTTCACTCTATTCGTCTCACGGAGTCTTTGTGCGCCACAATTTATTAAGCGTGCCTAAAAAGGACTATGGAGCTCAGGATCATTCCAGAATGCCTGAGGATCAGCCCCCACGCAGTGAATGCGGCAGCAGCCTTCAAACACTGGCAGACTTGCTTTGAGGCCTACATCACATCGACCACAGGCCGAGTCTCAGACGAACAAAAACTGCAGGTCCTGCACTCGAGGGTGAGCACGGAGATTTTCACCCTCATTGAAGACACCCGCGATTTCCAGACGGCGTTCACAGCACTGAGAAGTCTCTACGTTCGCCCAGTTAACCAAATCTACGCTCGCTACCAGCTCGCGACGAGACGGCAAGCTCCCGGAGAATCGATGGACGAGTTCTACGCCGCGCTGCTGATTTTGGGAAGAGCCTGCAGCTGCCCGTCGGTGAATGCAAACGAACATACGGACATGTTAATGCGCGATGCTTTTGTTGCAGGTATGCAATCCTCCCAAATCCGCCAAAGACTTCTAGAAAAAGAGTCGCTAGGACTCTCAGAGGCACGGGCCCTGGCAGCCTCGCTGGACGTAGCCGCGCGTAATACCCGCGCCTAAGGCCCCGACCGCGCGGCAGGCCATTGGGCCCCGTACGTACCCGCTGCGGCAAACCCCCTACCCCCCCCCCCGGACACCCCACAGGCTTGCGCAGTCCAAACGCCGAGTCGCACCGGGGGCGCCCGCTGTTATTTCTGCAGCCAGGCGAAGCACCCCCGACAACGCTGTCCGGCCCGCGCAGCCATCTGCAAAAGCTGCGGGAAAAAGGGCCACTATGCGGTGGTGTGCCGATCCCGCGTGGTCGCCGCCGTCCCGGGAGAACAGGGAGCCCTACAGGCAGCCTATGCCTCCCAACCCCCCCAGCACGCCATGTGCGACCCGCAGGCGCCGCCATTTTGGGTCCCGACCACCGCGGCCCCGGGAGAACTGGGAGCCCTGCACGCCGCCTACGCTCCCCAACCCCCCTCCCCGCAGTCCATGTACGACCCGCCGCCGGCGCTCCCGATTTGGGTGCCGGCCAACACTCTCCACGGAGAGGAGGGGGTTTTTCGCATCCCGAACGCCACCCTCACCCCCGTCCCGCGCCCCACGCCTGACCCGCCTGCGCCACCTACCTTGACCCCGACCACCGCTGTCCCCGGCGAGGGAGATCCGCACGGTGCTAGCACTCGCGGCCCACGCCTGACCCGCCGGCGCCGCCGACCTGGGCCCTCACCCCCGTCCCGCGCCCCACGCCTGACCCGCCGGCGCCGCCGACCTGGGCCCTCACCCCCGTCCCGCGCCCCACGCCTGACCCGCCGGCGCCGCCGACCTGGGCCTTCACCCCCGTCCCGCGCCCCACGCCTGACCCGCCGGCGCCGCCGACCTGGGCCCTCACCCCCGTCCCGCGCCCCACGCCTGACCCGCCGGCGCCGCCGACCTGGGCCCTCACCCCCGTCCCGCGCCCCACGCCTGACCCGCCGGCGCAACTTACCTGGACCCCGATCACCGGCGTCCCCGGCGAGGGAGCTCCTAACGGTCCCAGCGCTCGCAGTACTGACCCGCCGGCCTGGGCCCCGACCACCGCTGTCCCCGGCGAGGGAGCTCCGCGCGGTCCTAGCGCCCGCGCCCCTGGCGCTCCCAGTCAAGGAACTCCGCGCGGTCCTAGCGCCCGCGGCCCTGGCGCTCGCAGTCAAGGAACTCCGCGCGGTCCTAGCGCCCGCGGCCCGGGCGCTCGCAATGCAGGAACTCCGCGCGGTCCTAGCGCCCCCCAGACCCCCCAGCACACCCTGTGCGACCCGCAGACGCCGCCATTTTGGGTCCTGACCACCATGAGGGGAGGAGGGGCCCCGCCATCTTGGACTGCCCCCGACCTGTACGACGCATGGGGGCGGCCATTTTGTCCACCCCCGACGCCATCTTGTGACCCCTCAGCCACGTGCGATGTCTGGGGGCGGCCATTTTGTTCATCCCCGACGCCATCTTGGACGGCAACAACGGACCCCACCCCACTACTACAACCACGGCTCGCTTCGGTTACACTCGATCAGGCTCGGCCCCGGACTCTCCAGACGACGACGACAACGGTCCTAATTAACGGCCACGAGACGCCATGCCTAGTCGACTCCGGGAGCACGGAAAGTTTTATACATCCCGACACGGTAAGACGCTGTTCCTTAACTACCTTCCCCAGCGCACAAAAGATTTGCCTAGCTGCAGGATCCCACTCCGTACAGATCCAGGGATTCTGCATAGTTACCCTAACGGTGCAGGGGAGGGAATTCATAAACTACAAGCTTAACGTCCTTCCCCAACTCTGTGCCCCCACCTTGCTGGGCTTAGATTTTCAATGTAACCTACAGAGCCTTACGTTTAAATTCGGCGGCCCCATACCCCCACTCACTATCTGCGGCCTCGCCACCCTCAAGGTGCAACCCCCGTCCTTGTTTGCGAACCTCACCCCGGATTGCAAACCCGTCGCCACTAGGAGCAGACGGTACAGCGCCCAGGACCGGACCTTCATTCGCTCCGAAGTCCAGCGGCTACTAAAGGAGGGCATAATCCAGGCCAGCAATAGTCCCTGGAGAGCGCATGTGGTAGTAGTGAAGACAGGGGAGAAACAAAGGATGGTCATTGACTATAGCCAGACCATCAACAGGTACACACAACTAGACGCGTACCCTCTCCCCCGCATATCCGACATGGTCAATCGGATTGCCCAGTATAAAGTCTTCTCCACCGTGGACCTCAAGTCCGCCTACCATCAGCTCCCCATCCGCCCAAGTGACCGCAAGTACACAGCCTTCGAGGCAGACGGGCGATTATACCATTTCCTACGGGTCCCTTTTGGCGTCACAAACGGGGTCTCGGTCTTCCAACGGGAGATGGACCGAATGGTTGATCAACATGGGTTACGGGCCACGTTCCCATATCTCGACAATGTAACCATCTGCGGCCACGATCAGCAGGACCACGACGCCAACCTCCAAAAATTCCTTCAGACCGCCAAAGCCTTGAACCTCACGTACAACGAGGACAAGTGCGTTTTTAGCACCGATCGGCTAGCCATTCTGGGCTACATAGTGCGCAATGGGATAATAGGCCCCGACCCCGAACGTATGCGCGCACTCATGGAATTTCCCCTCCCGCACTGCCCAAAAGCCCTGAAACGCTGCCTGGGGTTCTTTTCGTACTACGCCCAGTGGGTCCCCCAGTACGCAGACAAAGCCCGCCCCCTAATACAGACCACGACCTTCCCTCTGTCGACAGAGGCTTGCCAGGCCTTCAGCCGCATCAAAGCGGACATCGCAAAGGCCACGATGCGCGCCATCGACGAGTCCCTCCCCTTCCAGGTCGAGAGCGACGCCTCCGACGTAGCTCTAGCGGCTACCCTTAACCAAGCGGGCAGACCCGTGGCCTTCTTCTCCCGAACCCTCCACGCCTCAGAAATCCGCCACTCCTCAGTGGAAAAGGAAGCCCAAGCCATAGTGGAAGCTGTGCGACATTGGAGGCATTACCTGGCCGGCAGGAGATTCATCTCCTCACTGACCAACGGTCGGTAGCCTTCATGTTCGATAATGCACAGCGGGGCAAGATTAAAAATGACAAGATCTTAAGGTGGAGGATCGAGCTCTCCACCTTTAGCTATGAGATCTTGTACCGGCCCGGAAAGCTGAACGAGCCGTCCGATGCCCTATCCCGCGGCACATGTGCCAACGCACAAAGTAACCGCCTCCAAACCCTCCACGAGGACCTCTGCCACCCGGGGGTCACTCGGTTTTACCACTTCATCAAGTCCCGCAATCTCCCATACTCTTTAGAAGAGGTCCGTACAGTCACAAGGGACTGCCACATCTGCGCGGAATGCAAGCCGCATTTTTTCAGGCCAGATGGAGCGCACCTGATTAAGGCTTCCCGCCCCTTTGAACGCCTCAGTCTCGATTTCAAAGGGCCCCTCCCCTCCACCGACCGCAACGCATATTTCCTTAATGTAGTGGACGAATACTCCCGCTTCCCTTTTGCCATTCCCTGCTCCGACATGACCGCGGCCACAGTCATTAAAGCCCTGAACAGCATCTTCACGCTGTTCGCGCATACGTCCACAGCGACAGGGGGTCCTCTTTCATGAGTGACGAGCTGCACCAGTTCCTGCTCAGCAAGGGCATAGCCTCAAGCAGGACGACCAGCTACAACCCCCGGGGGAACGGGCAAGTAGAAAGGGAGAACGGCACGGTCTGGAAGGCCGTCCTACTGGCCCTACGGTCCAGGGATCTCCCAGTTTCACGGTGGCAGGAGGTCCTCCCGGACGCTCTCCATTCCATACGGTCGTTACTATGTACAAGCACTAATCAAACGCCGCACGAGCGTCTCCTTGTCTTCCCTAGGAGGTCCTCCTCTGGAACGTCGCTGCCGACCTGGCTGGCGGCCCCAGGACCCATCCTGCTCCGAAAGCATGTGCAGGCACATAAGGCGGATCCGTTGGTTGAAAGGGTTCACCTCCTCCACGCAAACCCCCAGTACGCCTACGTGGAGTACCCCGACGGCCGACAGGACACGGTCTCCCTGCGGGATCTGGCGCCCGCCGGCACCACGCACACCCCCCCGACACCATCAACCCAACCGCCCCCCTTCCTGCCACCGCCGCACCCCGCGACCGCCCCCTTCCCAGGAGGATCAGTTCCCCTCCCTTTTGCACCGACAGCTGAAACCGTGCAGCTCCCGGAGGCGACAACGCTGGTACAAGCACCACCACCACCGCCGGGGCCGAGGCGATCGACACGGACGACCAGACCGCCCGACCGACTCGTGGCGTCGATGTGAAACAAAGATGGACTGTCCAATGAACATTTTGTTTTTCCTATACCCTCTGTAAATAGTTGTAACAGGACGATACTGTCCAATACTGTACTACCATGTAACTGTTCTATCCTCCCAGGACCAGCCCTGTAAACCCTTACCACCATACGAACCATCACCCCGCCGAGTTCATTTTTGACAAGGGGTGAATGTGGTAGTATGTATTGGGGGTCATGTGGGACTGGAAGCCCTAATGTCATTGGCTGACAGATCCCGGGTCCTGGTTGGCCGTTGACCTCATACTCCGCCCTGAAGGCGAAGTATAAGAAGCCGGTGCCTTCCCCCGCAGGCCAGTTTACTATCGGGCTGCTGGGGAACAGACACGCTTAATAAAGCCTCATCGACTTCACTCTATTCGTCTCACGGAGTCTTTGTGCGCCACACTGGGCATGACCAAAACATATGGACATGGTTCGCCGGACTTCCTGAGCACCTTCCACATCTGTCCTCCACCCCAAAGAACCTGATCAGCCTCACCCCCGTCATATGCGCTCTATGAACCACCTTAAATTGTATCAGGCTAAGCCTGGCACACGAGGAAGAGGAATTAACCCTACTTAGGGCGTCAGCCCATAGCCCCTCCTCAATCTCCTCCCCCAATTCCTCCTCCCAATTACCCTTCAGCTCCTCTACCAAAACCTCCCCCTCTTCTTTCATCTCCTGGTCGCCGACACCTTGCCCTCCCCGACCCATACGCCCAAAATCCCCCTATCTTGAATCCCCTGTACCGGGAGTAGCGGAAATTTCCTCACCTGCCGCCTCACAAATGCCCTCACTTGCATGTACCTGAAAGTGTTTCCCGGGGGGTAGCCCAAACTTCTCCTCCAGCGCCTCTAAGCTCGCAAACGTCCCGTCAATGAACAGGTCCCCCATTCTTCTAATCCCTACCCGATGCCAGCTCTGAAATCCCCCGTCCATCCTTCCTGGGACAAACCGATGGTTGTCTCTAATCGGGGACCATACCGAGGCTCCCGTTGCACGCCTGTGCCGTCTCCACTGCCCCCAGATCTTTAGCGTTGCCGCCACCACCGGGCTCGTGGTATACCTTGTCGGCGAGAGCGGCAGCGGTGCCGTCACCAGCGCCCCCAGGCTTGTTCCTTTCCAGGACGCCATCTCCAATCTCTTCCACGCCGCTCCCTCTCCCTCCATCACTCACTTACGGATCATTGCCACGTTGGCTGCCCAATAGTAACAAGCCAAATTCGGCAATGCCAACCCTCCTCTATCTCTGCTACGCTCCAAGAACCCCCTCCTTACCCTCGGGGTTTTGCTTGCCCACACAAATCCCGTAATGCTCCTGCTTACCCTCTTAAAAAAGGCCTTAGTGATCACAATTGGGAGGCATTGGAATACAAAAAGAAATCTCGGGAGGACCACCATTTTAACCGACTGTACCCTACCCGCCAGCGAGAGCGGTAACATGTCCCATCTTTTAAAATCCTCCTCCATCTGTTCCACCAACCGCGACAAATTAAGTTTGTGCAGTGCCCCCCTGCTCCTAGCTACCTGAATCCCCAAGTATCGAAAGCTCCTTTCCGCCCTCCTCAACGGTAGGTCGTCTATCCCTCTTCCCTGGTCCCCCGGATGGATCACAAAGAGCTCACTCTTTCCCACATTGAGCTTATAGCCCGAAAAGTCTCCAAACTCCCGTAGGATCGGCATTACCTCAATCATCCCCTCCACTGGATCCGTCACATACAGCAACAGGTCGTCTGCGTACAGCGACACTCGATGTTCCTCTCCCCCTCGGACCACCCCCTTCCATTTCCCCGACTCCCTTAATGCCATGGCCAAAGGTTCAATTGCTAATGCGAACAGCAGAGGGGACAGGGGGCACCCCTGCCTCGTCCCTCGATACAGCCGGAAATACTCCGACCTCCGCCGGTTCGTGACCACACTCGCCACCAGGGCTTTATACAGGAGCTTAACCCAACTAATAAACCCTCCCCCGAACCCAAACCTCCTCAACACTTCCCAGAGATACTCCTACTCTATCCGATCGAAGGCCTTCTCCGCGTCCATGGCTGTCACTATCTCCGCTTCTTCCTCCACCAATGGCATCATTATCACATTTAGGAGCCTTCGCACATTAGTATTTAACTGCCTACCCTTTACGAATCCCGTCTGGTCCTCATGAATCACCCCCGAGGCATAGTCCTCAATCCTCGTGGCCAACATTTTTGCCAGCAACGTAGCATCTACATTAAGGAGCGAGATCGGCCGATACGACCCACATTGCAGTGGGTCCTTATCAAGATCAAAGAGATCATCGCCTCTGACATTGTCGGGGGCAGGGTCCCCCCCCTCCCTTGATTAATTGAAGGTCCTTACCAGCAACGGGGCTAACAGGTCTAAATATTTCCTGTAAAACACCACCGGGAACCCATCCGGCCCTGGGGCCTTCCCTGCCTGCATGCTCCCCAGTCCTTTAACCAGCTCCTCCACCCCAATTGGCGCCCCCAAACCAGCCACGTCCTGCACCTCCACCCTTGGGAACCTCAACTGATCCAAGAATCGCCGCATCCCCTGTTTTCCCCCTGGGGGCTGGGACCTATACAGTTCCTCATAAAAGGCCTTAAAAGCCTCATTCACTTTCCCTGCCCTCCGCACCGTAGTTCCCCTGCCATCTTGGACTCCACCTACTTCCCTCACTGCCACCCTCTTACGGAGCTGGTGTGCCAGCATCCGGCTCGCCTTCTCCCCATATTCATATATCGCCCCCTGTGCCTTCCTCCACTGTGCCTCTGCCTTCCCTGTGGTCAACAGGTCGAACTCCGTCTGAAGACTTTGTCACCCCCCCCCACCAATACCACCACCGACTAGCCATCTCCTATCTTAGGCCAGTCCCGTGCTCGCGCCTCCCGCACCCTCCAGTCCCCCAGGCGGGGGATCCCCGCCCCGACCACCTCTTCCATTTTCAGTTCCCCCTCGGACAGTGCAGCAGCAACCCGAGACCCCCCCCCCCCCACTAGATTCACATCTAGCTCTTTTGCTCCCCCCATATTACTTCCGTGAGTTGGCTGACTTCTGCTGACCCCGGCTTCCCCCGCCTTACCGTTGATCTCCCCCGTGTGGGAGTCTCTCCTCATCTTACTTTCCTCCATCCCCCCCCCTTTTGGCGCAGGAAAAAGACCGCGCTTTCCTGAACCAGCCCCGCCCCCTATGGCGCAGCTCGTGTTGCGGCAATTATCCCAGTTCCCTCATCCCCGAGTCTCACCTCCCTCCAGCATCGACGCCCACATTCCCCATCAGCATCATCTTGTCTACAGAAAAGAAAAAAGGAAATTTTAGGAATTTTAACCAGAAATCTACCCACATCCCATCCATCAGCCCATCCATGCACTATTCTTTACCCATATTTACAACCCCCTGTACAACCACATCTCCTCAGTTCGAGTCCAGTTTTTCCATCTGAATAAAGGTCCAAGCCTCTTCTGGCGTTTCAAAATAATGGTGTCGGTCCTGATAAGTAACCCACAGTCGCGCAGGCTGCAGCATGCTGAACCTGACTCTTTTTTTATGCAGCACCGCCTTGGCCCGGTTGAAGCCAGCTCTCCTCTTTGCCACCTCCGCGCTCCAATCCTGGTATGCTCGGATCACCGCGTTCTCCCATCTACTGCTCCGCACCTTCTTGGCCCATCTTAGCACACTTTCTTTGTCCGCGAAGCGGTGGAACCTTGTCACTATCGCCCTTGGCGGCTCATCAGCCTTGGGTCTCCTCGCCAGGACCCGGTGAGCCCCTTCCAGCTCCAGGGGGGTCGGAGAGGCTTCCGCACCCATCAGCGAATGGAGCATCGTACTCACGTACGCACCGGCATCAGCTCCCTCCACTCCTTCGGGAAGACCCAGAATCCGGAGGTTATTCCTTCTCGACCTGTTCTCCAGGACCTCAAGTGTCTCGGCCCACCTCCTGTGCACCGCCTCGTGCGCCTCCATTTTTACCGCCAGGCCCAGGATCTCGTCCTCGTTGGTATTCACTTTCTCATTCACCACACGAAGCTCCACCGCCTGGGTCTTCTGGGTCTCCTTCAGCCCCTCGATCGCCAACAGCATTGGCGCCAGCACCTCCTTTTTCAGTTCCTCCACACATCGCTTGAGGAACCCCTGCTGGTCTGGCTCCCACGCTGCTCGCTCTCCGCCCTCCGCCTTCCCCTCATTTTGGTCTCTGCTCCAGGGCCTCTTTCCTCGTCGCTCCACCGCTGATCTCTGCCATATATTGTGAGGGGGGACCTCACAGCACCTTCCCACACGGGATTAAATCAAAAACAGCTCCGTTGGGACTCCTCTGGAGAGCCCGAAAGTCCGTAGTCGCGAGAGCTGCCGAAACGCGTGGCTTAGCTCCGCATCGTCGCAACCGGAAGTATCTGTTATCCATAAATTACATGGATGATTTAGATTTGGGAATAAGTAACATCAACAATTGCAGATGATAGAAAACTGGGGGCATAATTAACACTGAGGAAGAAACAGCATAACTAAGAAGACATCAGAAAACTTGCAGATTGGGCAACAAAGTGGCAAAATAACTTGAACAATCTCCAACTTTATAATAGTATATAAATGATTGAGAATTTGATGAGCTCAACCTGACAACATATTATCTATGGACTTTATTACAAAATGCAGAGTATTGTCGACTCTCAGTTTTATTCTGCAAGTTAAGGAGACCTGCATTTTATAACATGTTGTAATTAGTTGTTCATATGTTCATAATGTACAATCATTTTATTATTTTATACTTTATTTTAATTTTAATTGTTGGCTATAACTATGTTATGAATTATAATTACTTGATTTATTTGTATCATCACAATTCTGCACCTGCTACCATGAGGATTTTTAAATAAACCTATCTAATGGTCCTTGGTAGGAAAAACAGAGACATCACCTACATCTTAGAAAATAAGAAAATGATTAGGATAGAAGAGTGAAGGGCTGTAGGATTACAGGTGAAGAGATCATTAAACCAGCATTTCAGGTCAACAAAGCAGTGAAGCGAGCTAATAAAGCACTGGGATTTATTTCAAGTGGTATAGAATTCAGAAGTAGTAGAGTTATGTTAACCTGTGTAGGATCTTGGTCAGTTTTCATTTAGAGTACTGTGCCCAGTTCTGGTCTTCATCCTGTACAAAGGACACATGTTATGTGGTAAGTGCCAGGCTGCATAACCCCCAAAGAGAAAATTGAACCAGCTGCCACAACAGTTTTGCTATTTGTGTATTATGAGGAGCGAGGAGCTATCTGAAATCAAGATAAGTAACTCACAATTGTGATGATTTTATATGTCAAAGTTAAACACTTATTGAAATAAGGAAACAATAAAATAACGCTTAAAACACAAGCACACGTTTACACAGTTAACAGTACTTTCAAACATTATGTGAAATATTTTGGCTTAAATAAACTCAGAGCTAAACTCCCTTTTTGATGGCAACAGCCCTCATAGACTTTTATCCTATAGCAAATTCCAGTGACATTACGACATAATACCCTGCTGCTCTTAGGAAGCTCTCTGAGGATGGCAACAGGTTTCACAGGTTTGACTTCCAACACACACACTAGGCAGAATTCTTCACTTCTGCAGCTAAGTGCTGATGCTGGCGTGGGAAATGTGGGCCGGGATTCTCCCTTCTGGGGACTAAGTCCCCACACTGGCGGGAAAACCGGCGGCAACCACTCCGGCGCCAACAGCCCACAAAAGTGCGCATTTTTGGGGGCTAGGTGGATGCCGAAGGGGTTGGTGCCGATCCAGCTGGCGGCGAAGGGACGGTGCGAGTTCGCGCATGTGCCAAAGGACCGGTGTGCTCTCGCGCATGCACAGAAAGGCTGTCGTGATTCTGCGCATGCGCAGGCTGGCCGGCATATTTTGGCACATGCGCCGGGGATTCTCTTCTCCGCACCGGCCATGGCGGAGCCCTACAGGGGCCGGCGTGGAAGAAAGAAATGCCCCCACGGAACAAGCCTGCCCGCAGATCGGTGGGCCACGATCGTGGGCCAGACCACCGTGGGCCCCCCCCTGGTATCGGATCCCCCCACGCACCCCCGAGGACCTCCCACGCATACTCACCTGCCAGATCCCGCCGGTGCGCGAGTTGCGTGATTTGCGCCGGCGGACTGGCCAAAAATTGACGGCCGCTTGACCTATCGGGGCCCAGAGATTCGCCGGGGACACCGCTGACAACGGCTCCCGACCGGCGTGGCGCGAATCCCGCTCCCGCCTGAAAATCGGCGCCGGAGAATACAGCATCCAGCCTCAGGGTGGCGGGGCGGGATTCGCCCCTCCCCTCGGGGATTCTCCGACCCGGCGGGGGGTCAGAGAATCCAGTCCTTCGTGTTTCACGACTGGCAAATCGACGCAAATCCCTCACCGATTCTGGTACCGGTGAGGGGCTAGCACCCACGCCGTGTGAAACGCCCTCGGAACGCGCAGAAAACGTCCAGAGCATGGCTGGGTCCCGGGCCGCTCATGCACACGGCTGACAACCTGCGACGGTCATGCTGTGCAGCGTGGCTCCAGCTGTGCGCTGACCCGACCTGCAAACTGCGACCCCACAGCTCACCCCCTGGTCATCCCTCACCAGTTCCCCAGCCCTTGCTGAAGCTCCACCGGCCAACGGTACAGATCCTGGTCAAGTGGGCGGAGCTGGACACAGTCCGCAGCTGGCACGCCAGCTTCACAATTTGTGGGATGACACGTGTCCCATGCTTTCGGGAACTCGGCCCATTGGGGGCAGAGCTTTGCGCGGAATCAATTCACCGCCCGATCGCCGATTACGATATTGGCTTCGGGCAACGGAGAATCCCGCCCTCTGTCTTGTTCAAGGTCTCACAGCTACCACCACACCAACAAAGTCTTCAGTGTTTCCTTAAATCTGTTTTCCCCTTTTGATCTTACACTCTGCTGTTTCTGCAATCCTTTAGAAGTTAATTTTCCCAGAACTGATCAACTCCTTTTTTCCTTTATGGCGACTATATTTTAAAAGTAAATGCACACTATTTTCCCTCTTCTCTTTACAATTTTCCAATTGTATATGTTCCTTTTGAAATACAACAGCCAACTTTAAACCACTTCTTTTAATTGCCTTATGTAAATTCATATTGACACTCTCCTGGCTCTCTGTTCATTACCATTACAAGCCACTTGCCTTAACATCTCCTTTCTTGATATTTAACCTTTGCAGCCTAACGTCTCAAATTCAATTAAATGAGTCACACCCCAAAAGCTTGTTTCCCAATATATGACAATATGAAAATGATATTGCAAAAAATAAATATAGGGGGTGAAATTCTCCCCCAACGGCGCGATGTCCGCCGACTGGCGCCAAAAACGGCGCCAATCAGACGGGCATCGCGCTGGCCCAAAGGTGCGGAATGCACCGCATCTTTGGGGGCCGAGCCCCAACATTGAGGGGCTAGGCCGGCGCCGGAGGGATTTCCACCCCGCCAGCTGGCGGAAATGGCGTTTGTTGCCCCGCCAGCTGGCAGAAATGGCGTTTGTTGCCCCGCCAGCTGGCGCGGAAATGCGGCGCATGCGCGGGAGCGTCAGCGGCCGCCGACAGTTTCCCGCGCATGCGCAGTGGGGAGAGTCTCTTCCATGGCGGAGGTGGAAGTGAAAGAGTGCCCCCACGGCACAGGCCCACCCGTGGATCGGTGGGGCCCGATCGCGGGCCAGGCCACCGTGGGGGCACGCCCCGGGGTCAGATCGCCCCGCGCCCCCCCCAGGACCCCGGAGCCCGCCCACGCCGCCTGGTCCCGCCGGTAAATACCAGCTTTGATTTACGCCGGCGGGACAGGCAATTTCTGGGCGGGACTTCGGCCCATCCGGGCCGGAGAATTGAGCAGGGGGGGTCCCGCCAACCGGCGCGGCCCGATTCCCGCCCCCGCCCAATCTCCGGTACCGGAGACTTCGGCGGGGGCGGGGGCGGGATTCATGGCGGCCAACGGCCATTCTCCGACCCGGCGGGGGGTCGGAGAATGACACCCTAGGTTCTAATTTTTCTCACACGTGGAAGAATTTGAGAAATTGCAAAAATGATTCACAAGAATGGAACCAGTACTCGGAGATTTCAACTATAGGGAAGTATTGCAGCCCTCTTCATCAAACCCTATCAACATATCCTTCTGTTCCTTACTCGCGGATTGTGGGAGGAAACCGGAGCACCCGGAGGAAACCCATGCAGACACGGGGAGAACGTGCAGACTCCGCACAGACAGTGACCCAGCGGGGATTCGAACCTGCGACCCTGGCACTGTGAAGCCCAGTGCTAGCCACTTGTGCTACCGTGCTGCCCCAAAGTAATTGGGAGGAGACCCATGTGGAGAATAAACAGCAGCATGAACTGGTACAGAGCACTAATGACCTCTTTCTGTGCTGCTATTCTAAGAAATTCTATGCAGTAGAGTCCAGAAACAGACTCTGTTGGCCCACCTGGTCCATGCCGGTGTTTATGTTCCACACAGGTTTCCTCCCACCCCTCTTAATCTCAGGCTATCAACATATCCTTCTCTTCCTCATGTGTTCATCGAGCATCCTCTTAAATACGTCTGTACTATTTGCTTCAACCACACTTTGCAGTAGAAAGTTTCACAGTCCAACCACTCTTTGAAGCTTCTCCTGAATTATGGGGATAAGGTGGGAAAGTAGAGTTGAGGATTATCATACCAGACCAGCCATGATCTTATTGAATGGCAGAGCAGACTCGATGGGCTGAATGGCCTACTTCTGCTTCTACATCTTATGATCTATAATTCTCTACTAGATTTATGGTGTATGGAACTTCGCCCGACTCCCTTACATTATCAGTGCACGTAAGGAACGGCGTCACAATGTACCCGAGTTTATCATTCAATCTGAGGTGTCTACCTTCTCTTTGTGTGTCTTAGATTTAGATTTGTGTTGCAAGTTAACATGTGATTTATGCTTGCTATAATAATCATTGCCGGGTGCTGTTAGCAGCTTCTTTAGTTCCAGATTTGATGGACATTTATATGAGGAAAGCAGAGATTATTGTTCTTTATCATCTGACAGTGAATTGCTTTGTGCCGTGATCACTGCTGACTTTGAATAATGCGTGCCAACTAATTCCACATCCTCACTGTCCAAGGAGGTGGTGATCAGAGGAATGTCAGATGCACAGAGGAAACCAATACTGGTCCTTTGATTGCTGATTGTGTTGAACACAACACTTCCTGTAACCATTCAGGTGGCTGCCGACCAACGGGATGTTCTAGATTTGAGACAAGACTGTAATTTTTGCCTTTGTTGAACCATAGAACGCCTTCAGTGCAGAAGGGGCCATTTGTCCCATCGGCCCATCGAATCTGCACCGACCCACTGAAAGACCATCCCAGATAGGCCCACTCTCCCGCCCTATCCCCATTCCACCACCTAACCTGCACATCTTTGGCCATTAAGGAGTAATTTAGCATGGCCAATCCTCCTAACCTGTACTTCTTTGGATTGTTGGATTGTGGGAGAGAACCGGAGCACCCGGAGGAAACCCACGCAGACACGGGGAGAACGTGCAAACTCCACACAGACAGTGACCCATGGCCAGAATGGAACCCGAATCCCTGGCGCTGTGAGGCAGCAGTGCTAACCACTGTGCCACCGTGCTGCCCCAACGTAAACCGGCATCTTACTAAAGCAAGACCTAGTGTTTTATTTTGTGAACAAGGTTCTGTATTCTACAGATTGCAACACCTTAGATTTAAAAAATATATATTTTATTCCAAACATTATCAAATTCTTACATTCAAAGGCTATATCAAACTATATCATACAAACAGTTTCTCATTTTATTTTAACAAAGTAAGAGCAGCGACCCTAAATCCCTGATTTCCCCTATCTCCACTCAGCCCCACTATCCTCCATCCCTTATCACCTCCCCTCCTAACCCTCCAGCCACATCCACCACCTGCTGGCTGTCGTGTTCTGTACTCTGGGATAACACAGGCTGCAACTGAATGCAGCTTTAAACAAAGGATACTCCAGACCTTGAAGTTAGTTCAATCTGATTTATTGAGCCAGTAGCACAGTTAGCACAGTTCTCTATGAGTTTGACTCTCTGCTAACCTAAGTGTGGTTACTCTGTCTGACTGAACCAGACTAGCCCTTAGCCACGTGCTGGAGGTGTGATACTGCAAATACACCCTGACTCACTCTGTAGATGTTCATTAGTGGAAAGAGGCAGTGTGTGAGTGCCTCGTGCCTTTTATAGTGAGCTACCACCCCTGAGTGTCCTGCCTGCTCATTGGTCATGTCCTGTTCTCTGTGTTCATTAGCTACCTGTCTGTGCCTGTCTGCATATCATGACATCTTCCCCCTTTTAAAAAATATTTGTTGGCACATGGGAACATACTTACATGTGGTGGCATATATTAACATATTTATAAGCGGTGGCATATGTGAACGTATTTACATGTGAAGACAGCTGTCTAATGTGAGAAAACAGAACATAGCAAACAAAACAAATGTTCATAAGTCCAGTCTCTGGGGCTTGCGTCTGATCCTTGTCGACCGCCGGAGAGGTGGTGGTGGGGACGGCGGCGCCTTGACAGGCGGGATGGAAGCCTGACTGGTGGCCTCGTAGTTCGAGATATCAGGGGGTGGCAAAACAACGGATGGAAACGGAGAAGAAAGCGGTTGCGGGCAGGCAACTTTGCGCAGTGCCCGTCTGTTTATCACACAACAGAACCATCAGCCATACGTACAACATACGAGCGGGGCGCAGCCTGTCGAACAACGACAGCTGGAGCAAACCAGCCACCATCCGGTATCTTGATCCTGACAGTGTCTGCCGGGGATAACACGGGCAAATCGGTGGCATGAGCGTCATAGCCCTGCTTTGGCTGGTTTCGGAGCTGCTGCACCTTCTGCAGCACTGGGAGGTGATCCAGGTTGGGCAAGTGTATGGCTGGAAGTGTCTTCAACAGGTCCCTGTGTGGTAGTCTGTGTTAAAAGGATTACGGTACCTGTTAATGCTGGAATATCATTGGTGGAGAATGTACTTGTTCCCATTGGTTAAGCCTGTATATTAGCTCCGCCCTGCAAGGCAGGGTATAAGAGCCCCTGCCGCCCCAGCAGCTTCCTTCTGTACCTGCGCTGCTGGGGGAAACATCTAACATATTAAAGCCTTCAATTGTCTCCAATCTCTTCTGGAGTTACTGATCGTGCATCAATTTAATACGCTAGATTTTAAAGAATGGAGCTCCGAATAAAGCCGGAGTGTCTGCAACTCAGCCCCCATGTGGCAAACTCAGCGGCAACCTTCAAGCACTGGCTGGCGTGCTTCAACGGATATCTCGGGACGGCTGAAAGCACACCCACGGGAGGACAGAAACTACAAATTCTGCACTCGAGGGTGAGCCCAGAAATCTACACCCTCATTGAGGACGCGGGCGATTTCGATGCCGCAATGGAGCTGCTGAAAGGACATTATATTCGCCCTGTAAACCAGGTCTTTGCCCGACATCTACTAGCGACGAGGCGACAAATCCCTGGGGAATCACTGGAAGAATTCTACCGTGCGCTCCTGGTGTTGGGGAGAAACTGCAGCTGCCCACAAGTTTCGGCGAGCGACCACACAGAACGTTTGATCCAGGACGCTTTCGTTGCTGTCCTCCCAAATCCGCCAGTGATTGCTGGAGAAAGAGACACTAGGCCTCAAGGAGGCATGGGCCCTTGCCAGCTCCCTGGATGTGGCCTCCCGAAACGCCTGCGCTTACATCCCCGACCGCGTGGCAGCCCCCTGGCAGCGTGGAACCCGCCCGCGGCCGACCCCGAGGCATCTCCCATCCCCCCACAAGCTTGTGCTGCGAGACGGCCTGGCAACCCCGGGGGGCCCTGCTGCTATTTTTGCGTGCAAGCCAAGCACCTCCGACAGCGCTGTCCGGCCCGTTCATCCATCTGTAAGGGATGAGGCAAAAAGGGCCACTTCGTGGCGGTATGCCAGGCCTGGGCGGTCGCTGCGGTCTCCGGAGGCAAATATGGACCGCCACCACAACCCTCTCCACGGACCCCTTGCGGCCAGCGGGCGTCGCCATCTTCCTCCTACAGGGCTACGTGTGGCCTCCGGGCACTGCCATCTTGCCCCGTGGACACCACGTGCGATGAATGGGCGCCGCCATTTTGTGCACCCCCAGCCATATGCGACCAGTGGATGCCGCCATCTTGGATGGACACCCAGGACCCCAGTTCGGCTGACCACATACCGCCCGAAGAGAACATCCAACTGCTCCCACGATTAGCCTCGGTGACCCTGGACCAGTCTCGGCCCCGAACACTCTCGACTGTTATGACGACGGTGCTTATCAATGGGCATGAAACGTCCTGCCTAATCGACTCTGGGAGCACGGAGAGCTTCATACACCCCGAAATGGTAAGGCGCTGTTCTCTCCCCGTTAATCAAAAATTCTCCATGGCCTCCGGATCTCACTCAGTAGTGATCAAGGGGTTTTGTGTAGCTAACCTCACGGTCCAGGGAAGAAAGTTCAAAACTACCGTCTCTACGTCCTTCCCCACCTCTGCGCGGCCACGCTCCTGGGGTTAGACTTTCAGTGCAACCTCCAAAGTCTAACTTTCAAATTCAGCGGCCCTATACCCCCCCTCACTGTCTGCAGCCTCGCGACCCTCAAGGTCGATCCGCCTTCCCTGTTTGCGAACCTCACCCCGGATTGCAAACCAGTCGCCACCAGGAGCAGATGGTACAGTGCCCAGGACCGGATCTTTATTAGGTCAGAGGTCCAACGGTTACTGAGGGAAGGTGTCATTGCCCCTGGAGAGATCAAGTAGTGGTTGTAAAGACTGGGGAGAAGCATAGGATGGTCATCGACTACCGTCAGACCATCAACAGGTTTACGCAGCTTGGCGCGTACCCTCTCCCCCGCATATCCGACCTCGTCAACAGGATCGCGCAATACAAGGTCTTTTCCACGGTGGATCTTAAGTCCGTCTACCACCAGCTCCCCATCAGCACTAGTGACCGCAAATAACGGCTTTCGAAGCAGATGGGCGGCTCTGCCACTTCTTAAGGGTTCCCTTCGGTGTCACTAATGGGGTCCCGGTCTTTCAACGAGAGATGGGCTGAATGGTTGACACCGGTACTCTGATGGAACCAGACTAGCTCTTAGCCACGTGCTGGAAGTGTGATACTGTAAATACACCCTGACTCACTCTGTAGATGTTCATCAGTGAAAAGAGGCGGAGTGTGAGTGCCTCGTGCCTTTTATAGTGAGCTACCATCCCTGAGTGTCCTGCCTGCTCATTGGTCATGTCCTGTTCTCTGTGTTCATTAGCTGCCTATCTGTGCCTGTCTGTATATCATTATCTGCATGTCTGCATATCATGAAACTGGCCACTTAAAGAAAGTGATGAACGACCTCTATCTGGAATAGAAACTTTCCTCCAACCCTCTCAGGGTACATTTGATCTAATCCAATTGCAGGAATTCTGCTCGATCACCCAACCATGTCGAGGCCCTGGGTGGTGTCATGTTCTTGTCAGATGGCCTGATTTATATTACAAGAACACTTGTAGCTAAAGCTACAAACAATTCATTAACATTAACTGTGGGTCAAATATATACAAAACAACAGTTGAATAATAGTATGAACATACACAAAATTCCTCTCTCCCAGCTCTCCAGTCAGTCTGAGGTCTCCTGACTCTGTCATTCACTTATATACTAACGAGACTCCTAGTGGTCAGTTGATGAATTACAACATAACCATGATATCACTACATTCTATTTCCTTGGAAGGAATAAATCAATACATTACCATCAGTATATTTACATGTGATACCATTAACCTGTGAGTCTTGTAATGTTCTATGACTGGACTGATGTGGAATATCGAAATTGCCATGTGAACAAAGAATGTTAGACTTTGTTTTATAAACAAAGTTATTTATTATTAACACTACACTAACGAATAACTAAAATGTCTAAGATGAATACAAAAATGTCTAACACCAACTTACACTGAGATACAACAGAGCTGCTCTAATATGCGACTGCTATCACTACGTACAAGCACCTTCTGAAGGAACACATGGTGCATCCGGGTCCCAGGACTCTGTACGCGCCCCACTTGCTGGTCGGAAGCTAAACTACAACAGCAACACATATAACTTATAATACACATGCAGATCATAGATCATAGAATTTACAGTAATGATGATAGTTTACCTATCATCACAAGTCTGACAGTATAATTTTAATTTTTTTAAAAACTGGTTTAACAAATATGTTCATACTATGCTTGCTGTTCTTGTGTGTATATATATATACACACACACACACACACACAGAAGAACAGCAAGCATAGTCTGTACAAATAGTCCAAATCTACAAATTGAGGCGATCAGGTTTTCTTCAGACTCTGGTTGATCTTCTCAAAGTTTGACGATGCTGCTCAGAACTTGTAGATTCAATGTTCTCCCTGACATTCTCATGCTCAGGAACTGCTGAACTATCTGACACTGCAGCTTGTGTTGATTCTGACGTAGATTCGCCATCCAGCACGTTGTTGTGAAAGTCTTCTCTGGTTTTCCAGAGTGCGCGACGATTTCTTCTTAAAACCGACCCATCCTCTGTCTGTACATTGAAGGAAAGGAGTGCTAATTCTTCAAGTACAATGGCTTTTCTCGACCAATCTTCTACTCTCACAGAGGTGGTAAAGTTCTAAACACTCTATCACATAACTGCTTTTGTTTTGCTTTAATATTTTACATTTCCTGCAGCACCACTGCATTCTCCTCCTTCTTTTCCAAGTATGGGTGGTATGCAACCTTCTAATCATGAGCTCTGCTGGCGATCTACCATGTGACAATGGTGACGCTTTGTACATGATTTCGGGAGATATGGTTCGGGATTCTCCGACCCCCCGTCGTGCTAACGACATATATCTGGAATAGAACCTTTCTACAGATCCTGATTTTGTGAGATATGGGTTTAGGTTGCACAATCAACGAACTCCTCAGCGCTCTAAGCGCCATTGCCAGTGGCTCAATTGCCAAGGCAAAAAGCAACGGGGAGAGTGGACACCCCTTTAAAAAAAAAAAAATTTAGAGTCCCCAGTTCATTTTTACCAATGAAGGGGCAATTTAGCGTGTTCAATCCACCTACGCTGCACATCTTTGGGTTGTGGGGGCGAAACCCCCGCAAACACGGGGAGCATGTGCAAACTCCACATGGACAGTGACCCGGGACTGGGATTCGAACCTGGGACCTTGGCGTCGTGAGGCAACAGTGCTAACCCCTGCACCACCGGGCTGCCCGAGAGTGATACCCCGGACTTGTCTCACGGTGTAACCCGAAGTACCCCGAGCTCACACGATCGTCCGCACACTCGCTACTGGCATTTATACAACAGCCGGACCCAGTCCACAAACCCCTGCCCAAACCCAAACCATCCTAACACTTCCCACAGACACTCCCACTCACCCGATTAAAGGCCTTCCCTGCACCCATTGCCAATGCCACCTCCACTTCCTGTCACAGCGGGGGCATCATTATCATGTTTAATAATCTCCTAATATTCACCGATAATTGCGATCCCCTTTACAAACCCCGTCTGGTCATTCCCTATTACGCCCGACACACAGTCCTCGATACGCGAGGCCAGGATTTTCACCAACATTTCGCGTTCACATTTAATAGCAATATGGGGCAGTGGACCCCACACTGCTCTGGATCTTTATCCTTCTTTAATATTAGGGAAATGGATGCCTGCGATAATGTAGGGGGGAGCTCCCCCTTATCCCTCACCTCATTATATGCCCTCATCAACTGAGGCCCCAGGTCCCTCCCAAAATTCCACAGGGAACCCATCAGCGCCCGCGGCCTTCCCTGCCTGCATTGACACCCGAGACCTTTTAATTGGACCATTAAATCCCCTAACCAACTTAGTGGGTGGGCTCCGGAACCTCCCTCTAGTAGAGTCAGCCATATCCCCTCTGGGCCCTAACCGACCTCGAATCCAGGCCCACCCAAGATGGACGCCACCTAAATCCTATATCAGCTCATACATAAAGAGACCCTCGTCGCCAGAATTTTATCTACCCCCCCTTCCAACCCCCACCTCGGCTGTCCACCCAGAACCCCTCCCCCACCTCCCTAATCCTTCCGAACATCTGCTAACCATCCCTCCCAGTTCAAATTCCCTCCCCCTCCCACCCCCAACATAGAATACCCAACCAACCTAAACCCAACAAATAAAACAGAAACCACTCCCACCCAAGCATCTAGCCACAACTTTGCTTCCATTAACTCGCAAAGCCGCTAGCCAGGCGGCCTCCGTCTAGCAAGTCTGAAAGAGAAAAAAAGGGAAATCCCAACCAGAAAGAGCCAGACGCCCACTTACCCCATTCCCTCGCCTAACCAAAAGAACACAGTAGGCAAAACAATAAATAAATAAAGAGTCCACACCCCTAATTGACCAATCAAACTTCTCCATACTATCAGGTGCGAGAAGTAGAAGAACACAGAACCCCAAATAGCTAAAATATAAACAGTAACAGGAACTAAATACATGAATATACGAAATTCAAAAAACTCCAACAAAATCCTTTAACCACAATCAAATCTCTCCTAGTCCGCTCCTACTCACAACGCCACTTGCCTCCTCTGACATTTTAAAGTAATGGGATGGGATTCTCCATTGGCTGACGCCAAAGTCGGGAAACGCGATTGGGCGGAGAATAGGTTCCGACACTAAAATTGCGGCGGACGCTAATTTGACGCCAAATCGCAATTCTCTGTCACCTCAACAGCGGTGTCAATGCCGTGCGGAATGCCCGTACTGTAAACACCGTTTGCATGTCATTCGCTGGCCCGCCCGGTATTCTCCGAGGCCTCTGCGGTTCTCTGCCTCCATGGGCTGAATTCCCGACGGCGAGGTTCATTTGTGCTTTTAATAATCATGAAACCGGCGCTGTGCTGCTGAGAGAGAGAGAGGGGGTACGGAAAGTGTCCAACATCGCCATAGTTTGCTGAGAGTTGAGTCGCTGGCTGGGGGGCTTCTTCCAGGGCCGGTGGAGTGGGAGGGGGGGGGGGGGAGTAGCGAGGGGTGACCAGTGTAATGATATATACAATATCATTTGTTTATAATTTATTAACCAAACTGTAAATTAGGACTGGTGCCGTATGCATAGATTGAGATTGTAGCATCCGACCACAGGTGGCGTGGTGGCAGGAGTAGGTCACTAGAAGACAGGCCTAATGGAGATGGGATGTAATCTCTTGGACAACAGCACAGACAAAGAATCTGGACAACAAGCACAGAATACAGTCGCATATCGAGCAGCTCCTGAGTCTACAGTGATTAATAAGAGTTAACCATAGTTATTTATATTTAGCCGTAATATCCAACTGCAATCTTACATCGTAGAAACCCTTTAATGATTTAGTTAATTAATAAACAGTTTTGTTCACGCCGCCGACTGCCTACTGTGATACTGTGAGCCTAGAGCCACAGGTCATTTGGGTGTCCCCACAGGTCACACCCAGGTGCCCTCTGGCCCCTGCTGGTCCATCAGCTGGATGGGCGCTCTCCAGCACAACCAGTGCCATCTTGTTGGCTGGGATAAGTGTGTGTGGGGATTGTAATGTGTATGTGCGGCTGCAGCTTGTCAGCCTCCCGAGTATCAATCACGGACCTGGCGAATCCGGCACCGTTTTTCATTGGAATCGATTGTGTTCCACGTGGCACTGGTGCTAGCTCCATAACAGTAGCGGAATCGGTGTGGCGCCGGTCTTACTGTTGTAAAAGTTCACAAATTCTGCATTGGCGTCAACATTTGAAACGGAGAATCCCGCCAAATGTCTTTTTAAAATAGATTTATTGTTGCCCAGTGGTTAGCACTGTTGCTTCACAGTGCCAGGCTCCCAGATTTGATTCCTGTTTCTTATTTGAGTCACTGTTTGTGTGGAGTCTGAACGTTTGGTTCAGGTTCAGCGCCAGTTTTGCTGTCATAAAAATCCTGCCCCGGCGTCAACACCTAGTCTTAGGTACAGAGTATCCAGCCCATGGTACTTTTTAAAAAACCTGACCCACAGTCAGGTACATCATTCCAAATCGCACCTCTTTTTTGTAAAGTGCCGCCTTGGCCTTGTTGAACGCAGCTCTTCGCTTTGCCACTTCTGCCCCAATGTCCTGGTAATTTTGAACACGGTGCCCTTCCCAATTGCTTTCCTTCATGGTCTTCGCCCATTTCATGATCCATTAATTATTGAGAAATCTATGAAGGCTGACTATGACAGCCCGTGGTGGATCGCTGGATTTTTCTTTTTGTCATAGGGACCGATGGGCCTGGTCCACCTCGGGAGGGTTAGCAAAGACTTCCCCCCAACACTAATTTCACAAGCACCTTTGCCACAATTTCTGTGCCATTCGTCCCTTCGATGCCCTGTGGTAGCCCAACAATCACAGATTTTGGCACCTGGACCTGTTCTCCTGGTTTTCAGCCTTAGCTCTTAAAACCTTTTAGGTCTCCGCCATCAACCTAACCTCAGCCTCCAAAGAGGCAATCCAGTCGCTATGATCCGACACCATCTCTTCCATCTCATGGATATTCATGCCTTGTGCCTCCATCCGCTGCTCCACCCTCTCTAAGGTTAACCGAAGGGGGCCACCGCTTCCTCGATTGCTCCAGAAACATCTTCCGCCATCAACTGCCTTTGTTTATGGAACTCCCCAACAAGGAATTCCATCAATTTCTCTGTTGGCTGCAGGTGAGGCGTTGATGTTTCGGAGGGCTCCGACATGCTTTTCTTCTCCTCACCACGAGGTGCTGCCTTTTCAAGCGAGGAGCTTTTAAGTGCCTTCTGCCTGGTTTTACCTTCTGCAGGCATTCCACATTAGAGGAGAGACCGTGAAGTACAAATTTGCTTCATTATTTTTTTTAAATCATACCTGTAAATCGGGTGAGAAGGGCCATAAGCTTGTCACTGAGCGGGAGCCGCTTTGTTTGCGACAGCTCATCGCATTGCCACAACTGGAAGTTTGCAACATCTTAGTTATGGTATGCAAAACTCAATGAATAGACCTTGGAATTATGTTTTTTGTAAAACAAAGCTTTAAAAAAAAATTTAAGTACCCAATTTTTTTTTTCCAATAAGGGGCAATTTAGCGTGGCCAATCCACCTTCCCAGTACATCTTTTTTGATTGTGGGGGTGAGACCCACGCAGACACGGGGAGAATGTGCAAACTCTGCATCGGTAGTGACCCACAGCCAGGAGCGAAACTGGGTCCTCGGCGCCGTGAGGCAGCAGTGCTAACTACTGCGCCACCTTGCCTTGAACAAAGCTATTTTTAAAAAAAATTTTAAATAATTTTTATTAAAGGGTTTTCATAAAATATCAATAACAAAATGAAAAAGAAACCCAACAGGGTTAAGTACAAAACACAGTCCAGAAAAACAACCCTCCATACCCCCCTACCCCCTGTACATAAATAATAAATTAACATTAACACCCCGACTTAATACAACAAGTATATACAACCCCTCAGACCCTCCAGTATAAATAACAAAAAAGCAAAGTGAACCCCCCCCCCACCCCCGAGTTGCTGCTGCCATTGACCAATGTCTACCGCTCTGCCAGGAAGTCTAAGAACGGTTGACACCACCTAAAGAACCCTTGTACCGACCCTCTCAAGGCGAATTTCACCCTCTCCAACTTAATAAACCCGCCATATTGTTGATCCAGGATTCCACGCTTGGGGGCCTCGCATCCTTCCACTGAAGAAGAATCCTTCGCCGGGCTACCAAGGACGCAAAGGCCAGAATTCCTGCCTCTTTTGCCTCCTGCACTCACGGCTCCTCTGCCACCCCAAATATTGCGAGCCCCCAGCCCGGCTTGACCCTGGATCCTACCACCCTCGACACCGTCCTCGCTACGCCCTTCCAAAATTCCTTCAGTGCTGGGCATGCCCAGAACATATGGGTGTGGTTTGTTGGGCTCCCTGAGCACCTAACACACCTGTCCTCACCCCCAAAAAACCGACTCATCCTTGTCCCGGTCATGTGTGCCCTGTGCAGCACCTTAAACTATATGAGGCTGAGCCTCGCGCACGATGAGGAAGAGTTCACCCTCCCAAGGGCATCTGCCCACGTCCCTCCCTCAATTTCCTCTCCCAACTCCTCCTCCCACTTACCTTTTACCTCCACCACCGAGGCCTCCTCCTCCTCCTGCATCACCTGGTAAGTTTCCGAGATCTTCCCCACTCCCACCCACCCCCCCGAGAGCACCATGTCCTGTACTGTGTGTGGTCATAGCCGCAGGAATTCCACCACTTGCCGCCTGGCAAACGCCCTTACCTGTAAGTACCTGAAGGTGTTCCCCGGGGGGGAGCCCGTACTTCTCCTCCAGCTCACCCAGGCTCGCGAACTTCCCGTCCACAAACAGGTCCCCCAAACTTCGTATCCCTGCCCTGTGCCACCCCGCAAACCCGCCACCTGTTCTTCCTGGGGCGAACTGGTGGTTCCCCCGTAATGGGGTCCACGCCGAGGACCCCACTTCCCCCCCCTGTGCCGCCTCCACTGCCCCCAAATTTTGAGGGCAGCCACCACCACCGGGCTCGTGGTATACCTCCTTGGAGGGAGCGGCAGCGGCGCCGTTGCCAGCGCCCCCAGACTCGTACCCACACAAGATGCCGTCTCCAGCCTCTTCCATGCGGCCCCCTCCCCCTCCATCACCCACTTGCGCACCATTGTCGCATTGGCGGCCCAGTAGTACCCACAGAGGTTGGGCAGCGCCAGCCCCCCCCCCCCCCCCCCCCCCCCATCTCTACTCCGCTCCAGGAACACCCTTCTCACCCTCGGAGTCCCTCGCGCCCACACAAACTCCATTATACTCCTGTTAACCCGCCTGAAAAAAGCCTTCGGGATAAACACAGGGAGGCACTGGAACAAGAACAAAAACCTTGGGAGCACTGTCATTTTGATTGACTACACCCTACCCGCCAAGGACAGCGGCAACACATCCCACCTCTTGAACTCCTCCTCCATTTGCTCCACCAGCCTTGTAAAATTAAGCCTATGCAGGGCCCCCCCCAGCTCCTGGCCACCTGGACTCCCTAATACCTGAAGCTCCTCTCCGCCCTTTTTAGTGGGAGCTCGCCAATCCCCCTCTCCTGGTCCCCTGGATGAACTACGAACAGCTCGCTCTTCCCCATGTTGAGCTTGTACCCCGAAAAGTCCCCAAATTCCCTAAGAATCCTCATTACCTCCGGCATTCCTCCCACCGGGTCCGCCACATACAGCAGCACGTCGTCCGCATAGAGCGACACCCTATGCTCCTCCCCACCCCGCACCAACCCCCTCCAGTTCCTTGACTCCCTCAGTGCCATAGCCAGGGGTTCAATCGCCAGTGACAAAGCTATTTTCTTAATGCACGGGCTGGATGGGCAACGTTCAGTTCTGATTATCACCAATGCTGGAGGATCCAACAGCTCCATCAACATCAAACATCGGGGCTCTGTTTCATATTGAATAGGCAAATAGAGCTTTTGTTTTCTCTCAGTTGTAACTTCACTGGAGGGGGGAGCCCACACCAGCTTGGCAACCTATCAGTTAGACCCATGATGGGCTTGAATGGCAATGTATCGGAGACCTTTGAGAAAGAGTTAAGTGTGACTGACATCTTCAGTCTTCTTTAATGGGCAGCACTTGCATAGGTCGCCAGTTATGTCTCCGATTGGCTTCAAGTGTCCTTCAGTAGTTGCTCTTCGCCTGTTTGTGATTGGCTATAACTCATAGGCTCCGAGTCAGAAGCTCACGGTTTCCATTCCGCTGCAAGACCAGAGCACAAAAATTAAGCTGACACTCCAGTGAAGTACTGCGCGAGTGCTGCACAGTCAGAGGTGCCGTACTTCAGACGAGACATTAAATCAAGGCCCTGGCTGCCCTCTCAGACAGATATAAAATATCTAGTGACACTATTTGAAAGAAGAGCACGGGAGTTCTCTCCAATGCCCTGGATTATATATATCCCTCATACTTCCTGGACTGTAAAGTGCCTTTGGCATGCTGTGAACATGAAAGGCACTCTATAAATACAAGCCTTTCTTTGGTTTTTCAGACAGCCACGCAAGTGTGTTAGGAATAGCCAATAGTAATAGCCAAGTTTACAGATGAAAGCATGTTCCCTCGGTTAAGATGTGTCTGTATTTGGAAGTGTTTGCTTCCTGAGAAAATGAGTGCTATCCTTATTATTTTTTATGTTGAACAGAGTAATGACTCACTGGGTTATATTGTTTACAGCTCATTGGTTTGGAAATACAACCACTTGTTAGTTCTAAACAAGAGCTACGGGCTGGTGGGATTACAGGTCAGTTCTGTTTCAGAAGAAGGAAAGGAGGTGCTTGAATGTATGACCCACCTTTCACGATCCCAGAATGCCCCAAAGTAACTGACCGTCAATGAAGTACTGTGGGGATGTAGCCCCTCAAGATGGGAAAGCAGCCACTTTGTACGCAGAAAGATCCCATAAATAGCAGTGAGATAAATGACCAGATGATTTGTTTGTGACGTCGAATGAGGGCTAAATGTTTAGCAGGACGGCAAGGAGAACTGCTCTTTGAAACAATGCGATGGGATAACTTACAACCCACTTAGACGAGGCCTTGGTTTAATGTTTCGTCTGAAAGTTGCACCTCTGGCAGTGCTGCACTCACTCAGTACTACACTGGAATTGCATCACGTGGGGTGCCCCAACTGAGTAATTGATTGGATTTCAGTATCAATTACTTAAACATAGGGAGATGGAGGTGCACTCTGAATCGTAGGGGGAGTGAGGTGCATGTATGAGAATGGCAGCTGATATTTTATATCCAAGTGCGGGAGTTTTAACACTGGGTCAGAATGTATGCAACTTCCCCTGGAAGCCTTCCCTGTTCAACAGGGAGGCTTCATCAACATCCAACAGGCAATTCAACAGGGTGGGTAAGGAAGGTCATTAAGGGGGATAGCAGCCCAAGTTTTCATCACGATGTCCAGTGAGCTTGACCTTCACCCCCTGGCCTCTCAAAGATAAGTTGCAAATGTACCCTATCTAGCCTCCGCTTGCTATCTTCTAGGTAAGAAGTCTTACAACACCAGGTTAAAGTCCAACAGGTTTGTTTCGATGTCACTAGCTTTCAGAACGCTGCTCCTTCCTCAGGTGAATGAAGAGGTATGTTCCAGAAACACATATATAGACAAATTCAAAGATGCCAGACAATGCTTGGAATGCGAGCATTAGCAGGTGATTAAATCTTTACAGATCCAGAGATGGGTTAACCCCAGGTTAAAGAGGTGTGAATTGTGTCAAGCCAGGACAGTTGGTAGGATAAGCAGAAGCTTATAGCCAAGTTCCGCACACATGAGTGCGGCCTCAACCGGGACCTGGGATTCATGTCGCATTACATTCATCCCCCACCATCTGGCCTGCAAAATCCTACCAACTGTCCTGGCTTGATACAATTCACACCTCTTTAACCTGTGGTTACCCCATCTCTGGATCTGTAAAGATTTAATCACCTGCTAATCACCTGGTGTTGTAAGACTTCTTACTGTGTTCACCCCAGTCCAATGCCGGCATCTCCACATCATATCTTCTAGGTATGATGTTGGACTTTAACCTGGTGTTGTAAGACTTCGTACTATCTTCTAGGTGTCACTGAATGGGTGTCCACTGAGAGCAACTTGCGCTGTCGCAGTTAAATAACCTTGGGGAGTGAGAGGGCCTAGAACTGCATCAACTTGGGAGAACCTTGCCTCAGTCCAGTGAGCACCTTTACCATCCCAGAGAAATCAGCAGCATTAAAACAGCCTCGTGGCAGGAAACAGACGGTGTGTGAGGTTTACATTTGAACTTCCAATTCGGCCGGATTTCTCTCGGAGAGGCAATTTAAACTGTTTTTTTTACCAATTAAGGGGCAATTTAGCGTGGCAATCCACCTACACTGCACATCTTTGGGTTGTGGGGGTGAAACCCACGCAGACACTGGGAGAATGTGCAAACTCCACACGACAGGGACCCAGGGCCGGGATTCGAACCCGGGTCCTCAGCGCCGCAGTCCCAGTGCTAACCACTGCGCCATGTGCCGCCCTGGGAATTGAAACTCTTGACACCATCCCCGTCAAACCAAAAAATGGGATGGCTGCTTTGCCCTTCTACATCGTTTGGCAAATAATAAGTTGTCACCCATGAAGGAGCATAGACTCCGTTTGAGAGAGACAAATGGTTAATAATCTTTATTAGTGTCACAAGGAGGCTTACAGTAACACTGCAATGAAGTTACTGTGAAAACGCCCCTAGTCGCTGTCATAATCTACACCAGTATATCATGGTGCAGACACACACTGATGGACACACAGTGGGACCAATCAACACGCACAACACCGCAGCCAATCACCAGTTAGAGCACGTGCACGATAAAGACAGGGAGCATCAGAGTTCCCACTCATTCGAGCTGCAGCTAGCTAGTAGGACAGAGCTCACAGCCTGCAGCACAGACGTTCACCATGTGCTGAGTGCATCGACTGGTTGGGACAAGGCAAAGGTCTTTAGTTAAAGCTAGTATCGTGTTAACCCACAGTGAGAGTATGTTAAACAGTTAATGATTCAATAAAATAATGTTGCGCTATTTAAAGTGGCGGTGACCGGTATGTGTTCCATGGATCCAGAGAGCCCAACACAACATGATACCAGGAGTTGAGGGATAATAGCACTTCTTAGACCTACCTGCAAGTGATTTGCCTTCCGCCAGCATTCCGTCATCCTGCAACATGGACACCATCTGCCCACCGCCGCCGCTCCGCATCGCCGGCAACCTAGGGGCCAACTGGAAGATATTCAAACAGCCCTTCCAGCTCTTCCTTGAGGCCACAGACAGGGAGGACGCCTCGGATACCAGGAAGATTGCTCTCCTCCTATCCACGGCCAGGGACCATGCCATCCACATTTTTTATTCTCTCACCTTTGAGGATGATGAAGATAAAACAAAGTTCAAAACGGTCCTCCTCAAGTTTGACTCTAACTGCCGAGTAGAGGTGAATGAAAGTTTTGAACGCTACGTGTTCCAACAGCGTTTGCAGGGTAAGGATGAACCTTTCCAATCCTTTCTCACACACCTCCGCATCCTTGCGCAGTCTTGCAGCTACGGGCCCACCTCCGACTCCATGATACGCGACCAGATCATTTTTGGTATTCAGTCGGACCCACTACGTCAGCAGCTCGTCAAAGTAAAGCAGCTCACCCTAGTGACCGCCATTGAGACCTGTGTCCTACACGAAAACGGCACGAGTCGGTATTCCCACATCCAAGAGGCTGAAACGGCACGGCAAGGTCCCCATGGAGCGGAACGGGTGCAAGCAATTGAGCAACTCCAGGGCCTCAGCCTGGATGAGGGCGGCCATTTTGCGCGCTTTTCGCGGACTCCCGCGCTTGTGCGCACCAAACGAGGGGACGGTGACATCGAGGAACGTAATGCGCAGGCACGCACCACGCACGACCGCACCGTGCATGCGCGGTGGCGCAGCGAATGTGCTGACGCTACGACGTGCGGCAACTGTGGCTCCGCCCATTTAAAACGGCAATGCCCTGCCAAATCTCGACAATGCCTAAGATCTGGCAGACTTGGCCACTATGCTGCCTTCTGCCGAGCAGCTCAGCCTTCCAATTCATATTGCTTCAGCCAGCCTCGCATGAATGTCCGGGCAATTCAAACCACGGTCACCGAGTCCGATGCGGACCTCCCACACAGCAGTGACACCGAGGACCCGAAGGCGCCTTTTCGAGTCGGTGTCGTAACGAAAAACAGGGTGTCCCCGAAGCAAAGACACCAGCCGCTGTCGGTATACAGCATTGATCCAGACGATGAGTGGTGTGCCGCCCTGACGGTCAACCAGAATTTGTCGCCCACCTCAGAGACTTAATTTGTGAACTTTGTGGACTTATAGACTTTCTGAATTGTTCTGTTCTTCCGTTTGATCGTTTACATGGTTACATGGACGTGTTCATCGCCTCATTCTTGTTGCATACTGTTTTTCTGCACCAGGCACCTTCCCATGTAAATAGCTTAGTTCTCATGTACATAGTCCTGTAAATATGTCTTTCGCACACACGTAGTCAGGGACATTATCACCATACACTATTTATTGCCACACATGTACATTCTTTTATAAAAGGGGGATGTCATAATATACATCAGTATATCATGGTGCAGACACACACTGATGGACACACAGTGGGACCAATCAACACACACAACACCGCAGCCAATCACCAGTTAGAGCACGCGCACTATAAATACAGGGGGCATCAGAGTTCCCGCTCATTCGAGCTGCAGCTAGCTAGTAGGACAGAGCTCACAGCCTGCAGCACAGACATTCACCATGTGCTGGGTTAACCATCGACTGGTTAGGACAAGGCAAGTGCGTGGGTTTCCTTCGGGTGCTCCGGTTTCCTCCCACAGTCCAAAGATGTGCAGGTTAGGTGGATTGGCCATGATAAATTGCCCTTAGTGTCCAAAATTGCCCTTAGTGTTGGGTGGGGTTACTGGGTTATGGGGATAGGGTGGAGGTGTTGACCTTGGGTAGGGTGCTCTTTCTAAGAGCCAATGCAGACTCGATGGGCCGAATGGCCTCCTTCTGCACTGTAAATTCTATGATAATCTATGAAGGCAAAGGTCTTTAGTTAAAGCTAGTATCGTGTTAACTCACAGTGAGAAAATGAAATGAAAATGAAAATCGCTAATTGTCACAAGTAGGATTCAAATGAAGTTACTGTGAAAAGCCCCTAGTCGCCACATTCCGGCGCTTGTTCGGGGAGGCTGGTACGGGAATTGAACCGTGCTGCTGGCCTGCCTTGGTCTGCTTTAAAAGCCAGCGGTTTAGCCCAGTGCTAAACCAGAGAGTATGTTAAACAGTTAATGATTCAATAAAATAGTGTTGCACTATTTCAAGTGTTGGTGACCTGTATGTGTTCCACGGATCCAAAGCGCCCAACACAACAGTCGCCACATTCCGGCACCTGTTCAGGTACACAGAGGGAGAATTCAGAATGTCCCAAATTACCTAACAGCACGGTCTTTCAGGACTTGTGGGAGTAAACTGGAGCACCCGGAGGAAACCCACGCAGACACAGGGAGAACGTGCAGACGCCGCACAGACAGTGACCCAAACCGGGAATCAAACCTAGGACCCTGGAGCTGTGAAGCCACAGTGCTAACCACTGTGCTACCGACAAAAAAAATTGAATTAGGGGCGAGCGTGAACGCAGTCCCCCACTATTGCAAATTTTGCAGTCAAGTATCCCGCATTTGGGGTAATTCCAGGCATCAGCACACCTGAAGTGCAATGGGCTAGCCTCGTCCTGGGCGAACCACCTTCTTGATCATGGTTTCATCCCTGCCAGGTAAGTTATGTAAGTTGAGAGGCACGGTTCCATATCAAGTATGGAGCAAGACAAAGGAGGCGGGCCCTCTATGAATTACTAAAGCCAGAAGGGGGATTGAACCCATATGTTTGCCATCATTTGGCACCAGAGTCTAGCCATCTAAGCTAAACACCGAGTCTACATTTATCAGTGTGTCTGTGTGTGTGTGATTCAACAATCACCTCGACGGGAATCGCTTAGAGATGAAAGCAGGATCCTGCAAATATATGTTCTAGAATTGCTAGCGGTTACTTGGTTTGGATAGCCTCGTCAAGAAAGCTGGGATGAATTAGCCTCCCATCAGCTCATGCCCATGTACAGCACCTGCACCCTGCTTCATTGATGAGATGAGAGTGCCAATGGTCCCCAGTGAAGCTTCATCTTGAATTCTGTACAATTACTTCAAAAGGTCTCGTTGAGCATTTCGTCTGATGAATCTTTGGTGAACCATCTCAAGACTTCTGACATTTTGCTGGGATTAACTTCTCCACTTCTTTACTCCTTGTACAAGCTGAGAGTGCATCACATTTGTCAATAAATGAATGGGCTGGGGAAGGATCAGGTTTGCAACATGTACTCAACATGCTCTGGAGGCACAGATAAAACAGCTACTTGTATCCATCCTCAATTGTGTGTTCCAGCAACTAATGAATAAACCAGTAGAGAAATATATATGTCGTCCTTTCACAATCTTTTAACATCCCAAAGTACTTCACAGACAATTAGGTACCTTTTTTTAATAATAAAATGTCATCAAAGGACAGCACCGCGGCACAGTGGTTAGCACTGCTGCCTCACGGTGCTGAGTACCCGGGTTTGATCCCGGCCTCGGGTCACTCTCTGTGTGGAGTTCGTGTCTGCGTGGGTCTCATCCCCACAACTCAAAGATGGGCAGTCTAGGTGGACAGGCCACGCTAAATTGCCCCTTAATTGGAAAAAAAAGAACTGGGTGCTTTAAAATAAAATGTCATCAATGTAGTACTGCAGCAAGTGCAGCAGCCAAATTGTACACAGCAAATTCCCACAGTCATCAATGAGAGAATCTGTTTTATCCGAAGCAAATTGGCCAATATGCCTGGAAACCCCCCTGCTCTTCTATAAATAGGGGGCGGAATTGTACGATTTTTATTCAGTGTTGTCTTGGGTGGGAAAAGTGGAGAGCAGCCCTCCCGCTTCCTTGCTGGTTTTTCCTGCCAAATTTTCAAACGCTTTGGGAAAACAATGGAAGGGTCAAGTGCCACGACTCCATACTGACAGGCCGGGCACTGAATGAGCAGCCCCACCCCCCTCCCCGCCAGCAGCTTCAGCCCCTGACGTGCGACCTGATCCGAAAAAAATAAACATGAAAGCAGAAATGTAAAAAGATGAAAGCAGATATACCCCAGGGAACCGCCGACAGGCAGTACCAGGGGGCAGTGCCATGGGGCAGTGCCAGGGGCAGTGTCAGGTACAGTGTCTGGGGCAACATCAGGGGGCAGTGCCAGGGCTTGACCCTCTTTCTCCCCCCCCCTCAGGGGCTTGTACCCCCCTCCAGAATCTTTTCACTTGTGAGGCAAGGTGGGATGGGCCCCAGTTTAACACTCAGCTGAAGAATGGCAACTCTGACACTGCAGCACTCCCTCAGTGCTGCAATGCAGAATCACATGCAACCTTCACACTCAGAGTGGGAGAGCTCCCGACTAAACCATGGCCAAAACCCATTGGATGTCTGATAAAACAGTATCTGAAGAGATGAGGGACAAAGTTGGAGCCTTTGTCGCTGTTGAAGGCTGGGGAAGGGTAGGAATTATTTTCCTTGCAACATGTTAAAGATTACATTTCAGATCATAACTCGTGTTGACTTCTTTAAAGCTGTTTGTCTCTGCATTGAGAGTAAATGCTGTCAGGTTTTACCTGAATATTTCTCAAACAGGGACAGTCCTCAAATTGTAGAGTCTTTGCTTTGTGAAAGTTTATTTAAATTGGCCCTGCTGAGAAGCAGCGGCGATAAGTAGCTTCAACAAATCGTGTCATAAAATGTCAGAGAGAAGGTCACTTGTCACTCAGACTGATTAAATCTCTGTCTGATATTCATGGGCATGCTCACTGATTAGCACAGGAGCTGGATAATGTCACCATCATCTGCAAGTTTATGCAGCTGGTTTCCCCAACCCGAGTTGAGAGAGTTCCTGAGAATCGGACGGCACAGATGGAGGCCATTTGCTCCATCGAGTCTATGCTGGCCCTTTGAAACAGCTACCCAGCCAATCGGTCGTTCCTCAAGGTGGTAAAATTGTCTCTTCAAATATTTATCCAACCCCCTTTTGAAAGTCATTTCCAGGCAACCTTCCAGGTGGTCAGAGATCCCAACAGCTTGGCTGTGCAAAAAATAAAATACCTCATCTTCCGTTATTTTGTCAATTATCTTAAATTCATCTCCTCCGGGCACTAACTCTCCAGCCCCTGAAAAGATTCCCCCTAATCCCACATAACTTTGTTCACCTCTATTAAGTCTCCCCTTAACCTTCTTTGCCCTCAGAAGTAGTTCCATTATTCACTCCACGTAATGAATGCCCCTTCCTCATCCCAGATGAATCCCCTCTGCTTCCTCTCCATGTCTGTCATGATATTCAAACACATACATCATGATAGACACACCAACAGACAAATCAGAACACACAACACCACAACCAATCACAGAAAGATATAAAAGCACAAACACGACACCTGGTGGTCAGTATTAGCTGGAGCTGAGGACCAGGACAGACCTGCTACACGACACACTCAGGAAGACAGCACGTGCAGAGTATCCAGAACGAACTGTATATAAGAGTTAAAATAAAATAGAGTTGTACCACATACAACTGTGTTGGCTCATCTGTGCACCAGAGAACCCAACACCACATGGTACAGGAGTGGATCGATACCTGCCGGCATACCTCAGTGTACAGAGACAACCAGCAGTGCCCAGGCAAAATGATAGAGCTCCCGGTTCCGCAGCCGCTCCAGTGCCACGGCGATCTCCGCGAAAACTGGCGGCGATTCCGGCAAGTGTTCGAATTGTTCCTGGTGGCAGCTGAACTCCAAGACCTGGATGATAGCGAAAAAATTGAATTTCTCCTCACCATCGCCAGTGCAAGGGCAAGAGAAATATTCACAAGGTTCAGGTTCTTCAGGAGGCAGCAAAGGTACGATTACCAGGCAGTCCTGGACAAATTCTCCAAGTACTGTGAAGAAAACGCAATCCAATCGGCAAGTAAAGGTAAGAAAAGCGGCAGTACTCACCTCGTGGCCGGGATCCCGGAGCCCGAATTCCCAGAGGCCGAAATCCCGGGCCTGAGAGAGGGCTGGGTCGAGGTCGGCGGCCATCTTGCTAAAGGTATCACGCTAGCACAGTTGCGCGAGCAGTGCGCAGAACCGGAAGTTTCGTTTGCGCATGCGCGAGATGCTGCGCATGCGCAGTCAAGAAAACGGCCATCGGTAAAGGAACAGCGATCTGAGCATGCGCAGTCGCTTCCTACGTGCTACATACGGAGCGTCAGGATGTCAGAGGCCCCAGACCACACCAATTTAAAGGGGAAACATCCCAAATCCAATTTAAAAGGGAAACGTCCCAAATCCAATTTAAAAGGGAAACGTCCCAAATCAAAAAAACAAAAATCTGTTAAAGTTGTAAAACAACCTTCCCTCACCTGGAATGACAGCACATTGCAGCAAATTGACCTAGGAGATGAATTTGACCTCCAAAGAACCCTCCGACAAGCAGTTACCTACGCACAAGCCGATGATTCCGACCTCGAATACTTCGATGACGATCTTTACAGTGTTTCCGGACCTCGCGAGCCCAATGATAGCTCCGTGGTCCTATACGACTATGACTCGGACGAACCTTTCGTGTTGCACATTGGCGGCCCCCACATTGAATCCGACGCAGATGCGGATTCATTTTTCGGATTTGAGGATCTTCAACCCAGCAGGTATGACGTCCCAACTTATCAGTACCGGATGATGCTGCAGCCTGACATTAACAGACAGGGAGTGGTGCAAGCACACGGAGAGCGCCCTGCTGCCACACAGAGCGTGGTCCACGTCCCGCTCAACGTTCCCGACTCTATGAAAGAAGACATGCAAGACTCCAGAGCGCAGTCCTCGCATGAACCAGAAGTGACTCCAGAGTCACAAGCCTCCACAGCAAGCTCGTGGACAGACTCCACAATTGCAGAAACGCAAGACTCCAGAGCGCAGTCCTTGCACGAACAAGAAGTGACTCCAGTGTCACAAGCCTCCACAGAGAGCTCGTGGACAGCCTCCACGATAGAAGCAATGCAAGACTCCAGAGCGCAGTCCTTGCATGAACAAGAAGTGACTCCAGAGTCACAAGCCTCCACACAGAGCTCGTGGACAGACTCCACAATTGCAGAAACGCAAGACTCCAGAGCGCAGTCCTTGCACGAACAAGAAGTGACTACAGTGTCACAAGCCTCCACAGAGAGCTCGTGGACAGCCTCCACGATAGAAGCAACGCAAGACTCCAATGTGCGGTCCTTGCAGGAACAAGACCATGAGGGTCTAGCAACCTCTCCTGACCAACCAGCGGCAGACAATGCAAGTCTGCCATGCTCACGTGAACAGCAAGAAGGCTATAACAGCCTACCATGCTCCACTACACAGCAGCATGACCATGACGGTCTCTCATGCTACAATGAAGGGCACAGCGCTGAAGACTGTTCCAGCCCAACTGAAGACAAGCCAAAGGAATCGCCTCTTCCAAGCCCGAAGAAAAAAGGTTTATGCGCTGACCTTCAGGATCATTATAGCCGAACAGAGATTAATAATGCTGCACGGTCACAGAAGGATGCTGAGGATTTGCTAAAGAAATTAATTGAATGTTTAACTTGCAAGGAGCAGACTGAGAATTGCCAGTGTTTTAGTACGGATCGAAAAAATGGACAAGACATTGATCCTCAGGTAATGGAAATAACACAACCTGAATCATATCTACAGCAGGGACAAATGTCTCCCTTCAACACAACGCCGCAAAGTCCCAACTTCGGAGACCAGCAGTTAGTCAGTAATGACTCTTCAAACCCTGAGGGAAACATTAATTGCATTGAACCTATACACACTCCACTGATAAATGAGCAGAACATTGGAGCAAGAATCCTGAGGACACCGACATCGAGTAGCCAGATAACAAATTTAAAACCCGCAGCAGTTTCAAGTGAACCAAGTGTGCTTTCCACTAATGGTGAAGATGCAGATAAGGCCGACCCGATTATCCATTGTACCACACTAACCCCAGTGATTAAGCAGTTATGTATGGGGAGTATAATGTGGGCAATTGAGAACAGTAAAAGAGAGACTGTGACCATGCCAGTCCCAGCAAAATCAGACCCAGAGACCATGAAGGCATGTACATTAGACAAAGATACATATGAGGTACCTGAGAAGAAAAGTGAAATGGAATGTTCTTTGGAAAATAGTACAATGTCGATAGAAACATTGGATCCTATATTCGAGACCATACATATGGGAGAATTTGGGGGTAATAAACAAGGTTCTGCAATGTCTGGGGGAAGATTTAAAATTCCAAAGAAGAAAAGCCCAAATGAAGGACAACGGCAAGACAATGACAGTCCACCGACATGGTGTGCACCACCAGATGAAAACTCTGACAATTTACCCAACCTTAGTGAACAGCAAGCTGCTAATGAGGATCTATCCACGGGATGTGAGACGAGTGACGACAGCATCCCACTTCCCATGCAAAAGGTGCAAGGTGACAGACCTCACCTAGTGCTTACCGAGGCACTCGACGATCACGGTGGGACCACTGACGACTGCGGTGGCGGCGCACCGCTTCCACCCTCGTTGGCTCGAGCCTCTCCACTGGTCGGTGCATTCCTGCATGTTCTGACTCCAGAAGTGCAGCTTCAGGGAATCTCGGCTGCCTCCAGTGAACCTGTTGGGACTCCGGACGGGGAGCATCGACGGAAGGCAGACCGGACTCCAGATGGGGAGCAGCCAAGCGCCGACTCTGATTCGCGCACGCCAGACCTTGCTCCGGACGGGCGGTGTCGCGGCCTCGGTGATGGCATGCTCAGGGTGACGGCGGATGCCACGGCGACAGGGAATGGATCGCGTGGCAGTCCCACTGGGTCGGCAGTGGCGACCAACACCGGCGGTCCAAGACGGACACACCAATTCGCGCCATCGCCAGACGTTGATGCGAGCAACAATTCTCTCTCCAAGGCGACATGCTTCGACGTTTCTCTGCGGAGTCGCCCTTCCGGCACAGCAGGTGGCCGGAACCAGCGTGCACGGTCTCGGCCAACTTCCACATCTGGCACAGTCATCGCCTTGCATGATATTAGTGATGGTGCTTCTTCAATGGCAACGACCCATCGGCTACAAGATGCCGTCCGCCACAAACATAAAAAGAAAAAAGACTCCACCTTGTTCCTGGCATGCAGGGCAGATGGATTGGTGCGTAGGCGCAATCAGCGAGCTTTGCACCACCTTCCACGCTCGCAACTGAACCGTACGCACACGCCTGATCCTCCACTGGTTCCCAAGGATGACTTCGTGGAGATGCCACGGATCATGCTCCTTCCATCGCCACCAGAACCAAACCACAGCCAAGGCAACACTAACAAAGATGTTGAATGTTATATTTGCACGAATGAAAAACCAAGCACTGCACGAAGTACAACAAATGGAAAAGTAGAGACTTCGGCAGCAGCATCACCTCCAACAGTCCAAGGTGAACCAGTGTGAACCCAAATCTCCACAGCTGAACCGGCTTGAGGACCAGCCTATTCTTGAGGCGGTCACCCATTAGACTGGACTTATAACGCTGTTCATACGTTCAAAAAGTCAAACACTTCTGTATTGTAACCTGTTGTTGTTTATCGTTCCAGATATCGTCTGACCGGATCACTGTTCAAGTTGTTTTTTTTCTTGCATTCATGTTTTGTTATGGTACAACCTTGTTAGTGTGACGCACCCGACATCGCCCCTTGTAAATAGTTACGTCATATACACACGCTGTACACAACACACACACACACTCTTAGATGCACTCACAACACGATTATATTTATAACCACGTAGGCACATATCTTTGTAAAAAGGGGGGATGTCATGATATTCAAACACATACATCATGATAGACACACCAACAGACAAATCAGAACACACAACACCACAACCAATCACAGAAAGATATAAAAGCACAAACACGACACCTGGTGGTCAGTATTAGCTGGAGATGAGGACCAGGACAGACCTGCTACACGACACACTCAGGGAGACAGCACGTGCAGAGTATCCAGAACGAACTGTATATAAGAGTTAAAATAAAATAGAGTTGTACCACATACAACTGTGTTGGCTCATCTGTGCACCAGAGAACCCAACACCACAATGTCCTTGAGGTTCTGTCTAAATTGTGGTGCCCAGAATTGACACCATACTGCAGCCGAGGCCTAGTTGGTGATTTATATAGGTTTTATTATAACTTCTGGGCCTTTTCACTAGGTTGCTAAACTACGGATCCCACGTGCTTTTTAAAAATTTTATCACCTCATCATTCAACCCACCCTTTCAAAGATTCATGAACATTAACCAGCATGTCTCCTGTTTTAAAATGATACCGTTTATTCTATATTGCCACTGCTCACTCTTCAGGAGAATGCATTGCTTGGAATGCTTCTGTGTTAAGATGCACCAGCCCGTTTCACCAGGCTGTCTATGTCCTCCTGAAGTCTGTCCACATCATTGTTTACTACATTTTTGAGTTTCGCATCACCGACAACCTAGGAAATTATGTCCGGTGTACCCAAACCCAGTTCATTAATAAGACTCAAAATTAATTGAGCATTGAATGCGTTAACAGACCTGGACTTGTCATTTTCCTCACTGTAATAGATTCAAATCATGTCTCTATCCTACCAATCTCCTCTCTGAGATATCCTAGTCTCCGGCTCACTTTGCTAGTTTTCTCTCACTGTCACACCCCTTTGTTCCCAACACTAGGCTGCCAATTTACTCTCATTCTGGTGATCTGTACCTTTGGTCCAGTTGGGTTATTTTGAAGTTATTTACGTAATGTGGGCGGCCACCATTTTTGTTGCCCACCCTTAATTGCCCTTGAGAAGATGGCGGTGACTTGAATCACTGCAGTCTATGTGGTGCAGTGTCGGGGGCAGTGTCAGAGTGCAGTGCTGGTGACAGTGCCAGGGTGCAGTGCTGGGGACAGTGTCAGAGTGCAGTGCTGGGGGCAGTGTCAGGGTCCAGTGCTGGGGACAGTGCCAAAGTGCAGTGCTGGGGACAGTGCCAGGTTGCAGTGTTGGGGACAGTGCCAGGGTGCAGTGATGGGGACAGTGGCAGGGTTCAGTGCTGGTGACAGTGCCAGGGTGCAGTGCTGGGGACAGTGCCAAAGTGCAGTGCTGGGGGCAGTGCCAGGGTGCAGTGCTGGGGGCAGTGCCAGGGTGCAGTGCTGGGTCAGTGCCAAAGTGCAGTGCTGGGGGCAGTGCCAGGGTGCAGTGCTGGGGGCCAGTGCCAGGGTGCAGTGCTGGGGCCAGTGCCAGGGTTCAGTGCTGGTGACAGTGCCAGGGTGCAGTGCTGGGGACAGTGCCAGGATGCAATGCTGGGGGCAGTGCCAAAGTGCAGTGCTGGGGCCAGTGCCAGGGTGCAGTGCTGGGGGCAGTGCCAGGGTGCAGTGCTGGGGACAGTGCCAGGTTGCAGTGCTGGGGACAGTGCCAGGGTGCAGTGCTGGGGGCAGTGCCAGGGTGCAGTGCTGGGGACAGTGCCAAAGTGCAGTGCTGGGGGCAGTGCCAGGGTGCAGTGCTGGGGTCAATGCCAGGGTGCAGTGCTGGGGACAGTGCCAGGGTGCAGTGCTGGGGACAGTGCCAGGTTGCAGTGCTGGGGGCAGTGCCAGGGTGCAGTACTGGGGACAGTGCCAGGGTGCAGTGCTGGGGAGTGCCAGGTTGCAGTGCTGGGGACAGTGCCAGGGTGCAGTGCTAGGGACAGTGCCAAAGTGCGGTGCTGGGGGCAGTGCCAGGGTGCAGTGCTGGGGACAGTGCCAGGGTGCAGTGCTAGGGACAGTGCCAAAGTGCGGTGCTGGGGGCAGTGCCAGGGTGCAGTGCTGGGGACAGTGCCAGGGTGCAGTGCTGGGGACAGTGCCAGGGTGCAGTGCTGGGGACAGTGCCAGGTTGCAGTGCTGGGGGCAGTGCCAGGGTGCAGTGCTGGGGACAGTGCCAGGGTGCAGTGCTGGGGAGTGCCAGGTTGCAGTGCTGGGGACAGTGCCAGGGTGCAGTGCTGGGGACAGTGCCAGGGTGCAGTGCTGGGGAGTGCCAGGTTGCAGTGCTGGGGACAGTGCCAGGGTGCAATGCTGGGGGCAGTGCCAAAGTGCAGTGCTGGGGCCAGTGCCAGGGTGCAGTGCTGGGGGCCAGTGCCAGGGTGCAGTGCTGGGGCCAGTGCCAGGGTGCAGTGCTGGGGCCAGTGCCAGGGTGCAGTGCTGGGGCCAGTGCCAGGGTGCAGTGCTGGGGCCAGTGCCAGGTTGCAGTGCTGGGGCCAGTGCCAGGGTGCAGTGCTGGGGACAGTGCCAGGGTGCAGTGCTGGGGACAGTGCCAGGGTGCAGTGCTGGGGACAGTGCCAGGTTGCAGTGCTGGGGGCAGTGCCAGGGTGCAGTGCTGGGGACAGTGCCAGGGTGCAGTGCTGGGGAGTGCCAGGTTGCAGTGCTGGGGGCAGTGCCAGGGTGCAGTGCTGGGGACAGTGCCAGGGTGCAGTGCTGGGGAGTGCCAGGTTGCAGTGCTGGGGACAGTGCCAGGATGCAATGCTGGGGGCAGTGCCAAAGTGCAGTGCTGGGGCCAGTGCCAGGGTGCAGTGCTGGGGGCAGTGCCAGGGTGCAGTGCTGGGGACAGTGCCAGGTTGCAGTGCTGGGGACAGTGCCAGGGTGCAGTGCTGGGGACAGTGCCAGGTTGCAGTGCTGGGGGCAGTGCCAGGGTGCAGTGCTGGGGACAGTGCCAGGTTGCAGTGCTGGGGGCAGTGCCAGGGTGCAGTGCTGGGGCCAGTGCCAGGGTGCAGTGCTGGGGCCAGTGCCAGGGTGCAGTGCTGGGGCCAGTGCCAGGGTGCAGTGCTGGGGTCAGTTTTAGGGTGCCGTACTGGAGACAGTGTCAGGGTGTAGGGCCGGGGACTGTGCAGGAGACAGTGCCAGGGTGAAATGCTGGGGGCTGTGCCAGGATGCAGTGTCAGGGACAGTCCCTGGGCAATGCCAAGGGGCTTCCAGTGTGAACTGGTTTGCTCACTCTGCTGATGGCCCCCGATCCTCAACTGTCTAAGCTGCGGTGGTGCGGCCAATCAGAGGTCGTGGAGCTATTGACTCCAATAAATTTAGAGTAAATAATTTCTTTCCAATTAAGGGGCAATTTAGCGTGGCCATTCCACCTACCCTGCACATGTTTGGGTTGTGGGGGCGAAACCCACGCAAACACGGGGAGAACGTGCTAACTCCACATGGACAGTGACTCAGAGCCGGAATCGAACCTGGGACCTCGGCACCGTGAGGCAACAGTGCTAACAAATGCGCCACCATGCTGCCCTCCCAATGGACAATCTTAACATTTTTTCAGTCTCTCTCGTGACAAGGGACTTAAATGTTCATTGTTGGTTTTCATTATGGACACAGCAATGGATAATTCATGATATTCAAATTTGTTTACTTTTATGTTGCGGCTGGAAATTCCGGAATGTTCTTGACCGGACCTGGAAGGAACTGATTCTATGATCGCAGCGGCGGTACCTGGTGTGTCCCAACTTGTAAGGACGCTGACAAGAAAGCAGAAATGATGCTGCCAGGCATAAATGGATCGAGCTTCAATTTATTCCCTCCGACAATGTACGAACACCACTAACATCAATATTGTGTCCCATCCGCTGCAAACCATCCATAAAATATTACAATTAGTTCTGTGCAATATTGTGTGCACTGGCAGGAGCCTCCCATAAATCTTCAGCTGAGAACGCCACATGACAGAACACATCTTGGAATAATGGAGTGTGGTTTCTGAATGTGCGGCCAGGCCGTGCTCATTTTTCAGGGTAATGCAGTTGTTATTAGTTTCCATTTTCTTTCCATTGCGAACATTGTGTGGAAACTACTGAAGCGATCATTGTCGGCCTGTTCCGATGCTGTTGTGCAGTGTAATAATGGTCTGATATATTCTGTTCAATATCATAGTTTCATTATTACGCTGATGCCTTTTCTTTGTTTAACTGTTAAAACATTCATTTTGGATATTGATGTTGACACGGACTTCATTTGTACCCTGACTCCAAGGGTTAAATCATGAGGGGAGATTGCACAAACTAGGAATTTATTTCCTGGAATTTAGAAGGCCAATGGATGATCTGATTGATGGCACTATTTAATGGAAAAGTTTCTAAATGTGGTAGTGAGCGGGAACTGCCGTCTCTCTCCCGCCACCCCCACGATGAACGACGCGTGCAGCTCACGATGCCCCCTCTGTGTCCCGTAGGAGATGTTGGCCCACAACAGATGGGAGAGGGCACTGACGGAAGCGGGGATGCCGAACGTCAGAGCCCTCACCCCTACGAGGAAAGGGCCCGGAATGTTGTGGGGGTGCTGAGGACAGATTTGTCACTGACGTAGAGGTTGCGTACGGTGCAAAGGTGAGGTTCCACTGGCTCCCACCCAGATGACCTGTCAAACGTGAGTTGTTAATGCCATACAGACTGACCCATCCCTTCAGCTGACCACATGTCCATTCTCCAGCAGGGATGTGCCAGCCCATCCGGGGTGGTTCCCCACCCCCCCTTCCCAACCTCCCATTAGAATACCTCGGGGGCGGAAGTGGGGGGGGGGGAGGGGGGGGGGGGGGGAGTCCGAGGAGACCGCCACATTTGCAGCACAGCTGACATCCCCACACTCCACCAACGCAGTGACACACACCTCGGTGGGTGACAGTAGTGCTCAGGCTTCTGGGGGACATTCTGGTGAACACCACACAGCTGCTGATATACATCAGGTGGAGGCAGGAACCCCCAGGCGAGAAAGCAGTCGGAGGTCTGTTGGATCCAAGGACCCAGCTGTGTCCCAGTCAATTGCTGAGCCTCTGGACGAGGTTTACCTGGAGCTGATGCAGATGATAGGGAGCGGCTGAGAAATTCAGAAGGGGACGTCAGTGACACTCCAGCAGGTCCATAGCCAATCGGAGGTGGCCCAGAGGCTACGGGTGCAGGTGATGGCGCCGGCAATGCATGGCACCGAGGCCAACACTGCTAGGGTGGCAACGGCAGTGAAGGGCCTGGTGCACAATGTTGGCAGTATGATTGGAGGTCACCAAGGCGTGGCTCAGTCAGCGACGGCCATGGCTGAGCTCCTCAACAGCATGTCACAGTCGCTGGGGGACGTCACCCAGTCCCAGGTGGATCTTGATGAGGCGCTGGGGAGCATGTCCCAGTCTCAGCTGGGCATTGCCGAGGCACTGCAGAGCATGTCCCAGTCACTGAGCAGCATTGCCGAGGGCGTCGACACTGTGCTGCAGATATTGGGGAGCCGCCGGGACTGGCGGAGCCAGATGATGCCGGAGCTCAATCCAGCTCCCCTCCGTCCTGAGGTGAACCCCAGGGCCCTATGGGCACCGATCGGGAGGAGGGGGACCGGGTGTCAACCCAGAGCCACCCAACAGAATGGCAATGACGGCCACCAGCTCCCCCAAGACCCACCTCCCTGACAACAGCCGCATCTCGGAGTCAGCACCCGGAACAAGGTGACACGGCGGGGCATGTGGGCCGGGACCCTCCGGCCCAGAGGATGCCCGCCAGGGCATCAAAGGCCATGGGACACAGTAAGCAGCAGGCTGCCTCCATCTCTGATGTGCATCGCAGCGGTAGAGAAGGGAAGGCTAAGCAGGTCGAGGATCACTGAGAGGGCACGGGGGGAAGGCGGTTGGGGGCAAGGGGGAGGAGGGTGCAATGAGGGGGGAGGGGCTGGAAGGGGTGGGGAAGGTGGGGCACCATCAGGGGATGGGGCAGTTGCAGACACATATGTCTAGCATTAATGAACATTCCACTCGCCAAATATGACGCCCTGGCACTTTCTTCTGCAATGCGGGGCGAGCACAAATCCCCTGCCCCAGTGCCCTGGGCATAGAGATGCGGCCACCGCCCCTCACTGGGCAAACCACCTGCAGACGGTGGGTGTGAGCGAGCACTCAGCGGACAGGCAGGAGTCAGACGATGGCATAGATTGAGGAACAGCAGCTCTCAGCGGAATATCATCACCCTCGTGCCCGCGACAGTGACCCGCTGACAGTGCCGACACAGTACCATCGCCTTGGGAGGGTGGAACAGGGTGGGGGAGGGGGAAGGCGGTGGGCAGAGGAATGGGGGGGGAGGAGGGGGAAGGGAGGGGGGAGGGAAGAGCGGGCGATGGTCCTACCCGGGTCCGTCCTCCAGCCTCCCCTGGTCTGGCACCTCCTCATCCTCCTCCTAGGAGTTGGCCTCATGTTCCTTCCCCTCAACCTTCAGCATGTCACCCCGCTGCTGTGCCAGAATGTGGCAGGCACAGCAGACCACCACAAAGCAGGCAACCTTTTTTGGGGGGGGGGGGGTTTACTTCAGCACACCACCAGAGCGGTCGAGGCATTGGAATTTTGAGGAGTCCGATGCACTGCTCAATGACAGTCCAGTGGTCACATGGGCCTTGTTGTATCGGTTCTCTGCATTGCCCACCAGCCTCTATATTAGGTACCCCTTATCCCCCAAGAGCTAACCGGCCATCCTGGGGTGGTTGTTGAAGAGGCTGGGGATGTCTGGCTGCCCCAGCTTGTACTCTAGGAAGCCTGTGCACACAGGTGCATGATCTTCAAGTGGTGGTCACACATGAGCTGGATGGTCAGGGAGTGGAATCCCTTCCTCTTGATGTCGGGGTCTCCCTGATAACCCAGTGCATGCAAGGCTAATGCGTGCCATCCACTGGACCTGGGGCATTCCGGCGTTGGTGGAGAATCCTGCTGCTCTATGCATCCTGTTGGGTCTGGTCCATGTCAAAGTTTATAATTCGCTGTCCGGGCAAATAGGACATCTGTGACTTTACGGATGCACTTTTGGGCTATAGCTTGTAAGATGCTCAAGCCCTGAAATGGCCCTGAGGTGTAGAGGTTCAGGGCTACGGTGATCTTGACAGCTACCAGGAGTGGGTGTCCTCCTCCTCCACATGGTGCCAAGTCCACGAGGGCATGGCACAGATGCAGCACCGTCTTCTTGTTGAGACGGCACATGCTGTCCGTCATCTGTTCGAAAGACCAGCGCGCCTATACACAGGCCATCGCCGGCCTCCCCCTCTGGGTCCATCCCTGGCCTGATGGGCAGCCGGGTCCTCATGGTATGGGGTGGCCGCCTCAAGCTTCGTTCGACGGTGCTGCTGCCTTACCCGGTGAATGGCCGCCTGGCCTGCCAGCAGCACCATGAGGGCAGCTTCCGCAGGGTCCAAGCTATCATCCATTCCATGTAATATCTGTAAGGAATTATAGAGGGTGTGAGACTGATAACCAGCGGTGTCCCTCATCCCGGGACCCCATTGCTACCCTCCGCACACCCGCTGCCATCCGACACACCCTGTCCATGCACCTCCAGACACAGTGGTGTTCCTGCTCACCGGGTCCCACTCCCTGTATCCCAGACACTCACACGTAACATTACCTGGACCGGGTGCTGGTTCCCTCCCCGGTGCACACACCTACCCTCTGGTTGCCTAAATGTCCACGGGGCTGGAGCCCATCCCCTGGGTGTTTGGATGTTGGCTGCTGCGTGTGTGGTGTTGCCTCCCGCAGTGTTCAGGCATCACGGTCTGATTGGGATGCTGGGCAATAACTCCCAAATGCTACATGACCCACCCACCCACGGGAATCCACTTGGGTTGTGTGAAGTTCTCACTTAACTACAATTGTCAAATCCCTATTAGCAATAGCCTTCAGCCATGCAGCCAGAGGCCTCAGCAGTCGGTGGGAGTTATGGGTGGTCGGTGGAGCAGAGAGGCAGGGGCCATGTTTGCCCCCGGGATGGGAACACACGTTCCAGGGAGTGGCATGCCAGGCCTGCGCGCACTGGACATCCCCTCCCCTCCAGGCCATGGGCGGGCACTACCCATCTCTGCAACCCCCTCACATGGGCTCCGTACGCCCCTCACCACTGATGGCATGCCACACTGACAAAGATCGGTCCCCCGGGTCCCTCACCCTCCTGAGCACCGGGGCAGCAAGCCCTGCCCCCCGGATTCATTGCCCAGGAGAGAAAATGGCAACTCGTCTCTTCGACTCCCCACAGAAGCCCTTTTGCAAGCCTAACATTTTTTAAAAGGTGCACTAATCGGCGCCCACGTGACCACTTGTTTGGGAGGCCGTTAGATCAGGTGATGCCGTTCGATGGTGGTTGCTGCCGTCAATTGTATTGGGGTTAAGTGATGATTATTGGTTTCTCGCCTCGCTACGGCGGGATCCTGATTTCGCCAATGGGAACAAGCCTGTTAAATCGCAAACCAATCGGCACTTGGTGTGGTTCTTGTTTTTGGCCTCTCCCGCAATCTAATGGCCTCGTCACGCTGTCGCTTAAGCACAACTTGGCCATTAAATCGTGCCCTGAATTTTACAAGATATTAAGAAGGGTAGGGGGAGTAGGCAGAGTGGTTATACAGTGATAATGGTGAGGGAGTCTGGGACTAGGGAGCTAAAAAAGTAGAAACAGATCTTTCGGCTGCAAAATAAAGGAAATACTTGCACACACAAATCTTGATGGGTAATTGACGTTAGGTCAAGGAGCTAAATGTTCTATTTTACTCCCGAGGTCCTCTGAGACAGCTTTCAGCTTTTCTTCACCATATCTTTCTTCCCTTGTCTTCTCTTCTGCATGTCTTCCTTTATTTTGTTATTATTTTCCATGTTGTTCTTCCTTTAGCCCTCACACCCTCCCTCCCTTCAATTATATATGTTTTTCATTTGCTGACCCTGGTGGCTAAGGAACGTTGGGTCAGTAGCAGGCCTTGAGTTCATCCTGCCATTTAATTAGATTGTATCCAATGTCTAGGTCTAAAAGCTGGCGTCTAAACTGGCAGGGCTCAGTTGGCTGGACCAGACTGCTGCTTCTTGATCCAGAGCAAGGCCAACAGCGCAGGTTCAATTCCTGTTCTGGCTGAGGTTATTCCTGAAGGCCCCGCCTTCTCAACCTTGCCCCTTGCCTGAGATGTGGTGACCCTCAGGTTAAATCAGCTCTCCCCCTCAAAGGGGAAAGCAGCCTATGGTCATCTGGGACTATGGCGACTTCATTTTACTTACCCAATGTCTACCTCAACTCCTGCAGCCACATTGGTTCCACCATATCTAATAATATTATTGTGAATTTAAATTACATCCATAACACTTGATGCAAGCACATGTTGCTCACTCATATGCATTCTGAGCAGTTCTGCAATGTATTGGTGTATTTATACAAGTGTGTGTGTGTGTGTGTGTGTGTTTGCTTTGGGGTTCATAGTCTAACTGTGCACCAGAATTTGCCACCATTTCCATGAATATTAAATATGTACTCACTTGGAATGTAATAAAGTAATGTATTCTTGTTTTCACAAATAGACATAATTGGGTAGAAATAATAGAACACCAAGGTGTAATTTAGTGAGTGGTAAAATTAAATGTATCACTATCTGTATGTCAGTATAAAAATGATGTTTTGTAGTTTCTTGGGGAAGGTGTACTCTATCGTGTATGAATACAGCTTCCCTTCTATATACACGAATAAAGCGATAAAAACAAATCTGAGTCTCGTTTAATCTTCGTGGGATCGTAGGATATCGATTCCTCCCTTTCACAGCTTGTTGAATATAAGGGGAGAATCAATAATAGGAGATCCCATCAAAGTCAGTGGTATTATCACTGGACTAATATCCACTGGACTCGTAATCCAGAAACCCAGGGTAATGCTCTGGGGACCCGTGTTCGAATCCCAACACGGCAGTTTATTTAATTAAAATAATATGGGATTAAAAGTCTATGTGTGACCTTGAAACCATTGTCGATTGTTGTTAAGAACCCATCTGGTTCACTAGTTTCCATTAGGGAAAGAAATCTGCTATCCTTACCCGGTCTGGCCTACTCCAGACTCAAAGTTATGTGGTTGACTCTTAACTGCTCTCTGGTAGATAAAGATAAACTATTTCCACTCGTTGGCGATTCTAAAACTAGGGGGGTACAGCTATCATTCATCACAGGGGTATAGTCTACAAATTTTGCCAGATTGTTCAGGAGAGATGTTTGGAAGAACTTCTTCACTCAAAGGGTGGTAGAGGTTTGGAACTCCCTTCCACAAAGAGCAGTTGAAGCTGGATCAGTTGTTCATTTTAAATCTGAGAGAGATAGGAATTTGTTGAGCAAAGATATTAAGGGATATGGGCCAAAGGCAGTTGTATGGAGTTGGACCACAGATCAGCCATGGTCTCATTAAATAGTGGGTCAGGCTCAAGGGGCTGAATGGCCTCATCCTGTTCCTATGAAATGGCCGAGCAGGCCACTCAGTTCAAGGGCAATAGGGACGGGCAACAAATGCTGGCCTTGGCAGCGACAACCACATCCCAAGAACACATTTTAAAACTGCGATACTCAGGAGCCATTAAATCACAAAATTAAGTACAGAATGATGAAGGACATAGATAGGAAGAAACCTTTCACCTCAGTAGAGGGGTCAATAACCAGGAAGCATAGATTTAGAGGGGATTTGAGGAAAAGCATTTTTGCTCAGAGGGTAGTGGAATCTGGAACTCACTGCCTGAAAGGGTGGTCGAGGCAGGAGCCCTCACAACATTTAAGACACATTTAGATGCTAATTTGGGATTAGAATGGATTGGTGCTTTAGGCCGGTACAAACATGGGCCGGGATTCTCCCCTACCCGGCGGGGCGGGGGAATCCGGCGTAATGGAGTGGCGGGAACCACTCCGACGCCGCGCCGCCCCAAAGGTGCAGAATTCACCGCACCTTTAGGGGCCAAGCCCTCACCTTGAGGGGCTAGGCCCGCGCCGGAGTGATTTCCGCCCCGCCAGCTGGCGGGAAAGGCCTTTGGTGCCACGCCAGCCGCCGCCGAAAGGTCTTTGCTGGGCGACGCATGCGTGGGAGCGTCAGCGGCCGCTCACGGCATCCCCGTGCATGCGCAGTGGAGGGGGTCTCTTCCGCCTCCGCCATAGTGAAGACCATGGCGAAGGCGGAAGAAAAAGAGTGCCCCCACGGCACAGGCCCGCCGGCCGATCGGTGGGCCCCGATCGCGGGCCAGGCCACCGTGGGGGCACCCTCCGGGGCCAGATCACTCCGCGCGCCCCCCAGGACCCCAGAGCCCGCCCGCGCTGGCTGCTCCCGCCGGTAAGGTAGGTGGTTCAATCCACGCCGGCTGGCGAGGGTTGACAGCGGCGGGACTTCGGCCCATCGCGGGCCGGAGAATCGCCAGGGGGAGCCCGCCGACCGGCGCGGCACGATTCCCACCCCCGCCGATTCTCTGGTGGCGGAGAATTCGGGACACGGCGGGGGTGAGATTCACGCCAGCCCCCAGCGATTCTCTGACCCGGCGGGGGGTTGGAGAATCGTGCCCCTGAAGCGCCGAAGGGCCTCTTGCTGTGCGGTAAAACTCTATGAAGAATCATCACAGGCCACTGAGAAAGTGGAAGAAAGAATCCTGTGTAACAATAATAGTGTAACTTGAAGGAATGGCAAAGCAAACCGATGCATGTTTGGGGCATTTTATTGCAAGCAAGGAACAGAGAAACCTTTCTCCCAGACTTAATCTTAAATGGTAGGACTAAGGAGTAGCAGATGGTTAAAAGAAGGATAACTTGCTCGTCTTTGATGTAGGGGCTTTGATGGCCTCAGGATATTTCAGGATCCTTTACAACTAGTGAAATATTTTTGAACTGTAGTCATGGTTGCAATGTATGAAACGTGGCAGCCAGACTGTGCAGAGCAAACCCCCCACAAACAGCAATGTGCTAATGATCAGATAATCTATATTCATGACATTGTTTGAAGAGCGTCATAACATATAGCTGGGGCACGTGGCTGCTACTGTAGTACAAGGTTCTGGCACACACAGGAGGCTGGATTCTCTGCTGGCGGGATGCTCCGTTTTGCCGATAGCCCCGGGGGTTTCCTGATGGCGTGGGGATGCCCCACAATGGGAAACCCCATTGACCGCCCGGCGTAACGGAGCATCCCGCTGGCGGGGTGGAATAGAATGTGGCGGGGCGGAGTACAGTACCGCCCACACAGTGACATAAGAGGACACACAACCCAGACCCAGGGGCCAGTGTGGTGTTAAACAGAGACATCTTAAGACCTGGACATGGAGAGAGCTCCTAGTCTGCATGATTAATGTTTGGTTACAAATAGTTAATCAAGACATGCTGTTAACATACGGAAGATTATGAAGATTTCCTTATCAGCCATATTCTGGAACCAGTACCATCCCAGCAGCTAACCCTGAGCCACAGCCAACACTGGTTGCAATTTCTTTATTTCCACATTCATAAACCAATCAAATAGCCAACAAAAAAAAACATGTGTCTACATTATCTGCCTGGAGCTCCTTCCTCAATCTTCTCAGTCTTGTGACTCTCTTCAAAATCTTCAAAGCTTCAATTTTCCAAATTGGCCTGAGTGTGGCGTGCCCACTGTTGTACATGGTGGAATCTTCCCTCTAAAGGGGGCTTTACTCCATCTCACAATTTAGCAAACCCATGGTAAAATAGGGCTCTGTGGAAATGCATACATTGATCTCTGTCCCAGTGTGTAGAGCATTGCCTTTATCTAGGCTGACTCTCTGGAGCAATGCTGGGGGAGACCAGGACAATAAGGAGTGCCATCCTTTGGATGAAATGTTAAACCAAGGCTTGGTCGTACCTCAGGCGGACATAAAGGATCCTTCGGCACTATTTCAAAGAAGAGCAGGGAAATATTTCCCTGTGTCCTGACCAATATTTACTCCCTCAACCGACATCTGGCACCTCTGGCAGTGCAGCACCCCCCTCAGTACTGCACTGGAATCACATCACCTGGGGTATTCCAGCAGCCGGTGTATGGATTCATGGATCTGACTCCTGATTTCACTATTGCTGACCGGAATATTGGGAGCGCGAGGTTCACTTTGAAACACAGGGGACTTGAGGTCCATTTACAAGAATGGCATGTGATCTTTTTCACCACCTCAGAGGGCAGCCAGATCCCCAATTAAATATTCCTTCTAAAACATACAGCACCTCTGGCAGTGCAGCATTCCCTCACTATTGCTCTCGGAGTGCCAGCCTGCATTACATGTGTCAACCAATGATCTCAGGGTGTGAGGCGAGAGTTCTAGCACTGAACCACAGCTGAAAGGTCAGGGAGGCACTATATTTTCACAATACTTCATTACAGTGTTAATGTAAGCCCACTTGTGGCACTAATAAAGATTATTATTACTGATAAATTCTAGAGACCTGAAACGAAATGGCAAATTTGCCTATCAGGTGACAAACGCCATCCTGTAACATGTCCAACAGTACAAGAGAGGTGTCGGAATTGACACGGTGTTCAAGTATTCAATGGATTTGAGTTTTTCAAAATGGAAAGGCTGCCTCTGGGGGCAAAAGAAGTTTCCGGCACACAACAGGATATCGAACATCTTGGAATACGGTGAGCAGGGGAGCGGAATTCTATGACTGAGCATCAGGGATAATGATATCAAGAGTGTCAATGGGTGGAATGTTAAAATGTGGAGCCATCGATGATGACTTATTGTCGGCATGGAATTTGAGAGACATGAAGAACCCCTTGGTTCTTCGTTCCTGAGGCTGTGTTGACGCCGGGGCAGGATTCGTGGACTTTCTCGACAGCAAAACTGGTGCCGCACTTGGACCGATTCAGCGATTGTTAAGGGGCTAGCACCGGCATCACTTAGAACATAAGAACTAGGAACAGGAGTAGGCCATCTGGCCCCTCGAGCCTGCTCTGCCATTCAATGAGATCATGGCTGATCTTTGTGGACTCAGCTCCACTCTCCGGCCCGTACACCATATCCCCGAATCCCTTTATTCTTTAGAATGGTATCTATCTTTTTCTTTAAAACGTTTAAAGAAGGAACCTCAACTGCTTCACTGGGCAAGGAATTCCAGAGATTCACAACCCTTTGGGTGAAGAAGTTCCTCCTAAACTCGGTCCTAAATCTACTTCCCCATATTTTGAGGCTATGCCCCCTAGTTCTGCTTTCCCCGACCAGTGGAAACAACCTGCCCGCATCTATCCTATCTATTCCCTTCATAATTTTATATGTTTCAATAAGATCCCCTCGCATCCTTCTAAACTCCAATGAGTACAGTCCCAGTCTACTCAACCTCTCGTCATAATCTAATCCCCTCAACTCTAGGATCAACCTAGTGAATCTCCTCTGCACTCCCTCCAGTGCCAGTACGTCCTTTCTCAGGTAAGGAGACCAAAACTGAACACAATACTCCAGATGTGGCCTCGCCAACACCTTATACAATTGCAGCATAACCTCCCTAGTCTTGAACTCCATCCCTCTAGCAATGAAAGACAAAACTCGATTAGCCTTCGAAATCACCTGTTGCACCTGCACACCAACTTTTTGCGACTCGTGCACCAGGACACCCAGGTCCCTCTGCACAGCAGCATGTTTTAACATCTTACAGTTTAAATAATAATCCATTCTGCTGTTATTCCTCCCAAAATGGATAGCCTCACACTTGGCAACATTGAATTCCATCTGCCAGACCCTAGCCCATTCACCTAACCTATCCAAATCCTTCTGCAGACTTCCGGTATCCTCTGCACTTTTTGCTTTACCACTCATCTTAGTGTCGTCTGCAAACTTTGCCACATTGCACTTGGTCCCCAACTCCAAATCATCTATGTAAATTGTGAACAACTGCGGGCCCAACACTGATCCTTGAGGGAACCCACTAGTTACAGGTTGCCAACCAGAGAAACACCCATTTATCCCCACTCTCTGCTTTCTGTTAGTTAACCAATCCTCTACCCATGCTACCACTTTACCCTCAATGCCATGCATCTTTAGTTTATGCAGCAACCTTTTGTGTAGGAACACAATCGATTCCAATGAGAACCGGTGCCGGATTCGCGGGGTTCGTGATTGACACTCAGGAGGCTGACAAGCTGCGGGCCGCATATACAGACTTCACACACCACACACGTCATCCCAGCCACCAAGATCGCAGCGAGGAGAGCAGCACCCCATTTTACGAACGGCAAGCTGGTGACCCTCCTGGATGCGGAGGAGGAGAGGCGGGCTACCGTGTACCCCGGCCTGGGAAGGAGACTGCCAGCCGGCGCCGTTCCTGGGAGCAGGTGGCAAAGGCAGCGAGTGCTATCAGCAACACCATCCAGACCGGCCATAAAAAACTGCACAACCTCTTCAGGGCGGCCAGGGTGAGTAGACAACACTGTGCCCTGGCACCAAGCCACGTCCCACACATCCATAACCTGACCCCCCCACCCACCTGAGGGTGCCCTGGTCACTGAGGCCATCAGCTACCCACCCCCTGGGCAGCATGCGTCAGTTGGACTGTCTAACACTATCGTTTTCTGTTTCCACATCCGCCCCCACCCCTCCCCAGGCTCTGCTGCTGCACTCCCCACTGCTGCAGCTTCCTCCTCCTCGAGCAGCTCCAGCGTGTACCAGCGCAGGGTATCCCCCAGGCCTGCAGCGACTAGGAGGAAGGCCACCGTTGCTGGTTGTATCCAATATCTATTGTCTGCAGGGGGTGAATGGGTGACATGTTAGCATGGTGTATACCCTAACCAGGTCCAACGGGCTACACGGTGCCCCTAGTTGGTTCAACCTATTCTGCCCCCGCATATACTCCCTCCCCCCCCATCCTTGCACCCCTGGCTCTGTCGGCGCCCGGCATTATGGAGACTCTGGCCCTGGCGCCTATCCCTGCTGCCAGGGTTACGGTCGGCTGGTGCTGCCCTTTTAGTGGTACGCTCCGTGGACCCCTCTCTTAGGGGCTACAGTGGGCGCTGTCCTTGGGCAGGCCGCCTGATGTCCCTTTGGTGGGTGCCGGCTTTGGGGGGGGGAGGGGGTGTTATGGAAAAGTTTGGGTTGTGGTGTGTGGAGGGGGGGGGGACACCCATATGGCCAGTGTCACTCTGCAGGACCAGGAGCCAACCTGGTTGGCAGTGGGGTGCACAGCAAGATGGCTGCCTTGCAGGCCGTATCAATGGCCATGCCTGGACACCAACCCAGTCCCATGGGGGGTCACCCCGGCCACATGGCCCGTTCCCCCGTCACTATCTCCCGGCAGCCCACAGTTGCTCCTCTCTGTCTCCTACCTCCTCCCTCTCCCTCAGCAGCCACCACACCAGTTTCACAATTTTTAAAACACAAGTGAATCGCACCATCGGGAACTCAGCCCATCAGAGGAAGAGAATCGCTGAGGCCCTGGAGAATACTGAGTCTGGCCTGCTAATGATATGTTTACTGTACGTGGTTCTGGAACGCATTGATGCCGCTGTCGAGGCAACGGAGAATCGCGATTCTTCGTCCAATCACGTTTCCCGAATTCAGCGCTGGCCGACGGAGAATCCGCCCCTTATCTTTGAAGAATTGCAAAGCAATAGCTTGTGCTCCACAGGAGGGGGTAGAAATGCAATGATTCAGCATTGCCGCTTTAAGAAGGGTATGATTGAGGTGGGCAGCACGGTAGCACAGTGGTTAGCTGTTTTCTAATGAAAACAGTCCGAGTCTATTCAACCTCTCCACATAGTTAACACCTTCCAGACCAGGCAACATCCTGGTAAACATCCTCTGCACCCTCGACATTCTTCTGGTAGTGTGGCGACCAGAATTGTGCGCAATATTCCAAGTGCCACCGTACCAAGGTTCTATACAACTGTAGCATGACTTGCCAATTTTTATACTCAATGCCCCATCCAATGAAGGCAGGCATTCCGTATGCTTTCTTGAACATTCAAATTCTATGATAGCTGAAACCACTGGTTGGAGAGGTGTTGTAAAGTGGTGTGTAACTTACTGCCCCTCATCTTTCTATGAGATAACTCCTTCCTTACCCCTTTAACTGATTTGTAAAGCTAAAGACAACAAAATGTCTGAGAATTAGCTTCATTATTGTTATAAAGCCTGAATAGAAAGGAACTTCCATTGAAAGCAATGCACATCAGCCTTGCATCTAAAATTCAGATGCTTAGGATTTTGTTCCAAATCATGCAAATTGGTTTCCCCAAGTTTGTTGAAATGAACTGCACTTCAAGGAATGTAACAGTTTCTTCTTCCTGGGTTAACCTCTTCCTTTATAATATGCAGACACAAATGCAATTCCGTCTGGCTGTTTATGACTTTTTGAACAGATTTCCAGATAGAGATGTGGGGTGCTTCCTTTAAGATACCGCACTGTTTGTTAATGAGATCCATGTGCCAGATGATGAAGCTGAAACCGACTCAAATCTTGTCTGAATTGAGAGTTTATTGACTTGTTCAATCTCTCAGCTTTCCTACCACCCCGCCCAGTGTCCCAGTCATCCCCTATTTATAGTCTCTTTTAAAATGAAACAAATAATCACTAAAATAAACTATTCGACTGGAGTGACAGCCCCTATTTGCTATGTTCTTTTGTAAACCAATGAAATAAACTAATCAATGAACAACCTAGCTGTCCCTTAAAGGGGCACTATCCCTTATTTATATTCTCTATTTTAAAGAAACAATAAACAAAAACAAATGATCAGTATAGAAAATGAACAGTCCCCGATGCAGCACTAAAACAAAACAAAACATCAAGGGAAACTTATAAAATCAAATCAAACTGGTGTCTTCGGGGTGATGATGCACCCGAGCCCCTCTGACACCCACCGGTCATGGAAGCAATCCCCTATTTATATTCTTTTAATAAGAAAACAAAGATCAATAAATTAAACAGAAGTGATAGGGTGTGGCAACCCCCTGTGGGGTGCTGTAAAAACAAAAGTCAAATGTGTGGTGTATCAGATCAGTGCTGGGACCACAAATTCTGACAATGTCACGACACCCTGGACTAGTGCACGGTCAATTCCAGTCCCACGTGACCTGGAGTCGCAACACAGACAAAATTAGATTTTTAAAAAATGCCCGAGGTCCTTGATTGAGCCAAATAAACTGCAATCACCAAGTTTGCAACTTTAACGCAAGTAACCTTTTATTATGTACAGTATTATAATTAAATGTACGGAAAATGCAACAGCCTCTCTAATAATAATAATAATAATCTTTATTGTCACACATAAGCTTACATTAACACTGCAATGAAGTTACTGTGAAAAGCCCCTAGTCGCCACATTCCGGCGCCTGTTCGGGTACACTGAGGGAGAATTCAGAATGTCCAAATTACCTAATACCCCTTTCCCAACCCTCCCTCCTAACTACCCTCACTCTCTACACACACACATACAACACAGAGGGGAATGGGTGATGTAAAGGGGAAAAAATATCTATATATTTAAAAAAAAAAAATTTAGAGTATCCAATTCGTTTTTTCCAATTAATCGAGGCAGACGCCGGTTTGACGGCAAATCGGGATTCTCCGGCCCACCAAAAACGACACAAGCGTGGCGTTCGCCGCCTGGCCTGAAAGTAAAGTAGGCATATCATTAGCGGGCCTGACACCCGAGGCTCCGGGGCCTCCGCGATTCAGCGCCTCGGATGGGCTGACTCCCCGACTGCGTGTTTCTAATGTGGTTTTAAAAATCGTGAAACTGGCGTCCTGGCTGCTGAGCAAGAGAGAGGAAGTGGAAAGTGGCTTGGGGTGACTGAGGGCTGCCGACTCGGATAACGGCCAAACTGGCTGCGGCGTGGGGCTCCCTGCCAGGACCGGGGGAGAGGAGTGACGGGACAGACCAAGCAGCCGGTGTGCCCCCCACAGGACAGGAGCGGTGCCCAGACACCGACCATTACGGCGGCCATCTTGCTGACCACCCATCCCGGCCCCAGGGTCTACACAGTGACAACGGCCATATGGATGGTTCCCCCCCCCCGCCCCCGAACACCCCATCCAGCCCGCAGCCACCCACTGGGGAACACCCAGGGCCACACCGACGGCAGCCCCCAGTGAGAGCAATGCCAGCCAACGGTGCCCCGGCAGCAGGGACGGGTGCCAGGACCGGGGGCACTGATGGTTTCAGGGTACAGGGGTGGGAGGTGGTGGGGGGGACATGCATGGGTGGGGCCCGCAGTGCCAAACGGGGGCCGCCATGTAGCCCATGGCACCTGGTTGGGGACGGGTGTATGCGCCATGCTAACATGTTTGTCTTTCACCCCCTGCAGAGAATAATGGGTTTTGGACATTAAATTGCGATGTTGGCCGCCGTGGCGATGGACGCTGCCCTGTATGAAGCCCTGTGGCAGCATCAACGGAGCCCGCTCAGAGAGGAGATGGAGACTGTAGCAGAGGAGCATGCTGCAGAGGGGCCACTCAGGCTGGAGGGCCACCCGCCTGACAGGCCGAGGAGGAGGAGGTGCCAAGGAGGCCCCGGCTGTTATTTGAGGACCTTCAGGACTGGGGATACAGGCGGAGACTGCGGATGAGCAGGGAGACTGGCAGACATATCTGCCAGATGATGGCACACCTGGCACTGCGGGGGTATGGGGGAGGGCACCCACACCCTGTGGCCGTCAAGGTGACGGTCGCTCTCAACTTCTACGTGACGGGGTCGTTCCAGTCGGCGAGTGGGAACCTGTCCGGGGTTTCACAGGCATCGGCGCACAAGTGCATGCAACCGCGCCGTCGTTGACACCTAGTATGGCCAGGCGGAGCGGTACTTCCAGTACCCTGTGGCCTGCACCCACCAGGATGCCCGGGCAGCGGGCTTCGCTGCCATCGCCGGGATGCCCCGGGTCCAGGGGGTGATCGATAGATACATGTCGCCGTACAGCCACCGGCATATAACTGGCCGCTGTTCACAAACAGGGAGTGGTACCACTCCATGAACATATAGCTGGTCTGTGACCATCAGATGTGGATGATGCACGTCTGCGCCCGATACCCGGGCAGTGTGCACGGCGCATTCATACTGGCAAACTCAGTGATCCCTGACATGCTTGAGGTGCACCCCCCCCACCCCCCAACAGCTGCGGGGCTGGTTGCTGGGCGACAGGGGTTACCCGTTGCGGTCGTGGTTGATGACGCCTCTACGGAGGCTACAGACTGATGCGGAGACCCGCTACAATGATGCCCATACGTCAACCAGGGGTGTGGTCGAGCAGTGCTTCGTGGTCCTGAAGATGCGTTTCAGGTGCCTGGACCACTCTAGAGGGGCCCTCCAGTATGAAGCTAGGAGGGTCGGCCGCACCATTGTGGTCTGCTGCGTCCTCCACAATATAGCCCAGCAGAGGGGCGATGTGCTAGAGGAGGATGAGGAGGAAAAGCATGCCTCGTCGGACGAGGAGCATGAGTAGGAGAGGGACAATGGGCGGGACATGGGGCCTGGCCAGGCATGGGAGGCCACACAATGCCATCGCCAGGGCCAGCGCGCATGGTACGCACTTGTCGCGACATGCTTCATCGACTGGAGGGGTGGGATGACGGTGGCCTGGGGCACGGACACCACCAGACCACACCCCCTCACCTCCCACACCACCGAACCACCCGCATGCACACCCCCTCCATGATACATACCTGCGGCGCTATGAGCTGGGGGCACTGGGTTGACAGTAACAGTGGGTCTGGTCCATGAGATGGAGGATGATGACAACCTGCTTTGCGATGAGCTCTGGTGCTCCACATCGAATGCCAATGTCTGACTCATGCCCACAGTAGCACCCTCCACCTGGGTGATCCCTGCGTGCGAGCTGGCCAGTCCATCACATGGTCAGGTCGAATAGCTGGGGAGGGGGTGCTGGGGACAGTCGGGGCAGGGGGGTGGGGGAGCACGATCCACCCACAGGGCTTTCATTCATCCTCTACCCCCCACACCCATCAGACAGAGTACTGAGGCAAGTTTGAAAGGTGTTAACAGGTGTTTATTGTGAGGAAAATATACAGTCTATGCCCTAGCCCTTATGACTAAACTGTGCTCTACACCCGTGCCAACTTAACTGTTGTCTAACTTTCTGGCCTTATGGGCCCTAACATTATGTCTGGGTGGTTCCCCAGATGGCGCAGCAGGAGTGGAGGCGGACTGCTGAGAATCCTGTCCTGTGTGATGGCGCACGTCTCCTGGGGTGACCCGACCTGGATGGGCCCGGCTGTTGCTCGGACATCCTGGGTGGTGTGGCGCCCCCTTGTCCGTCTGGGACTGCACCACATCACACTGTGACTGTGACACCACACTGAGGGTCTGTACCACATCAGCTAGTGGCTGGGCTGCATCACTCAGGGTATGGGCCATGACCCTCTGAGTGTGGGCCACCTCCTTCTGAGTCTGCACTATGTCGACCTGTGCCTAGGCATTGCCGCCGATGCTCTCAGCAATGGCCTGCTGTAGCTGGGCCACGCTGATGAGTGCCGCTGCAATCTCCAGGTGGCTCTGGCACTTGGCTGCCTGTGGGAGGGCAGCCCTGTCCTGGCCTCGGCCCCTGCCTGCACAGAATGTTCGATCCTGACCCCGGCTCACCGTCCGTGTGGAGTTTGCACATTGTCCCCGCGTCGGTGTGACTCTCACCCCCACACCCAAAAAGATGTGCAGACTAGGTGGATTGGCCACGCTAAATTGCCCCTTAATTGGAAAAAAGAATTAGGTGCTCTAAATTTTTTTAAAAATTAAAGAAACAAATCAGATCAGCCACGATCTTATTGAATGGTGCTGCAGGCTCGAGGGGCCAAATGGCTTCCTCCTGCTCCTAATTCAAATGTCCCTGTGTAAATTGTGCTGTGGCAGTATCTGGTGGCTGTGAGTGTCAAATCACCATCACGGTCTTTTAAAAAATTAATTTAGAGTACTCGATTCATTTTTTCCAATTAAGGGGCAATTTAACATGGCCAATCCACCTAGCATGCGCATCTTTGGGTTGTGGGGGTGAAACCCACGCAAACACGGGGAGAATGTGCAAACTCCACACGGACAGTGACCCAGAGCCGAACCTGGGACCCCGACGCCGTGAGGCAGCAGTGCTAACCGCTGCGCCACCGTGCTGCCCTACCGTCGTGGCCGTTTTACTGTTCCTCCACTGAAGTGCCAGTATATACCTCTCAGACAACAGAAAGGTACAAGGGGCAAGGGTATTGTTGCAGGGCAGAGGTAAGAGATGCATATTTTCGCCATCTGCAGCTTATAAATCAGAAGAAATTGTGGGATGAGGGTTTGGATGTGAGAAGGAGGATTAGGTTTGAGATGCCATCGTCCTCCAAGGTTCCAGCACCTCTGTGGACCACAATCAATATAATAAAATAATCATTATTGTCACAAGTAGGCTTACATTAACACTGCCATGAATTTACTCTGAAAAGCCCCTAGTCGCCACATTCCTGCACCTGTTCGGGTACACTGGGAGAATTCACCTAACAGCACGTCTTTCGTGACTTGTGGGAGGAAACCGAAGCACCCGGAGGAAACCCACGCAGACACGGGGAGAACATGCAGACTCCACACGGACAGTGACCCAAGCGGGAATCGAATCTGGGACCCGGCTTTGTGCTACCAGGCCACCTCAGCAATGGTGCCACTGTAATGGTCACCAGGTGTGCCTTCTCCATCCATTTAGCTCCTACTTCCTCCAGTTGGCTCCTTCCCCCTCTGGTTAGCCCCTGCTCCTCTGGTTATCCCCTGCTCCTCTGTTTATCCCCTGCTCCTCTGGTTAGCCACTGCTCCTCTGGTAAGCACCTGCTCCTCTGGTTAGCCCCTGCTCCTCTAGTTAGCCCCTGCTCCTCTGGTTAGCTCCTGATTCTCTGGTTATCCCCTGCACCCTCTGGTTATCCCCTGCTCCTCTGGTTATCCCCTGATCTCTGGTTAGCCCCTGCCCCCTCTGGTTAGCCCCTGTTCCTCTGGTTATCCCCTGCCTCTCTGGTTACCCCCTGCCCCTCTGATTAGCCCCTGCCCCTCTGGTAAGCACCTGCTCCTCTGGTTAGCCCCTGCCCCTCTGGTTATCCCCTGCTCCTCTGGTTAGCTCCTGGTCCTCTGGTTAGCTCCTGGTCCTCTGGTTAGCCTCTGCTCCTCTGGTTAGCCCCTGCTCCTCTGGTTATCCCCTGCTCCTCTGGTTAGCCCCTGCCCCTCTGGTTAGCTCCAATGCCCTCTGGTTAGCCCCTGCACCCTCTGGTTATCTCCTGCCCCCTCTGGTTAGCTCCATCCTCCTCTGGTTAGCCCCTGTCCCCTCTGGTTAGCCCCTGCTCCTCTGGTTATCCCCTGCCCCTCTGGTTAGCCCCTGCCCCCTCTGGTTAGCCCCTGCCCCCTCTGGTTAGCCCCTGCCCCTCTGGTTTGTCCTTGTCCCCTTCAGTTCCCACTTTCCCTTTTGGCTATGTGCTGTTGCCATCTGTGCAGGAAATGTGTTTGGGTGATGTGGCTGTTGCGGTTGAATAGCTGTCAGTGTGAACGAGCAGAGGGAAGGAAGGTGAAACTTGTAGCTATGCCAAATGTGTGGGGGTGAGGTATAGCCTATGACAGTTAGATGGTGATTGGTGACAGGGAAGTGATGGGGGCATGGTGCACACTGCACTGTCTGAGGTGAGACATGTAGCTGGAAGATACGGTATTTGAAGATCCATACACTGAACTTGACATCTCTTGTGAGGTCATTGACCTTGTTGCGGCACTGCATCCATGTCCTTGCAGCTCAATTCCTGATATTACTCTCCATGGCTCTCTGTTCCCTGAGCATGTGTCTGGAGCTTCCTGATCCCCTGTGGACACAGCGCATATCTCCTCACTTCTCCCTCCTCTAGCATTGCTTCTTTCTGCATTTCCCAGGTCAGATGCAGCCCTCTCAGGTCTGGCAGCACCTACTCCAGCCAGTGAATCCCTACATTGCATACGGAGGCTATTCGGCCCATCATGTCTGCACCGATCCTCTGAAAAAGCACCCTACCTGGGCCCACTCACCCGCCCTATCCCCGTAACCCCACCTAACCTGCACATCTTTGGACTGTGGGAGGAAACTGGAGCACCCGGAGGAAACCAGTGCAGACACGGGGAGGATGTGCAGACTCCGCACAGACAGTCATCCAAGGCCGGTATTGCAACCGAGTCCCTGGCGCTGTGAGGCAGCAGTGCTAACCACTGTGCCACCGCTTTTACGAGATGCAGGCTGACTTCAAACAATTCTTCAACTGGACGCTTGCCATTGGCGGCAATGTCTCGCTGCTCTGGAGTCCAGCCAATCAACAGTGTTATAGTGCTGGCCAGACACTGAAATCATTAAAGGAAACAGCCTGCATGACATTAGAATGCTGCCTGTGTTTCAGTCAACTTGTGTGGATTCCTTGTGTGCCTGGGTTCAGAGACCATCAAATTTAACGCATAATGTGTGCTGATCCTGACCCTTTTAGCTCAATATTATCCTTATTATTTAGTAAGGTATGTGCCTATCTCCACACTCATTAACGGGCCTAACATTCCCCTTTCTGTAGTGAGATCATTGTCATTGAGGGAGGATTTGTGAGAAGGACAAACTAATTTGTCTCCATTACTGTTCAAGCCTTGGTTCTGTATCAGAATGTAAAAGCATATCTATATTCTTGCACTTGCTGTTTCAGAATCGTGACTAATTGCCTGTTTCTACGTTCTGTCTTCCCTTTCCAACTAACACATGACACCGTTCATCCCTTTACAATGTGTTCTTGGAAACAGATACTGGGCAGTCAAAGGTTCCGAAAAGGTTCATAAATATCACCGTGCCATCACCTGTCCTTAAACAGCCAGTAACCAAGGAAATTAAGGAATAATCTAACATTACTGTCAAGAATGGGTTTATTTTGGAGAAAAATCAAAAACATCTTACCAATATTTTATCACAGAAGTCTTCCTATTTTCATATATTAAGACAAGAATCTTCTAATTAGTATATAGTTATCTTTGAAATTTAAGTATTTATTTCGCTTTTGCTTCTAAATAAAATCCATTTTGATGATATGTGGCATACAAGCCTTGTTGAAAAATGAAAAACTCAAGGTATTTATAAAATGCACCAGTTCCTTTTCTTGACCCTAATGTTAATCCATTAGGTACATTTGAACATGTCCCGTTCACCATCCCCCCCGTCCCGTCCCCACCCACCACCCACAACCATGCTCTCTGACTTCCATTAGCTGCTGGTTAAGAAAGGCCTGGTTTTAAAATTCTCCCATTCTTGATTTCCAATCCTTCCAGGGCCTCCCCCTCATCCCTCCCTATCTCTGTAATCTCCTCTAGCCCCACAATCCTCTGACATGTCTGTGTTCCTCAAATTCCGGCCTCTTGAACATGGCTGATTTTAAGGGCTCCATCATTGGTTACTCTGCCTTCAGTTGCCTGGGCCATGAGCTAACGGAATTCCTTCCCTGATCCACTCCATCCTCTCTACCAGATTATCCTCCTTCAAGACTCTCTTTAAAACCTCTTTGATGTCCTACTGCCTCCTCGTGATGCTTGGTGTCAAACCTTGTCTGATAAAGATCATGTTGATTGCCTTAGGTCACTCAACCCTGCTAAAGGTACTGTATAATTATGAGTGGTTGCATCATTGTCAGGTTTTTCTGCTGAACAGGGCTTATTAATACTGAGATAAGGCATCAGCAACCAAAAATGTTGTTTTCCCAGTATGAAATGATGGGTCCAGTGTTTTATTCCTTCATTTCAAACCGTTTGGTTTGCGGTTTGACAAATGTACCTTGTCACCCCCGGGCATTAAACAAAAGCCAGTCTACCCGAAGCAAATTTCTCCACATTCAGCACCAAGTACATGTTTGATCAAGACTATCAGTGGTTAGCACTGTTGCCTCACAGTGCCGAGCACCCGGGTTCAATCCTGGCCCTGGGTCACTCTCCATGTGGGGTTTGCGCATTCTCCCCGTGTCTGTGTGGGTCTCCCTCCACAACCCAAAAAGATGTGCAGGGTAGGTGGATTGGCCACGCTAAATGGCCAATCAAAGATTGATTGGAAAAATATAATTGGGTACTCCAAATTTATTTTAGAAAAGACAATCTGCAGGATTCTCCGTTCCTGAAACTAAGTATTGACGGCAATGCAGAATTCGTGGCATTTCACGACAGCAAAATTGACGTCATATCTGGACTCATTCCGCTACTGTTAAGGGGCTAGCACTGGCACCCTGTGGAACACAATCGATTCCAAAGGAAAATGGTGCGGGATTCTCCGTGTCCGTGATTGACACTTGGGAGGCTGACAAGCTGTAGCTGCATATACACATTACACCCCCCACACACACTCAGCCCAGCCAACAAGCTGGCACTGATTGCGCTGGATCGCGTCCATCCAGCTGATGGGTCGGCTGGGCCAGAGGGCACCTAGGGGGGTGGCCTAGGGTGGGGGGGGGGGGGGGGGGGGGGGGGGGGGGACGACACCTATACGATCTGTAGTCCTGTCGGCTGTCAGCGGCGTGCGCAGCTGCATGGCTGCCTTGCCGACTGCGGCAATGGTGAGCCCTGCCCGTCTACTCCGACCCCACAGCCTACCTCCTGGCCAACCCCCGCTACTCCCCCCGACCCTGGCAGAAGCCCCCCCGGCCAGTGGCGCAACTGTCAGCAAACTATAGCGATGTTGGACACTTTCCGTACCCCCTCTTTCTTCCTCAGCAGCCACAGCGCCGGTTTCATGATTTTTAAAAGCTGAAGTGAACCTTGCCGCCGGGGACTCGGCCGATCGGAGGCGGAGAATCGCAGAGGCCCCAGAGAATACCGGGTCAGGCCGGCTAATGATATGCACACGGTGTTCACTGTACAGGTGTTCCGGTGTGCATTGACGCCACTGTCTAGGTGATGGAGAATTGCCCGCCGCGATTTTGGCATCGGAACCTTTTCTCCACCCAATCGCGTTCCATGATTTTGCCGTCGGCAAATGGAGAATGCCATCCATTGGACATAAATTTCTAGTTCCTTCCTGACTCCTTTTGTGCTGATTTTAATTCTTATTTCAAACATGAATACGCAAAGAGGAAAGGCTCAATTGATTTGTGAGCAAGACGGTGCACATGAAGGTCTGTCAGTGGCTTAAACCAGTCTTTCGTCTGTTTCCCTCTTGCTTTCGGACGCTGATGGATCTGCTGTTTCTTATCAGCTTTTCAGTTTTCCTTTTTAAGTCAGAATGCAGTTATTCATTTGACAGGAGGGAGCTATGGGAACTGCTCGGATATCTTCTGTAAGTGTTTATCTGTTCGAGAGTCTTTGAACCGTGTAAATATTTCAGCCTGGTTGATTAATGTTGACGTAAAATCCATTTGGGATGTGGCTCAAGGGACTGGATTGGTGATTATCAATCAGGATCAATTTCTATCACAGTACCTCTATCAATGAAACTGATAAAGGGTTGCAGGCCAGTCTTCATAGCTCCCGCAATAAGCAAGTACTTATTAAGTCACATAAAGATATCCTGGATAACACATGGCTCGCAGATCGTACTGCTTCATGAATTAATGCATAATTCAAGCAATCCAGTTCGTATAAATGTCCCACTTTAGGGCAGCACGGTGGCGCAGTGGGTTAGCACTGCGGCCTCACGGCGCCGAGGTCCCAGGTTCGATCCTGGCTCTGGGTCACTGTCCGTGTGGAGTTTGCACATTCTCCCCGTGTTTGCGTGGGTTCGCCCCCACAACACAAAGATGTGCAGGTTAGGTGGATTGAACACGCTACATTGCCCCTTAATTGGAAAAAATGAATTGGGTACTCTAAATTTTAAATAAAATAAATATCTCACCTTAATGTAAAATAAAAACAGAAAGTTTTGAAAATATTCAGCAAGTCTGGCAGCAAGTGTGGAGAGAGAGAGACAGAGTTAACATTTCAGGTTGCTGGTCATTCATCACAATGTGATGCTGTCTAGGTGGAGTCATACTGTTTACTTCACTCTTGTCCGACCTTATTGCATCGGGAGGACCAATTTCAATTTTTCGCAGACTGATCTTTTAAAATAAATTTAGAGTGCCCAATTATTTTTTTCCAATTAAGGGGCAATTTAGCATGACCAAACCACCAACCTGCACACCTTTGGGTTGTGGGGTGAGACTCACGCATACACAGGGAGAATGTGCAAACTCCACACGGACAGTGACCCGGGGTCAGACCCGGGTCCTCGGCGCTGTGAAGCAGCAGTGCTAACCACTGCGCCAACGTGCTGCCCCCATTTTTCTCACACTAATGAGCAAATTCCACAAACACATGTCTGATACAACATTAAACATGATTCTTTCTTTAAAACTGACGTATGAAAAGAAACTACTTGCTGAGCAAAAAGTCACAACAATTTTTAAAAATTAGTACTAAATAAAGACGACCATTAGAGTGAAGGGTGTGTCCAGCTCACTCCCGGTCCCTAGGGTGATCATTCACTGACTCACTGTGACAGTGCCTGTTGGTGTGTGAGGGTGAGTGGGAACACTGACACTGGGAGTGAGCCAGACTCACACTCTCCACTCCCTCTCTCATGCAACCACACCCACCCACCCACTCTTTCTTCCTCAGACACTCGCTCGCTCGCTAACTCACTCAGTTGCTCACACAGCCACCCTCACGCCCACTCAACTGCCCACGCACTCGCACAACCGTCCATACACTCACTCAGCCACCCACCCACCCACTCCCTCACTCACTCAGCTACCTACTCATTCACTCAACCCCCTTACTCACTCAACTGCCCACTCACTCACTCAACCAACCACACACTCACTCAGCCACCCACTCACTCACTCAACGGGCGGCACGATAGCACAGTGGTTAGCACTGCTGCCTCACTGCGCAGGAACCCGGGTTTGATTCTGACCACGAGTGACTGTCTGTGTGGACTTTGCACGTTCCCCCTGTGTCTGCCTGGGTTTCCTCCGAGTGTTCCGGTTTCCTCCCACAGTCCAAAGATGTGCAGGTTAGGTGGATTGGCCATGTTAAATTACCCCTTAGTGTCCAAAGGTTAGGTGGGATTATGGGGTACAGGGGAGTGGGCCTAGGTAGGGTGCTCTTTCGGAGGGTTGGTACAGACTCGATGGGCCATATGGCCTCCTTCTGTACTGTAGGGATTCTATGAGCCACCAACGCATTCACTTATCTGCCCACACACATACGCGCACATGCACAACTGGAAGAATCCGCCAGTGGGAATGGCCCAACCATGAGCCGTGATCGAAGGGCCTCTTTGATCACAGGAGCAAATTATATATTGGCCGTTAAATCGTGCAAGAGACCAGAAAAGGGACATGTGACAGCAAGATTTCAGTTTGGTATCTTCCCTGGCACCCCTCCCCCCCCCCACAATGACACGATCGTGTTCACACCCAAGAAGGGCATGAGCGTGATTAGCATATTTTAAAATAAATTTAAATGTTATTATAGGGCCTAACACCACCACCTCTGCACTCAATGTATCGTCCCACACAGTCGGCGTGATGTCATGCCGCCGCGAATCGCTACTGGTTATTTTAAAAAAATTAGTGGTGAGACCATGCCGGAGGTGCAACGGTAAGTATAGCCCCCGGGTTTGCACTGGCAGGGCCCTCTGGGAAGCCACATTGAAGGGGCTGTGAAGGCGGAAGTGCGATACCTGTGAGGGGAGCTGCAATGCCTGTGAAAGGGCGGGAAGGTGATGCTTTGAAAGGGACATGATGGCAGTGAGGGGAGGAAATGTCTGCGACACCTCCATGGTAGTACGGGGAGGGGGGCGGATGTGTGCCCTCGATAATTCCCTGGTAGTTGGGGGGGGGGGGGGGGGTGTTGCTAACTTTTGGTTGGTTCAATTGGCTCTGTTTTATAACCTTTGCTCTCGAGTCGCCAGGTATCTTTATGATACCGCCACGAGATTCAAGTTCAAGTAATGATCAATAACTCAATACACCAATTAGTAAGATTCAAATCAAAGCACATTTATTATACACAGTAATTGCTACTCATGCATAAATTCTACTTCTAAGCTACTTCTACAACTAACAAGCCTATACTTAGCTTTGGACTGGCCCACCAGGTCAAGGGAACAAATGGCCTTTCGTTCGGGTTCTGAGTCTGCGGGATTCAAAGTTGGTACGGATTGGTAGCTAGGAGCGCCTATCTCGTAGCGAGCGTTGACTTAAGACTTACTGGATTTCGGCAGCAGCTGCACCGGTCACGGTCAAGGGTTGGTTCGTGTTGCTGAGTGACCCGGTCAAGAAGAACGATTCGAACTTGGGGGCTTAACTTTATAGTCCCCAGGGGCTTCCTGTCTTTCGGGGTGGACCCTGTACCTGGTTCCAAGTGATTGGACTTTGTTCGAATCGTTTGTTTCGATTTCTCCAATACTGGAGCGGTTCCCTGATCGATGGGCGGTCTTGAGGTGTCCATTAACCTTTTTTGTGTTGGCTCCTGCTGGCGTCGAGGAGTCTGGCTTGGCTTTGTTTATCCCAAATGTTTTGTTTGTACCTGGGGATCGCTCATTAGTATGTAGATGGCTGCTACATTATTATGCAGATGGCTGCTTGTATCGATGCTGTCTGGGCTTTTGCAGAGTTTAATACACAGTAAACTTGCACCTGCTAGTTTCTGCCTGTGTTGGCTGAATTTCCCTGCAGCCTTTGCCGTTCTCCATTTTACGTTGGGAGTTGGCCAACCCAGGTGGCTCCAGGGGGTTCCCCCCAATCCTTGTGGGAGGAGCTCCTCTGTGCGTGTGGGGAGCTAAGGGGAGTATATTTTAAACGCAGATCGGGGCTCCCTTTAAAGATGGCGCCCCGGTCTCCCTAAAGCTGGCCTTGCCAGCTCTCTCGGGCCCCCCCAGAGTGAGGGTGTAAACCACGCCCCCCAGATTCTCTGTGCACTGAGGACCACAAAGTCTGGAGTGAAAAACCCATCTTTGTTTGAGAAGAGATACGTGCCGGTTTTCGCACAATTCTACCCATGATGTTATTCATTTCCTATTTCATTTGTATTTGCAAGGAACCTTTCAGATCGTCAGTTGGAATGTCCCAAAGGACTTTACAACCGGTGAAGAATGTTTGTTATCGTTGTCGGAAACACAGCAGCCAATCTGTGCACAGCAACGTCCACAAACAGCAATGAGATAAAGACTAGGTTATCTGCTTTCAAGCGATGTTCGTTATGGGATAAATATTGACCAGGGCACTGAGAAGGACTCCCTTGGTCGTCGTCCAAACAGGGGCCTGGGACATTCATGTCATGTACGCCGTCTTTTTCTTTTTTTTTGAAAATATATTTATTCAAATTTTTCAACAAATTTTCAACAAACCCCCCCCCCCCCCCCCCCCCCACAAGATAAAGAAACAAAAACACAACAAGCAGAAATTATACATTGGATTTCCCCCAAATACAATAACCCCCCCATATAACAGTAGAAAAAACAAATAGGGAAACCCCCCACCTTAACCCAAACCCCTCCGCCCCCGAGCTGCTGCTGACCTCCTCCTAACGCTCCGCGAGATAGTCTAGGAACGGTTGCCACCGCCTGGAAAACCTTTGCACAGACCCTCGCAAGGCAAACTTTATCCTCTCCAGCTTGATGAATCCGGCCATGTCGCTGATCCAGGCTTCCACGCTTGGGGGCTTTGCATCTTTCCACAGTAACAAAATCCTCCGCCGGGCTACCAGGGACGCAAAAGCCAGAATACCGGCCTCTTTCGCCTCCTGCACTCCCGGCTCGTCCGATACCCCAAATAATGCCAATCCCCAGCTCGGCTTGACCCAGGCGTTCACCACCTTGGACATAGTCCTCGCAAAACCCCTCCAAAACCCATCCAGTGTCGGGCATGACCAGAACATATGGACGTGATTTGCTGGGCTCCCCGAGCACCTCACACATCTGTCCTCCACCCCAAAGAACCTACTCAACCTCGCCCCTGTCATGTGCACTCTGTGAGTAACTTTAAACTGGATTAGGCTGAGCCTGACGCAAGAGGAGGAAGAGTTAACCCTACTCAGGGCATCAGCCCACAGACCCTCATCTATCTCCTCCCCAAGCTCCTCCTCCCACTTGCCCTTTAACTCCTCCACCGAGGTCTCCTCCTCTTCCTGCAGCTCCTGGTAAATCGCTGAAACCTTGCCTTCTCCAACCCATTCACCCGAAATCACCCTGTCCTGAATCCCACGTGCCTGAAGCAGCGGGAATTCCCTCACCTGCCGCCTCACAAACGCCCTCACTGGCATGTACCTAAAAGCGTTTCCCGGGGGTAGCCCAAACTTCTCATCCAGCGCCCCTAGGCTCGCAAACGTCCCCTCGATGAACAGGTCCCTCATTCTTCTAATCCCTGCCCGATGCCAACTCCGAAACCCCCCATCCATCCTTCCCGGGATGAACCGATGATTCTCCCGAATCGGGGACCAAACCGAGGCTCCCACCTCGCCACTATGTCGTCTCCACTGCCCCCAGATCTTCAGCGTCGCCGCCACCACCGGCCTCGTGGTATAGCTTGTCGGCGAGAGCGGCAGCGGTGCCGTCACCACCGCACTCAGGCTCGTGCCCACAGGATGCCATCTCTAGCCTCTTCCATGCTGCCCCCTCTCCCTCCATTACCCACTTACGGATCATCGCCACATTGGCTGCCCAATAATAGCCACCTAGATTCGGCAGCGCCAGCCCCCCCTGTCCCTGCTACGCTCCAGAAACATCCTCTTGACCCTCGGGGTCTTATTCGCCCACACAAATCCCATGATGCTCCTGCTTACCCGTTGGAAAAAGGCCTTGGGGACCAAAATGGGAAGGCACTGGAACACAAAGAGAAACCTCGGAAGGACCGTCATTTTGATCGACTGCACCCTACCCGCTAGTGAGAGTGGCAGCATATCCCATCTTTTAAAAGCCTCCTCCATCTGCTCAACCAACCGCGTCAAATTGAGCTTATGCAGGGCCCCCCCAACTCCTAGCTACTTGGATCCCCAGGTACCGAAAGCTCCTTTCCGCCATCTTCAGCGGTAGCTCGTCTATCCCCCTTCCCTGGTCCCCTGAATGCACCACAAAGAGCTCACTCTTCCCTACGTTGAGTTTATACCCCGGAAAGTCCCCAAACTCCCTAAGGATCCACATGACCTCCGCCATCCCCTCCACTGGATCCGCAACATACAACAACAGGTCATCGGCATACAACGACATCCAGTGTTCCTCTCCCCCCGAACCAATCCCCTCCATTTCCTGGACTCCCTCAGTGCCATGGCCAGCGGCTCAATTGCCAGTGCAAACAACAAGGGGGATAAGGGGCACCCCTGTCTCGTCCCCCGGTACAGCCGAAAGTACTCCGACCTCTGCCGGTTCGTAGCCACACTCGCCACAGGGGCTCTATATAGCATCCTGACCCAACTGATGAACCCCTCCCCGAACCCAAACCTCCGCAACACTTCCCAAAAATACTCCCACTCCACCCGATCAAAGGCCTTCTCCGTGTCCATAACTGCCACTACCTCCGCTTCCCCCTGCACTGAGTGCATCATAATCACATTGAGGAGCCTCTGCACATTAGTATTTAGCTGCCTACCCTTCACAAATCCCGTCTGGTCCTCATGAATCACCCCCGGGAACGCCGTCTTTTTCAATCTTAGTTTGTTTTTAATCTTGTAAACTGCGAGGAGGACATAGACAAGCTGGTGGATTGGGCAGATGGGTGGCAGATGAAGTTCAATGTGGAGAAGCGTGAAGTGATATATTTTCTCTATATCGAGAGACAATACAAAATAAGGGGTACAACCCTAAAGGTTGTGCAGGAGTAGAGGGACCCAGGTGTATATGTGCATAGATCGTTGAAGGTGGCAGGACAGGTTGAGAGGGCAGTTAATAAAGCATACAGAATCCCAAACCTTATTAATAGGAGTATAGAGTACAAGAGCAAGGAGGTTATGTTGAACTTGTATAAGACACGAGTTCATCATGACGCCGAGGACCCGGGTTCAATCCCGGCCCCGGGTCACTGTCCATGTGGAGTATGCACATTCTCCCCGTGTCTGCATGGGTCTCACCCCCACAACCCAAAAAGATGTGTAGGGTAGGTGGATTGCCCACGGTAAATTGCCCCTTAGTTGGAAAAAAAAATAATTGGATACTCTAAATTTAAAAAAAAAGACACTAGTTCAGTCTCAGTTCGATTTTTGTGCTAGTCCTGGGAGTCACACTTTAAGAAGGCTATGAAGGCAAAGTGCAGAAAAGATTTATAAGAATAAATCCAGAATGGATGAGAAATTTCAGTTATGAAGATAGATTGGAGAGGTTGGGACTCTTTTCCTTGGAGAGAAGAAGGCCGAGAGGATATTTGATTTTCAGAATCATGAAGAGTCTGGGTCGGATAGATGCGGGCAATCTGGTAGGTGGTGAGTGCCGTGCAAACCAAATCACAAAGGGAAAGTTGACAAGCTATCATAACTCTCTTTTTTTCTACTTTACCACGAGGAGATACATGCGCTGAAGTCAGGAGCCACAAATTCCAGTAACTCTTTTGGAGATTTTAAATATTAAATTAAAGCATTTATTAACAAGATACGAGAAAACCCAAACATGGCTTGAGGTGAATTGCTCATTTGAGAGCTGGTGCAGACATGATGGGCCAAATAGCCTCTTTGTGCACCGCAATAATTCTGTGATTCTATTTATCCATGACATAACCAAAACTTAAAGTGGTCCCTTATATTTATTCTGCAACCCGCTTTTCTCAAGAAGATTCTTATTGCAGATCTTATTGGCTAGTCAGCCTTTCCACTTTACTCCTTATCTTTCTAAAATCTGCCCTCTTCCAATGTGAGGCGCGGGATTCTCCCATCCCACCCTCAGTGGGTTTGGTGGCAGATAGTCGGGAGCGGAGAATCTGGCGGGAGCCAAAAGGTCGGAAATCTGCCGACATAAAATTACGTTGTGATTCCCTCAATGGCGGGCTAATGCTGGATCGGTCACCCCACTGGCTGATGGCGTGAACTCCATTTGCATCTCATGAATGCTCATTAAAACAGCTGCCCGCTGGTGTCCGGTCAGACATCCTAATCTTGCCTCACGCCAGCAGGAAATCATGTTTCTAAAAAAAATATTTTTTATTCTCCTCCTTTTTAACATTTTCTCCCAAATTTACACCCACCAACAATAAACAATAATCAGTAACAAATATGTCAAGCCCCATATCAATAACAACGATCCCATCCTCCCACCAAACCCCAAACATTAGCCCGCATGTTCACATAAACAAATGACAAAAAGGAATCAGGGATCACCCTAGTCACCATTAACAAGCACAACCTCTCCCCAACCCTCCCACCCACCCGCCCCAACTAATGTTCAATGTTATCCAGTTCTTGAAAGTGCAGAATGAATAACGCCCATGAATTGGCGAACTCCTCCATCCTTCCCCGCAGTTCAAACTTAACCTTCTCAAGAGTCAAGAATTCCAACAGGTCCCCCCAGCCACGCCAGGGCACAGGGTGGAGAGGGAGCACGAAATCATGTTGGCGTCAAAACCGATTGCTAAAGAGTGGCATGCACAAGATGACCCTCAGCTGGGAAGAGACTTCGAAGTGAGTGCAACACCTCTCTACCATGGTGCTGCGCTGCTCCTGATGTGCTGTTCACCACTCTGTCAGGGCAGACTGGTTCCTGCCCTCCATCTCCATGCCGAGCTTCATGGACCAGCCCGTTGTCTTTGTCTACAAACTTTTTTGCTTTCTATTAGCACCTTAAACCGTATGATATTCTGATGACTCGGCTCACCCACAACTCTGATCTAATTCATTCCTCACAACTAAATGTAACACCGCCTCTCGGAGTTCGAACATAACTACTTGAGGGGCACCTGAGCACATTTTAGGAATTGGTGTAAAGAGGTTTAAAATGAGTTTCCTCCCTAGAAATGACAGAAGATAATAAGGGCAGGGTAATGTATCAGGTTTTCTAACACTGTAACAAGAAATATTAGTGACATGTTGTCATGCACGCTGCTAAAGTGAATGGTTAGCATTTAAATAAATCACCATTTTTACAATATTCCACCCGCATCATCTACCACACTGTAAACTCACTCGCATTTATGTAGCCAGATTTGTTCTAAGAATGTGGCAGACACATTTCGAGTGGTGGCATTCTGGTAAAATCTACCAATTCACTCACCGACCCCTCACAGCGATCTCGAGTGGTGAATGTGCATTTCTAGCGACACACTGCCATCTAGTGCCCATCAGACAAGCAGCAGTTACCAATACCTGGCCACTTGGCTTTCCCGTGAATAAAATGCATCGACTTCAGAAAATCGAAAGGTTAAACCACTATGGGACTGTGTGAAATTCTCTTTCTCTAACACGTGCATAATGTGTCTGTGTATAATTATCGCATTATCATTAGGAAGGGTTTTTCTTCACGCCCGTGTTAGAAGAAGGTGCAGAAACGATTGATGAGAATGGATAGGTTGGAGAAGTTGAGAATGTTCACCTTAGATCACTGACGGCTGAGAGGGAATTTGGTCAAAATCATGAGAGTTCTAGATGGAACCGAGAGAAAATGTTCCTGTTTCGGAAGGGCCAACAAAACAGAGGACGCCAATCGACAAAAGAATAAGAGGTGATGTAAAACAAACTTCATTACGCAGTGAGTGTTTGCTATCTGGAATGCACCGCTTGAGAGTTTGGTGGAGACGGAATCAATGGTGGCTCTTAAAAGAGAATTATGTGGCAAATATTTGAAGGAAAAAATAATTACAGGGCTGCGGAAAATGTTGTGAGATTGGTACCAGTTGGATTGCTCTTGCAGAGGACCAACCAGCACAGACTTGACAGGCCAAATGGCCTCCTTCTGTGCTGTAACCATTCTGTAATTTTATAATAGACAGCAGCCAGAGCTACAACAAGGATAGATGTTGCATCAAACCGACCATCATAGTTTCTGAGAGCAATGGAGAACATGAAGCGTGTTGTGTTCTGTGATCTTGCTGTTGCAATGATGCCCACAGAACATCTAGTTGCTTAACTAGAATGATGATTTATTGTTGAACACGTAGAAAAATAACAAACAGAATATAGTCTATCACAATAATCTTTATTGTCACAAGTAGGCTTACGTTAACACTGCAATTAAGTTACTGTGAAAAGACCCTAGTCGCCACTTTGCCTGTTAGGGTACACGGAGAATACCATACAAAGTTACTATGTGAGTTCAGTGAACTCTCCTGGAGCTACTCTGTGTTACTGTCCTGTTGTACGCCTTACTTCCAACTGGCGAGTCACTCATGTTATGTGACCGATGTCTGATGCCACCAGCTGGTTGGAGGTCACATTACTAACTATGTAGAAAACTATTCACAGGCATATCACCACATCCCCCTTCCTGTGGCGATATTTACATTTATACAAAAAACATGATTTGTGCTATCCTTTAGATATGTCATATGTATATATATATATATACACAGCTTCAACTATGCTTCAATTAACATGATATGCCTGATGAAAGTGCCCCTGGTGCACAGCTCATTGCTAACAGGATCACCTGTTGATCTTCTGGGTTCTTAGTACCTTTTGCTTCTGGAAGACTGGTTTCTGTCTTTTTTGTCTCGGCATTTTGATACGATGCGTTCTGAAGACCGGTATCCTTGCCGACCACGCCTGTGTCACTGGTTTCTTTTGTTTTGTAATGCAATGCTTTTTGCTGTATCGTCCTGCACTTTCTGGCTTTCTGGCACATTGCCGACGTATCCTTGTTTAGTATCATCGGTGGGACTCACGGTATCCCCTACTCTCCTTCTCTTCCTCTTCTTTTCCGGGAAAGCAATTTTGTGACTGCTCCTCTTTTCCCGCTTGGCGTTGGTAACACCCATCTTGCCGCTGGCCTTCGCCAACGGAGCAGTTGCATGTGGGTCATCTGCTGAGACGCCTCGTGTTGTCATCTGCTCCTCTAACACATCTTTCGGTGGAGTGGCCTTGAATCTTGGGGAATCCATGACTGGAACCATTTTGTAGGCCTGAGATGATTCATCGTATGCCTCTGGAGCAAGTTTCTCCAGAATGGGTATCATATATTCCGTTATTAGTTTGTTCGCAGCTGAGTCATTTTCATCCGAAGTGTCTGCTACTGCAATCTCACTTTCAGTCTCTGCAGACACCAGCTCAGAGCTTTCACACTTCTCGATGTCCTGTGCAGACTGGGCATCCCTTGTGATCACCTCGCCATTCCCACCAAACCACCAGAATGGTGTTTCGCTGTCGTCACATTCTCCCTGTGTCTGCGTGGTTTTCTCCGGGTGCTCCGGTTTCCTCCCACAAGTCCCGAAAGTTGTGCTGTTAGGTAATTTGGACATTCTGAATTCTCCCTCCATGTACCCGAACAAGTGCCGGAGTGTGGTGACTCGGGGCTTTTCACAGTAACTTCATTGCAGTGTTAATGTAAGCCTACTTATGACAATAATAAAGATTAATCTTCCGATCTCTGTTGCTCCAGCTCCTCTGTCTCCCATCAACATTCAGTTCTCCCACAATTTATGGTCTCTGATGAAGTCATTGGCCTCCTTTGGGGTTTCAAAATAGTACTCCCGGCCTTCAAAAGTCACCCACAGTTTCGCCAGGTACAGTACCCCAAACCAGATCTTCCTTCGGAATGGCACTCCTTTGGCCTTGCTGAACCCGGCGCGCCTTTTCGCCAGCTCCACTCCAATGTTCTGATAAATTTGGACCCTGTTCCCCTCCCATTCGCAGTTCCGCTTCTCTCTGGCCCACTGCAGGATCTTTTCCTTCTCCACAAACGTATGGAGCCTCACAATCAGTGCCCGTGGCGGCTCCCCTGCTCTCAACATCTGCCTTAGGGACCTCTGCGCCCTATCCACCTCCGGGACCTTGTCCAGCATCCCCTCCACCACCAGTCCTGCCAGCATTCTCAAAACACATCTTGAGGCACTTGTACCTTCCACACCCTCCTGCAGGCTAACGAGATGTAGGTTCTGCCTCTTGGACCTGTTCTCCTGCTCCTCTGCCTTCGCCCTTAATGATTTGCAAAGATCCTCCTGGAACCCCACCTCCACCTCCAATGCCACCACCTGATCGCTGTGGTCGGACATCACCCTCCCCATCTCCCGGATCTGCGATCCCCGTGTCTTCAGGCAGCTCCCTTGATGGCTTTCGACCGATCCTCATGCATCTTCTTTCACCGTTGTCAAAACTCTTCTCTAATAAACACCATTAACTGCTCCATCTGGAGTTTTCCAGATGCGACAACCCTTCCCCCTCCGCCATCTTCACAATTGCTACTGCGTCACAGGTCTCCTCCTGTTCCTTGGCCAGGTCTTTAACTTTTTTCTGCCGGTCTGGTGACCAACAGACATGCCATTCATGGGGGAACATCTCCTCCACACCTTCAGCTACACTTTCCTGTCGAAATTACCCCAGTTTCAGGTCAAAAGAGCTCAAACCAACGCCTTTGAGCCAGAGCTGCCCTATGTGCGACAACTCACGCCATGGCCACCACCATGTTCTCTAATCCTTTCTCGCGCTTTATCCAGTTTCCCCTTAAATGCATCGGTGCTGTTCATTTATTCTGCTGGCAAGTTCCATATTCTCACCACTTTCAGTGTAAAAAACCTTTCTGATTCCCTATTGGATCTCATCGTATTTATGACACTTGTTTTGGAGTCTTCCCCAAGAAGGTCTCTGCCTGATATCAAATCCATTCATAACTTTAAACACCTTGATTAGGTCGTTTCTCCCAGCCTTCTCTGTTCTAGAGAGAACGGCAAAAAGCTTTCCAGCCTTGCCTCATAGAATAGTTGTAGCACAGACGCCCATTCGGCCCATCACATCTGTGCTGGACCTCTAAAGGAGCAATTCTCCTTTTGGCTTGCCTTTTCCTCATAATGCAGCTCCTAGCCCTGCAAATATTCCCTTTTCAGTTAAGATAACCTCAAATTTTTATCAGGTTTACTGATATGTGGAAAACCTGGACTGAATGAGAAGTTTTATACATAGGGAACAAAGAAAGAACAAGAGGCCCTCGAACCTGCTCCACCATTCGATAAGATCACGCCAGGTCTGACTGTGCTCCAAACTGTCTGTACCCATAACCCTGGACTCCCGTGCCAATCAAAAATCTGTTGAAATAAGCTTCAAATACATTCAATGACTCAGCCTCCACTGCTCTCTGTGGAAGAGAATTCCCAAAGATTGATAACCCTCTGAGAAAAGAAATTCCTCCAGCGGAATACTCCATTGGCGGGATCCTCTGATCCGCCAGCAGTGCATCCACACCCGCGATTTCCCGACAGCCTGTGCGCGGCCACAATGGGAAACCTCGTTGGCTCGCTGCGGGGACGGAGAATCCTGCTGCCGGCGAGGGCGCACTGCGCAGGAAAATGCGGCTGACAGACCGGAGATTCCATCCCTCATTTCCATCCTAAATGGGAGACGACGGGCTGGATTCTCCGATTAGGAGACTATGTCCCCACGCTGGTGTGAGCACAAGTGGCAAGCACTGTGGCTTCACAGCGCCAGGGACCCAGGTTCAATTCCCCGCTGGGTCACTGTCTGTGCCGAGTCTGCACGTTCTCCCCGTGTCTGTGTGAGTTTCCTCCGGGTGCTCCGGTTTCCTCCCACTGTCCAGAGACGTGCAGGTTAGGTGGATTGGCCATGCTAAATTGCCCTTAGTGTCCAAAAAGGTTAGGAGGGGTTATTGGATTACGGGGATAGGGTGGAAGTGAGGGCTTAAGTGTGTTGGTGCAGACTCGATGGGTCGAATGGCCTCCTTCTGTACTGTATGTTCTATGTTCTATGATGGGGAAAACTGGCGCAAAACAGCCACCGATTCCCCATTTTTCTGGGGGTTGGCAGGGAGGCAGCACAGAGCACACGGCTCTAGCTACCGATACGGCCTGGAGAATTGCCGTGCCGTGGCTGCGCACGGTGGCGGCCTATAGTGGCTGTTCCGTGCTTCATGGCGGTTGCCGCTCGCGGACCTGGCCTGCCGCAATAGTCCCCCCCTTTGGCTGGCTTGCGCGCTCCGGACCGCCCCACCACAGTGCCCCCAGCCCCGAATATGTCCAGCCCTGCTCGCGGATCGTCCCTCCCCCGACTGTGGCGGCGCTGGACTGGGTCTGCAGCCGTCACGTTGAGTTCCCGACGGGGGAGACCATGGGAAACCCACGTCATCGGGAGCTCGGCTGGTCGGGGAAGGAGCATTGCGGGGCGGGCCTCAGCCGACGTACAGAGGCTGTGGATATGGCGTGATCGGAGCATTGCGGAAGCGGCGCCGCCCTCGATTTTGGCATGATCGGAGAATCTAGCCCGCCTTGTTTTGAAACTGTGGCCCCTAGTTCTGGATATCTCCAGGGGGTGGGGGAACATCCTCTCAGAATCTACCCACCCAAGTCCCCTCAGAATCTGGGCGGGATTCTCCATTGGCCGCGCCAAAATCGGTTCAGACGCCAAAATCGTGGCGGGTGACGATTTGACGCCAAATCGCAATTCTCTGCTGCCTCGACAGCGGAGTCAATGCATACACCATTTGTATATCATTAGCGGGGCTGACCCGGTATTCTCCGGGACCTCCATGATTCTCTGCTTCCAATGGGTTGAATTCCCTACGGCGAGGTTCACTTATGCTTTTAAATACGTGAAATCGGCGTCTTGGCTGATGAGGGAGGGAAGGTAGCACACAGAGGTGCATCGTGGGCTGCCAGGCTGGGCTGCCTGGGGTGGGGGCCTTGCCAGGGCCGAGGGGATAACAGGGGAATGGGCCGTGTGGCTGAGGCAACCACCCAGGGGACTGGGGCCGTGCTCAGGCATGGACCGCCATTGACACGGCCTGCAAGGCAGCCATCTTGCTACGTACCCCACTGACTGCCCACCTTGGTTCTGCAGAGCGACACAAGCCGTATGGGTGCCCCCACCCACCACCCTCTGTCATACCACCACCCGGCTGCCACTCACTGGTGGTGCATCAGGCAGCCTACCCAAGGTCAACACCCACAGTAGCCCCTACGACGGCGCCTGGCAGGGGCTGCAGAGCATACCGCTGGCGGTACCCCTGGCAGCAGGGACGGGTGCCAGGGCCAGAGGCCCCCACAGGTGCCAGGCACCAATGGAGCCAGGGGTGCGGGGGTGGGAAGGGGTGACATGTGGGGGCAGGATCCACAGTGCCAGCCGGGGCCACCATGTAGCCCAGTGGGTGTGAGGGTAGTGTGGGGTGACAAAGAGTCATCGGACTCGAAACGTTAGCTCTTTTCTCTCCCCACAGATGCTGCCAGACTTGCTGAGATTTTCCAGCACTTTCTCTTTCGTTTCAGATTCCAGCATCTGCAGTAATTTGCTTTTATTAGTGTGGGGTGAGGGTGGGGGTGATGGTGGTGGGAGGGTGAGGAGTGGGGGTAAGGGTGGTGTGGGGGTGAGGATGGTATGGGAGGGTGACAGGCGTGTCACAGAGAACCGCTACTAAGCGGGGTCTCACTTCCTTGCCTGCAGCCAACCTCCACCCTGGCGACTTCCTTTTCTTCAGGCCAACCGACCATGTCCGGGGCCCTTTGCTCAGCCACGCAGGTCCGGCGGTCCCCCTCCAGTTTTTTCCCACTCCCGGTGGTTATGGGTGGCCTTCTCCTAGGTGTGTGTGTGCGTGTGGGGGGGGGGGTGGGGGGGGAAATGTGCGACAGACAACAACAGTGTTAGACGCATGCAGCCCAGGTGTTCGGTAGCTGGTGGCCTCAGTGGCCGGTGCACCAGGCCATGGCAGCAGGTATGGGTACCAGCATGTGGTGCAGGATGGGGGTTTGATGGCTCTCCTGGATGGGAGGGGGGGGGGGGGGGGGGGGGAGAAATGGGTGTGTGGGATGGGGGTTGGTGCCAGGGGCACAGTGCTGCCTACTCACCCTGGCTGCCCTGAGGAAGTTGTGCAGTTTTGTACTGCACAGCAGGCCGGTCCGGACAGTGTTGCTGGTGGTTCTGACCGCCTCTGTCACCTGCGCCCAGGCACGGTGAACGGCGGTGACTGGCAGCCTCTTCCCATCCCGAGTACTAGGTGTCCTGCTTCTCCTCCACCACGTCCAGGAGGGTCTTGAGCTCGGCGTCTGTAAACCGTGGTGTCGCGCGTCTTGCTGCTAGCTTGTTGGCTGCGATGGTGTGTGTGGGGAGTGAAGTGTATGTATGCAGCTGCAGCTTGTTAACCTCCTGAGTGTCAATCCCGAATAACCTGCTTAACCTTGTGTCATTCCAGGAATCAGCCCGGTGAACCTTCTCAGAACCTCCTCCATTCCAATCTACCCCGTCTTAAACAGAAAGACAAAAGCTCGACCTAGTACTGTAGGACACCCTGTACACTTGTAATTGACTATTCTAGGAGTGGATAGGTATCATATTTGGAGAATTCAGAACTTGAGGTTGATTAGTTGGACTGAGGTTTCCTGATGGGTTGATTTAAAATTCCACTAGCTTTTTCACTTCCCAATATAACTGGGTTGAGTGCAAAGTGAATGGAATGAATTATGATCTTTGAACCATATAATTCCGACAGTGCAGAAGGAGGCCATTTAGCCCATCGAGTCTGCACCAACCCTTTGAAAGAGCACGCTACCGAGGCCCACTCCCCCACCCTATCCGCGTAACCCCACCGAACGTGCACATCTTTGGACAATGAGGAGCAATTTATCATGGCCAGTCCACCTAACCTGCACAATCCTAGGATTGTGGGAGGAAATCCATGCAGACATGGGGAGAACGTGCAAACTCCACAGTCACCCAAGGTCGGTGTCGCAGCAGTCGACCACTGTGCCGTTCAGTGTTACCAGTTCTTCTGGCTTTTTATTTTAGAAAAATTAACATACAAGGCACATTATGAATAGTCATAGAATCATAGAATTTACAGTGCAGGAGTCTGCATCAGCCCTTCGAAAGAGTACCCTAATAATCCCACATTTCCACACTATCCTCGTAGCCCAACCTAATCTTTTTTGATACTAAGGGGCAATTTGGCATGGCCAATCCACCTAACCTGCACATCTTTTACTGTGGGAGGAAACCGGAGCACCCGGAGGAAACCCACGCAGACACGGGGAGAAAGTGCAAGCTCCACACAGACAGTCAGCCGAGGCTGGAATTGAGGTTAGGTGGACTGGCCATGATAAATTGCTCCTCATTGTCCAAAGATGTGCATGTTAGGTGGGGTTATGTGGAATTAGGCTGGAATTGAACCCGGGTCCCTGGTGCTGTGAGGCAGCAGTGCTAACCACTGTGCCACCGTGCCGCCCCAATGATAGAGTAAATAAATAGAAACCATTTCCTTTGGCAGAAGGATAAGTAACCAATGGACACAGATTTAAAATTACAGCTGAAAGAACCAGAGGGGAGATTTAAGAGATTTATTTTAATGCAATGAAAGCACTGGCTGAAAGGAAGTGGATTCAATCGTAACTTCCCAAAAAGAATTGGATATATATCTGAAAACTCAAAAGAGGAATAATAATTCTCGTCCTAAATGGCCTTGTATATCTTAAAATGGAACACCAGTAAAAACTGGGAAATAGGAATACTGGTCTTAAAATGGAACTCCAGTCAGGGCGTGATTTAATGGCCGCCTCCCGGGACAGGACACGGCTGGTATATCCCAGGAGACACCTCTACGGCATTCCCGGTGAGCGTTATGCCTCACGAGATACATACATAGATACATAGAAGATAGGAGCAGAAGGAGGCCTTTTGGCCCTTCGCGCTTGCTCCGCCATTCATCACGATCGTGGCTGATCATCCAACTCAATAGCCTAATCCTGCTTTCTCCCCATAGCCTTTGATCCCATTCTCCCCAAGTGCTATATCCAGCCGCCTCTTGGATATATTCAAAGTTTTAGCATCAACTACTTCCTGTGGTAATGAATTCCACAGGCTCACCACTCTTTCGGTGAAGAAATGTCTCCTTATATCTGTCCGAAATGGTTTACCCTGAATCCTCAGACTGAGACCCCTGGTTCTGGACACACCCATCATTGGTAAAATCTTCCCTGCATCTACCCTGTCTAGTCCCGTTAGAATTTTATGTCTCTATGAGATCCCCCCTCATTCTTCTGAACTCGAGCGAGAACAATCCCAACCTAGTCAATCTAGGTTGAGTCCCACCATCCCTGTAATCAGTCTGGTAAACCTTCGCTGCACTCCCTTGAGAGCAAGAACATCCTTCCTCAGAGAAGGAGACCAAAACTGCACACAATACTCCAGGTGTGGCCTCACCAAGGCCCTGTATAATTGCAGCAACACATCCCTGCTTCTATACTCGAAACCTCTCACTACGAAGGCCAACATACCAACAGCCTTCTTTACCGCCTGCTGCACCTGCATGCGTACCTTCAGCGACTGGTGCACAAGGACTCCCAGGTCCCGCTGCACACTCCACTCTCCCAATTTACAACCATTCAGGTAGCAGTCTGCCTTCCTGTTTTTGATTTCAAAGTGGTTAACCTCACACTTATCCAAATTATACTGCATCTGCCATTGATTTGCCCACTCGCCCAACCTGTCCAGATCATGCTGTAGGATCCCTGCACCTCGTCACAGTGCACCCTCCCACCCAACTTGGTATCATCTGAGATGTTACACATTGTTCCCTCATCCAAATCATTAATATATATTGTGAATAGCTGGGGTCCCAGCACTGATTCCTGTGGTACCTCACTAGTTACTGCCTGCCAAGTTGAGAAGGACCCATTAATCCCTACTCTTTGTTTCCTCTCTGCCAATCAGTTTTCTATCCACCGCAATACATTTTCCCCAATCCCACGCTCTTTAATTTTGCTCAATAATCTCTTATGCGGGACTTTGTCAAACGCTTTCCCCACGCCAGCGTAAAAACGCTGGCATTTCACTCGACTTTCCTTAAAAACGTCAAGAGCAATTCTCTTACCTGCAGGGGGCTGGCAGGGCCGCGGAGTGCTTCCCTCAGCTCTGGTTGTGGATACAGGTCCCCGCACTTCCAGTCGGGAGTCCGCGCATGCGCGATGGCGGACTCGGACCGACATCAAGAATGTAGGCCACTCCGAGATGGCATGCGCCCACGGATCCGAGCCGCCCGATCGCTGCCCATGAGGCTCCCCCCGGTGCTCGATCCCCCTGCCCCCCACCAGGGGGGCCGCGGGCTGAGTCCGCAGCTGCCACCGGAGGTCCCCGACGGCCAATACGTGGTTAGAACCACGCCGTCGGGAACTCGGCCAGTTTTGCTCGGAGAATCGCTGACAGAATCTGTAAATGGTCCCTCAGCCACGTTGTGTAATCCGCGCGAGTGATTCTCCAGGGACCGGAGAATCGCGGGAGCGGCGCTGGCTACAATTTCCTTGTAAAGATCGATTCTCCACCCGCCCCGCGCCGGGACTGTGGAGAATCCCGCTCCAAATATACCACATCGACTATCTCCCCCTTGTCAACTGTACTGGTTACATCCTCAAGGAATTCCAACAGATTTGTCAAGCATGATTTCCCCTTCATAAATTCATGCTGACTGACGGATCCTGCCACTGCTTTCTGAATGTTCCGCTATAAAGTCCTTGATAATGGATTCAAGCATTTTCCCCACTACCGATGTTATGCTTACTGGTCTATATTTCCCTGCTTTCTCTCTACCTCCCTTTTTGAATATTGCAGTGACGTGAGCTGCCCTCCAATCTGCAGGACAGTTCCAGAGTCTATAGAATCCCGGAAGATGACCACCAATGTATCTTAGGCCCTGGGGATTTATCCACCTTCAATCCCATTGATCTAACACGATCTCGTGAGATGGCGCAATCAGGATCCCACCTACAATGGGCAGGACCCAGAATTGCAGAGTCAAGTGAGTTTAAAAGCTCATTTAATTCTGCTGACGCCAGATTGAACCGGCTCCCGGGATCTACCAGCTTCGTCTGGGAGGCCCCAGCCGGCCACCATTTAGCACTGGTCCCCGCTTTGGTGGTCCCCCAAGTGGTCGGAGACCTCCGGGTTGTTGGCATCTGGGCAGGGTGGCACCCTGACATCGTCAATTGTATTAAGGGTCAGAATAGCAATGTTGCTCTGGCCATTCATGTCACAACATAGAGAGCCTGTGTGCTTTTGGACTTACTCAAATCTGGACTGGAATTAGTTCCTGAGCTACAGTTCTCGATGTGACCACTGCTGGTGAGCTTCTGGTCACATTATAGGAAGGATGTGACTGCACTGGAGATTTGAGGTATGGAGATTTACCAGGATGCAGCATGGGTTGGAGGCTCTGAGCTGTGAGGAAAGATTGGAACGGTTTTCCTTGGAGCAGCAAAGGTTGAGAGGGGATCTGATAGAGGTGTATATGATTATAAGGGGCATAGGGTGGAAAGAAAGCCACCTTTTCCATTAGTAGAGGGGTCAATAACAAAGGGCATAGATTTAAGGTAACAGATCGAAGGCTAAGAGAGGAAAAAAAGATTTCACCCAAAGGATGATGGGAGCCTGGAACTCACTGCCTGAAAGGGTGGTTGAGTCAGAAACTCTTGCAGCGTTTAAAGAGTATTTAGATATTAATTTGCACTGCCATAACCTCCAGGGCTATGGGCCAAGCGCTGAAAAATGGGATTAATGTAGTCAGGTTTTTGTTGGCCAGTGTGGACATGATGGGCCGAATGGCCTCCCTCTGTGCTGTAAATGTCTATGAATCTCACAAGTGTCAAAATAATGCAAATGGGACCTGAAATGACAACTGAGCAAGAATCAAAACACAAGAGGTGTTCCAATGGGAAATTATCCTGCATCTTGAACACTCCAAAAGTCGGAGACATTGGATGGTTTCGACTCACTTACCAGGAGTCACCCAGGAAAAGTTAGAATTACAACCAGTTCTAACTTTATACTAGTAAAGTAAGTAGTCACCATAGTCCCAGATGACCATAGGCTACTTTTCCCTTTGAGGGGGAGAGCTGTCTGGTGGTGATTTAACATGACGATCACCACACTTCATACGAAGGGCAAGGTTGAGAAGGCGTGGCCTTAATGAATAACCTCAGCCGGAACAGGAATTGAACCTGCACTGTTGGCCTTGCTCTGCATCATAAACTAGCTGACCAGCCAAATGAGCTAAACTGGTCCCGATCTTATACTACTGACCCTCTCTGACTGCCAACTATCTCCCCGTCCCCTGACCCACCCTACCCCCGATCCGCTTACCCTTTAACACTTAAATTCTCTCTATAGAAGGGCAGCCTGGTGGTGCAGTGGTTAGCACTGGGGCCTCATGGCGCCGAAGTCCCAGGCTCAATCCCGACTCTGGGTCACTGTCCGTGTAGTTTGCACATTCTCCCCGTGTATGCGTGGGTTTCGCCCCCACGACCCAACGAAGTGCAGGGTAGGTGGATTGGCCACGCTAAATTGCACCTTAATTGGAAAAAATGAATTTAATACTCTAAATTTATGGGGGAAAAAAATTCTCTCTGTAGCATCTCAAAGTGGCTTAGGGACATTTAAACATACTGGAATAGAGTACATTTCTGAGGAGTCGCAGCGTGGAATACTGGGTGAGAAAAGTGGAGCTCCAGTAAATAAATAGGAGTGGAGTGGCAATCCGAAGGTGATTGCCACTCCTTGGAGGGGTTGGCCCATTAAGTCTCAATGTGGAGATGTTAAAGCTGAGAAGAGAATAGGCGAAAAGGCAAACAGCCTCATCTATGGCAAAATATATTAAAATTGGATGAAACACAGGATAGAATCCAGCCATGCCACCCTTGGTGGGAATCAATGGCAGGGAAGGGGGCGGGGGAAGATTTAGCATAAGGCCCAAAAATTGGTTTAAGCTGGCATGAAATTTCAGGGGGATCTTCCACTGGTTCCCTCCATGGCGGATCGGGAAACTCGCTGGAGGCAGCCTGAAACCAATTTACATCCCGTTAATGGGATGCAGATGAAGGCCCGACCGGGATACGTATGGAACAACATAGCGTGCAGAAATCAGGACTTAACTGGAGAATGCGTGGCGCTGCCTCTGAGTTCAGGATGGATGCCGCCAGCGACCCTGTAACTTCACAGCAGTTGGCGGGGAAGCATCTTTCAGTTGGATCTTCCAGCTTCACTGTCATTGAGGTCATCTTCCAGCCTCAAGTATTCCAGGATAGCCATCTTCTTTATTCAATGGTGGGTCAGTGATATTGGGCGTCTTTTAAACGTGGCACCGATATGCTTCATCAAGCCCGCTCTGCCACGGAATATGGTGGCACGGTAGCACAGTGGTTAGCACTGTTGCTTCACAGCTCCAGGGTCTCAGGTGCGATTCACGGCTTGGGCCACTGTGCGGAGTCTGCAAGTTCTTCCCGTGTCTGCGTGGGTTTCCTCCGGGTGCTCCAGTTTCCTCCCATAAGTCCCGAAAGACATGCTGTTAGGTAATTTGGACATTCTGAATTCTCCCTGTGTACCCGAACAGGCGCTGGAGTGTGGCGATAGGGAATTTTCACAGTAACTTCATTTCAGTGTTAATGTAAGCCTACTTGTGACAATAATAAAAGATTAAACCCCCAGGCGCACCATTAATTACGCCGGGGACAGAAGAAATGGTGTGGCTTCCCGTCAGCCTCCGCAGCAGGAAACACTCCCGTCACAGTTCAGTCCCGGATGGCAGAATTGCGTCCAAAGTATTTGAAATGCTCTGGAGTCCTACAGCCGTCTTTTTACAAGCAAACCTTGGTATTCAAAGACGAACCAGATTGTCGAGATATTCCAGGGGCTGCATTTCAATCGTACTTTTATTTTTCTGAACAAATTACACAGCTGCCTATACAATGTTTTCTATTAAATACAGCCACAATCAACTCAATGGTGTGTGGCAACAGCTAAAGGCTGCCTCCTACAATGAGTACAAACCACCCAAAATTCAACTCCAACTGTAAACATTAGATTCTATGATATAAAATGGCATATAATATCCCATGATTTATACAATGAAAGTATAAAATATTTGCCCATTTTTACAGGCCAGGCGGATCCTGTTAAGTAAATTTCACAGCTCAGAGTTAACACTGCTTTCTGGGGGGGGTTAGTGCCAAAGTGGACAGGTGTTTGTCTAAATTTGGTGCAACCGTACCAAGGTCACCTTCCCTCTGTAATCAAGGCTGTGGAAATGAGACTCCTGGACCGGTCAGTCTTCACTCTCTTAATTCAGATTATTGTCTCAAACATGGTGCTTGTAGGTCATACTTGGGTTAAAGGGGAACGGGACAAACAGGATTGAATCCGTTTTGCAATGTGCTGGAGATGATTTGTTGGAGAATAGTTCTCAACTCGAATGCCTGACAATCACAAACACTGCAAAATTGTACAATGAAAACTTTAATGGACGTGGGCCCAAGAGAATGTAATCTAATGCTTGGGCACTGGTGTTTAAAACTCAACGAATGACAACCATCAGGATTGGAGATAGTAACCAAACCTCAAGCTCATTCCTTTATTAGACACAAAATGATTGGCAGGCTCTGGTGAACCCAGAGTGGGCACTTGGGGGTCAGTTTCTTTGGTCACTGTAGGCACTGTCAACTAAATTAAATCAGCAACTACATTCAGTGGGAGGTGTCTCTGGTGCTAAGACTGTGTAGGATGGCTGATATTTGTAAAACATCTCCTTTGCATCTTCAAAACTTACAGGGTTGTAACTTACCGGCACTGAAGACTTTTAACTTAACAATCCCTATCAGGACTCGGTTATGAAACTGGCAGCAGGGCATGCAAGCCTGGCAGTAAATGTTCTGCTGCTTGTGTCATCATTCCCAGGAGCAGTCTTACAGAAGGAGGCCAAGACAGGAGATATTCAGCTGCTTCTTACACTCATGTTGAATTTCCTCTAGCTCCTTGTCTTACCCCTTTAATGGGACAAGTTCTGATGAATTTTGCTACACCCACCTTGAACGCTGGGATGGGAAATGTCATACTACTTTGAGAAATAACCTACTGTTTGTCCACCCACTGTCCTGGTAGGAACCGATGAAGGAAGACAATCTCATAGTCCTTATCTAACATAAGCCCCTTCTGGGAACGTTTGCCTTTGGGACACATGCTTTCTCGGCAACAGGGAACCACATGACAATGGCCAAATAGGAGCTTGGGAAAATATACTTCTAGACAAGTGTGATTGAATTGTAGTTCAGGCCTCCTGTAAAGAGTGATGCCCATCCAAAGTTGTGTACGGTAGTTCCAATCACTTTACTGCGGGCACGTTGCTGTGACACTGCGTGCTCCCATCCCATTCAGTACACGATCTTCCAGTGTGTAGGCTGCTCACATTCCTTCTCTTCATCACCACAGAACCTGTTGTAAGTGGTTTTGGGTTCGAAGCCGAGAATCTCCCGCTCCTCGTGGATACGGAATGAGAATGTCGACACTGACGTCCCGATGAAGTACCTTCAAGGAGAGAAGTTTAATTATGCGGTAGTGTAGTTAGTGAACCAGAGCCCACAGATTTAAACTAGTTGAGAGTTGAACCTGGTACCTGATCCCCTGTCAGGAGAGAAGCCGCGTATCCCCGTCAGACACACGCAGCACTGACCGGCAACTCCGAGCAGTGTGTCCTGCGAGGGTCTTCGCAGCTTGACCACAGTTCAGTCAGCAGGCAAGGAGGAATCTGCTTACACAGCGAGTTGTTACACTGTGAAATTAACTGACTGAAAGGGCAATGAGAACAGATTCTCCCATAACTTTCAAAAAGAAACTTGGCTACTATTTGGAAGAGAAAAATACCCAGCAAGATTATGGGACAAATTGGATAGCTTGGTCAAAGAGCCAGCAGACACAATAGTGCCTGTAATATTCTATAACAAGTACTTTCTAATGAATTATATCTGGAGTAACTTTCTTTTACTCACTGTCCTGTCATACATTTACACACAACCCCTCCTTCTCAGCACATTTCTTTTTGTTGTCTCCTCTGAGGCCGAAAATACATGAAGCACTCGGACTGCGATCTCGGTCCCCAGGACCTGATTCTGATGGGCATGTCGGCAGATGCCACAGGTTGAGCAGCACCTGGGATATTGTTGTTGGTTTTGTTGACTCCTCTGCATCAGGTCACCATACAGCAGTATTTTGGGATCATTCCCTATTTCCCCACCTACACTCCAAAGACCCTCTCTAATTGAAGCTACCATTGTGCAGTGCCGAATGGGCTGGTAGTTTCCCTCATTCACCCCATGATTAGGATTTCCCTGAAATAAGGACATGCATATAGGAATGCTTCCTCCCCAATTAATGGGAGGGATGAAGATGTGCCATTCTCATGTGTAATTATATTGGGAGCATTAAACTAAAATATTTAAGATTAAATGCAGTTTATTCAGGATCCTAGTAAATCTACTGCAGAAACCGGTGAAAAACGTGCAGAAAAAGTTTGCTGTGGTTTAATGGGTATCAAACACTCTTCTCTGAGTCAGGGAATTGTGGCTTTAAGTTCCACCCAGAGACTTAAACACAAAGCTCCAGGCTGACCGCCCCAGTGCAGCACTGAGGGAGTGCAGAACTGTCAGAGGCGATGTCTTTCAGTTGAGATGTTAAATCAAGGCCCTGTTCCCCTCTTGGTTCAAAGGGAAATATCTTGTTTAAAAACAAAACAGGGCAGTCCAAGCCAATATTTATCCTTCACCCAGATTATTTGGTCATTTATCCCAATGCTGTTTGTAGGAGCTCACTCTGCACAAACTGCTGCTGCATTTTTCTGGCATTACATCTGCAACTGAACTTCCCAAGCATTTCATTAGCTGCCAAGTGTTTTGGGACATCCAGAGGATGTAAATTAGTCCTCAGAGCTTCCCTGACGGCTGGTGTGATGCTGAGATAGTCAGAGCCCTGCCGGACTTGTGCTGAATTAGCAGCTTCCAGTTCGAAAGCAAGTGCCTCAACCTCTTTCCTCTACCTGGCATGAGCACAGATCCACTGGTCAATAATTGCAATGCCCCCATCTCTGTATAGTTGTAGCTCCTCCTGGGTCGGTTCAAATCGAAGCATCTTTGGGAGAAGGCTTTGCAGCTCCACCAGCTCTAAAAGGATAAAGGAGTTAAATGGAGTTTTAGCCAATTCTAGTGGAACGGGAGAAACAGAAGGCACACCATTACCTGTTATTCACTTTGTTACATTTTGCACCGTCTTCATTCTTCCAAAGACGTTGCAAGTTACAAACTTATTCTGCACTCCCAATTAAATATGTATTTTGAGCTTATTTCAAAAGAAAGCTTCCAGGGGTTGTAAATGGGAGTTTAGCCTCGATACCAGCAAACCCTGATCAGGCACAGAAATAACATACACTTCCTTTGAACAATACCATCAGTTCTTCATTTTAACCTTCACTGCTGCTGCTCTGGAAAGGTCAGCAAGAGATGTAAAACATCAACCAGCTGTTTTTCTCTTTTAAATGAAGGCGATTTAGGGCTCTGGGTACAAAAACCACAAAGCTAGCAGTGCGCAAAAAAGGATTTAAAAGGGTAATGGGATGTTCGCCCTTATTCCGAGGGGCTGGAAGACAAAATGGCGGACTGTTTCCCTGACAGTTATATAAAGCTCTAGTCAAATCCCATCTGAAGTTCTGTGTTAAGTTTTGGGCACCTCACCCTATTGGCCTTGGAACTGGTGCAGCACAGATTCACCCAATGATAAAAGTTTTTTTTAAAAAATGGTATAAATTATAAGGCATAGACTAGGCTTGCATCCCCTTCATTGATGGGCAACCTGAGGCCTGGGTGCCCCATGCGACCCACCTGGGTTCCGAGCGCGGCCCACAAGACATTTTGTTGACCGTTGCCCATACGCAGGGCTGCCACATTATGCTATTTCCGTCTGCAGTTTTTTTCCTACCAGTACGATTGAAGTGATCCGCAAGTAAAGTAAGGGCAAGTGAAGTGAGGTGTGTGCTGATTGCTCACAACACTGATTGTGAGAGCCATGCTTTGAAGTTGATGGCGGTTCTATTATATAAATGATTCAGCATTTTCTATAACTCATTTCAATCTTGTGGCCCACTGAGATGAAGAACTCGTTAGCTTAGGTTGCCCATAACTGGTATAAATAGAAGATTGTGGGGTGATCCAATTGAGGAGTTTTAAGATAATTAAAAGAATATGTAGCTAGTTTAGCTTAGAGTAGGGGGTTAATAAAGGTGGGACCTGTAAGGGAGGGAGACGGCTTTTGCACTATGTTTATAGTTTCATGTACATTGTTTATTGTGTTGTTATAATATCAAAAAATACCTCAATAAAATGTTTATTAAATAAAAGAAAAGACTATGTAGCGATAAACTATTTTCTCTGATCGGAGCAGACTAGGGAGCAAAGATAGGTTTAAAAGTAGAACAAGGCTGTTCCGGGGTGATGTCAGGGAGCACGAGGCAAGGCCAGTTTAAAATTTTCAAAACTCAGATCGATAGATTTTTGTTGGGCAAGTGTAGAAAGGGGTATGGAACCAAGGTGGGTAAATGGAGTAAAGATACAGATTAACCTTACTCTAGCTGAAGGCAGAACAGGTTTGAAGGGCCGAACGGCCTCCTCCTGTTCCAAAGAAAAACACCGTCCCAGGGGACTGAGATTGACAAATTGGAAGGATTAAGTCTCTCCCCCATCGCTGTGTGTGGACTAATGGGCTGGGTGAATTCCAAAGAAAAATGAGAAGCACACACAAAGTGAGTGCAAGGATAATAAAAACAAAATACTGCAGATGCTGGAAGCCTATGCAGCTCGTTAATCAAGGAATGCAACTGAACCACACCAGGATTATTACCATTCTCGTCAGCGTCTGTAGCCACAAACACTTCGTCTAATTTCAGCTCTTTCATGAGGCTGTGAATCTTCTTGGCTGTTCCCTTAATGCTGGGAACATCCTTCCTGTGGCCCCAGATGAAGTCTTTTCTCCTCAGGTGCACGCCCAGGTATGGCCCCCCCCGGGCAGTGCCCAACTTCACCTGCAACAAAAAGAGATTCCAGAAGTTTAAAGTTAGACATGGCACTCCATGTTCCAGCACTCACACGAACTTAGAATTAGAGCTTAAGAATCTCTGCAGTGCAGGAGGCCATTTGGCCCATCGAGTCTGCACTGGCCCTCCAAAAGAGCACCCTACGAAGGTCCACTCCCCTGCCCTATCTCCATAACTGCACCTAACCTGCACATCTTTGAACACAAGGGGCGATTTAGCATGTCAAATCCACCTAACCTGAACATCTTTGGACTGTGGGAGGAAACCGGAGCACCCGGAGGAAACCCAATCAGACACGGGGAGAACATGCAAACTCCACACAGACAGTCACCCAAGGTCGGAATCAAACCTGGGTTCCTGGCGCTGTAAGGCAGCAGTGCTTAAGCTCCGTGCCACCCTGCTGCCCCTTCTATCAATTTTTTTTAAAAAAAGATCTCAGAACCGCACTGCTATGAATAGGACTTGTGTTTAATACCCTGCCTTCCATGATGTCCCACAACACATTCCAGCCAATGAAGTACTTTTTAAGAATGGTTGGAAACTTGGCTACCAATGCACAGCATGCCCCCACAAACAGGTTAGGTGACTGAATATTCTGTTTTTAGGTGTTTGAAGGATAAATATTGACCAGGAAACCAATCTCATCTTGGAATATGGAAATGTGAAGACGTTCGTCACATTGATCCCAAATGTGAAAGGATATAGTTCAACTCCATTGTGAATCCAGTCATATGTTTTTGTACCTTCCTAATATAACCTTAACTCAAGTGAGGCAGATTGTTCATTGCAGCGTTTACCTGCAGTTGGGTCACATCTCACCTTCATCCTTGTCCAATCCTCATTGTAAAGAGTCTTGTCTAGTTCATCTGTAGAATTGAGGTGTGTTGCCCTGAATTCGTCCCCGGCTATACGGAGATGTCTGGCGAATACCATGCTTCTCCGAGCCTGTGAGAAACAGGAAAGAGAACCTGCATTTGTTCGGCACCTTTCACAATCTCAGGATGTCCCAAATCAGGCAGTGAAGTATTTTGGAAGTGTGGTTACTGTTGTACTGTAGGAAACTCGGCATCTATCGCATACACAACAAGATCCCACACACAGTACTCTGACATAATTGAATGTTCAGCCAAACCAGATGACAGATGTATTTATTACAACCTTAAAAGATGAAACACGTCAAACTGCTGTCGCTGCTGGATTCATGAGCGCAAAGAAAATAACCCCACAAAATCACATGGAGATCTGAGGTGTAATTTGAAACTGTCCCAATGGCCAGCGGGAAGCTGAATCGCGGATCACAGGATTGAGGAATGCATTTAAAAAAAAATAAGTTTAGATTCATTTTTTCCAAGGGGCAATTTAGCGTGGCCAATCCACCTACCCTGCACATCTTTGGGTTGTGGGGGAAAAACCCACACAAACACGGGGAGAATGAGTGACCCAGAGCCAGGATTGAACCTGGGACCTCGGCGCCTTGAGACAGAAGTGCTAACCACTGCGCCACAGTGTTGCCTTAGGATTGCGGAATCCATGTAGAAACAGCAGCAACAACTTGCATTTACATAGCACCCTGGGGCATTGTAAAACATCTCGAGACGCTTCAAACAAAATGTAACATTCAGATATGTAACAAGATATTAAGAAAGGTGGAGGTAGGTTTTAAAGAGCATCTCAAAGATGAAGAAGGGTTAAAGGAGAGGAAAACCAGAGCTTAGGTCCTGTTGACTGAAGGCATGACCACCAATAGTGAAGGAAAGGAAATTGGGGATGCTCAAGAGGCCAGAATTGGAGATATGCAGAGATCGGAGGGCTGGAGGAAATTGTCATAGCAATTGTATGTTTGGATAATACCGTTTCTGTGTGATTTAACGAGTGTCAAGTGATAGATGAGACAGAAGGTAGGTGAGTAGGAAGGTTTTTAACTCTATGATTGTAAAAAAAGTCTTCCTTTTTTTGGTTGTAGTGCTTAAATCCCAAAATTGCATTTACAGCAATACAATACTCACATCCCAGTAACCTTTGCCTGCATAATGGTCATGAAGGAGGTTTTCTGCTCTGTCTAACATTACAGACCTGGAACATAATCAAATACCTGCTCAGGAAGCCTTATAACATGAAACATGTAATAAAACGTTTTGATGACCAATTTTGGATTTGCAGTTCACCCTACACCCATTGCCGGGACCTCAGGCCAAATCCAACAAAGCATTTAAAGAACCTAAAGAGTGAAGTTTAATTTATGTAGCGCCTTTCACAACCTCAGGACATCCCAATGTCTTTCAGAGCCAATGTAACACCTTTGAAACGTAGTCAACGCTGATGTAGTAATTGTGATAGCCAATTTTCACACAGCAAGTTAGATCAGGAAAGGATAAGTAGGTGGCCTTGAAACTGAGGTTTGAAGAAGAAAATATTGAGGGTTCCACGGTTGAGGGCCAGAGAAAGATCGAGTTACAGTGAGAGATTGCATGGGGCATTCTAATTTTAATACAGTGGAGAAGGAACTGCGAAACTGTATATTCGAAAGAACCACGGAATTCAGAAGAACGATAACAGCATTATCACAAATAAATTGGGAGAAAAATAAAAAATCGAAACAGATGGAGGTCTGAGGCTAAAAGCTAGAGGATTGTCCCCCATGACGAATCTTTTCCTATCTGAAGCCCAGAAAATGGAGAAGTACTCAGGTCTGGCGGAGGGAATGCTTTAAAGGCTGTTTAGTGCTATTGAGTGCTGCAACAAAAAGAGGAAATTAGATGCCCTGGTGGGGAATATATTATTGGGGACGACAACATGATGGTAATGTTACTGGAGTAATGCTCCAGACACTAGCTCTAATCACACAACAGCAACTGGGGAGCAGTTTAAGTTCAACTAATTGAAAGATTGCAACTAATTCAAAGTCCAAAGATGTACAGGTTAGGTGGATTGGCCATGCTAAATTGCCCGAGTGTCCAAAGGTTAGATGGGGTTACTGGGGTAGGATGGGGGAACGGGCCTAGCTGGGGTATTCTTTCGGAGGGTTGGTGCAGTGTAGGAATTCTATGTTTCTAATAAATCTAAAATAAATTGCTAGCCTCATTAATAATGGCCATGAAACAACTGGATTGTTATAAAAACCCATCTGGTTCACTAATGTCCTTGAGGGAAGGAAATCTGCCATCCTTACCTGGTCTGGCCTACATGTGACTCTAGACCAACAGCAATGTGGTTGCTCTTTATTCTGGATAGGCAACAAATGCTGGCCCAGCCAGTGATGCCCACATCCTAAGAATGAATTTAGAGAAAAGATCTGGCAATGGACGGGATGTTGGAACTCCACTTGAGGTCAAAGGAGATGAAGGCAGTCAAATGGACACAGTCAGAATTGAGAGGTGGTAACTGTTGGCTAGGCTTGGAGATTGTTGATGGTGCACCATGCCCTGCAAACTGCTAGAAATACTTTAGGGAAGGAATTATCATAAACATCTAACTTGCTGAAGAATCCTGTGTTTAAATCTGCAACGGTTGTGAAAACACAGAACCAATCAGTTCTGGTTTTACATGGTGGAGACTTCTGCTCATCCACTACAGGCACTGCCACAAATCAGAGGTGGATATGGTCAGCATACATGCAGAACCATCATTGAGCAGGAGCCCCCCCCCCCGCCACCATGGCATGTTCTCTGTCAGTGGAGGCACTTGCCATTGGACAATGATGGGATCTCCTGGTCCTGCTGATGTCTACGGCATTTTTGCATGGCTTGTCCATCCCACTGCCTGAGGAACCCGCCACGGTGGGGTAACCTCTGGCAGGACCGGTAGATCCTGCCGGCGAGACCCAGCTTGATCTCCGTGTCTGCGTGGGTTTCCTCCGGGTGCTCCGGTTTCCGCTCACAGTCCTGAAAAACGTTAGGTAATTTGAACATTCTGAATTATCCCTCGGTGTACCCGAACAGGCGCCGGAGTGTAGCGACTAGGGGCTTTTCACAGTAACTTCATTGCAGTGTTAATGTAAGCCTACTTGTGACAATAGAAATTATTTATAAAAAGAACCGGAAAATCCCATCCATTGTGCTTTTGGGTGATGTTGCTGGGAGACAGCATATAGATAAGAAATATGGAGCCAAGGATAAATCCTTGGAACACTCTAAAGGGAATGGTGCGTGAGTGGGAAGGGAAGCCAATGCAAGGAGAATTTCTTGTGGTGATCAGTAGATAAATTAAACCAGCTCCTGACCCGCTGAACTTTGTCCCCAGAATTGTGTGTTTTGATTTCAGATTTCCAGCATCCTCTTTTCGAGGTGTTGGATGAAGATGGTGTGTTCAACCGTGTCGAAGGTTACAGACATTTTAAGAAGGATGAAGAGGAATAGCACATTATGGTCAGTCACATTGAGTTACACAGAATCAACAGCACAGAAACAGATTAATGCCACTGTTCTTGCTGTTGATAAAAGGATGTCATTTGGGGGTTGGATAAAGGGCCTCACAAGATCCTCCGATTCTTAAAAGAAAATTCCCAACCTTCACAAACCTGGTTCAATTGCCAGAAAATACCCCCAGATTAAGACAGAATATGGTCCCTCTTCATTCATCCACACTTCAACATCCTGATGGAGTTGTGATGGTGAGTGAGCTGGTTGTGAACTGCAGGGATATTATGACAGTCCCAGCTGATTCCTGGGATGAACGGATCTGTCTTACGATAAAAGTTTGAGCAGGTTAGGACAATACTCATTGGAGTTTGTAAGAATGAGAGGTGATCTTATTAAAGCATCTAAGATTCTGAGGGATCTTGACAGAGTAGATGCTGAGAGGATGTTTCCCTCTCGTGGGGGAATCTAGAATTAGGGGCACAGGTACAAAACAAGGGGAATCCCATTGAAGACAGAGGTGAAGAGGAATTCCTCTCTCAGAGGGTTGTTAGTCTATGGAGTTATCTCCCCCACTGAGCAGTGGAATATATTTAGCATTGAATACACTCAAGGCTGAGTGAGACAAATATTTGATCTATTAGGGAGTCAAAGGTTATGGGGGGGACAGACTGTGGGAGATTAAATAGTTAAGGCCACATTCAGATCAGCCATGCTCTTGTTGAATAGCTGAGCAGGCTCGGGAGGCTGAATGGTTTACCCCAGATCATATTTCTTATGTTTTTAAATATGATTCCTCTGCCAAGAGTTTTCTCAGCTTACTTTTTAAAGCTATTGTCACCAGATATTACTATGATGGTGTATTGGTACACAGAGGCTGCCCTACCCTCTTGAACCAAATTCCTTTATCTGGCTTTGAATTCCTCCTTTTGTCTTCATCAACAAGTGCCCCGGTCAACTTACCACCCATATCAATTCCCATTATCTCACTGTTGCTTGTAGGATCTTGCCATGTTCACATGAGCTCTCATGTTGGGTGAATTGGACATTCTGAATTCTCCTTCAGCGTACCTGAACAGACTGGGGGATTTTCACAGTAACTTCATTGCACTGTTAATGCAAGCCTACTTGTGACACTAATAAAGATTATGTTTCCTACATTACAGCAGTGGATAGACTTCAACGTACTTCATTGGCTGCAAAGCACTTTGGGACATTCCGAGGTTGTGAAAGGCTCCACAGAAATGCAAATATTTTGTCTTTCTTTACCAGATCCTCACATAGAAAGTTGTAAGAAGTGGCACAAGTTTTACCAGAAGATATCTGACAGTTGCTGAAGAACCACATTCCTTGGCACTTAACTAACACTCAGGTGTCCCTTCAATCTGGTCAGATGAACACTGACATTTTCCAGAGTTCATAGTATCCCACAGAATCCCTATAGTGCAGGAGGCCATTCGTCCAATCGACTCTGCACCAACACCCCCGAAAGAGCACCCTAACCGAGGTCCACTCCCCCGCCCTATCCCTGTAACCCCATAACCTCACCTAACCGTTGGACACTAAGGGGAAATGAAGCATGGCCAATCCATCTAACTTGCATATCTTTGGACATCTTTGTTTTGTCAAGTATGGAGTGCTTCTTTTATTCCCTCGAGTTCCCTGTGACTTTGGAGGATCAACGTCTGGCCCTTAATGCTCCTATTTCTAGAAGCGAGGTGGCCATGAAGGAACTTCAGTCGGGTAAAGCCCCTGGGCCAGATAGTTTTGGGTGTGTGTTTTATAGGGAATTTAACTACCTGTTAATAGAGCCATTGGTTGGTATGTACTGTCATTCTTTCAAAGCAGGTCTGTTACCACCAATGCTTCAGGAGGCAAATATCTCCCTAATATTGAAAGCAGGCAAGGACCTGGAGGAGTTCTCTTGTACTGGTATAAAATAATGTGACGATGCCAGCGCTGGACTGGGATGGGCACAGTAAGAAGTCCTACAACACCAGGTTAAAGTCCAACAGGTTTATTTGGAATCGCTAGCTTTCGGAGCATCGGTCCTTCATCAGGTGAAGGAGCGATTCTCCGAAAGCTAGTGGTATGAAATAAGGATTGAGGGTTTTTCTTTCATTGACAGATCGCCAAAGAAATGCAGACATAAATATATTTCACAGTCCCTCAGTTCTGGTCACTCACTCACTGTGCTGTGGTGTTTTTCAGAAGAAGAGACACCATGATGGAAGCTGAGCCCTGCACAGATACGCAGGCAACACTGAGGCCTCTCGTCTCCTCATAGCCCCAAAACCAACCCCTGTCACAAAAAAAAAGACAAATGCAAATTGAAGTAAGTGGCACAATTTAACATTGCAAACTCCTCTACTTTCACAGCTACCTTGTCTTTTTTGACAGCAACGGTTACTTTGAAGTAACAGGCTGTGCATTATATACCCAAGAAAGAAAGGCTTACGTTTCAAAAGCACCTTTCATGACATTCTAAAACACTTCACAGCCAACAAGGTACTTTTGAAGTACAGTCACTGACATTATGCAGGAACCACAGTATCCATTTACCGCACAGCAATATCCCACAAACAGCAATGTGATACTGACCAAATAAACCCGCTTTAGTGATCTTGTTTGAGGGATAAATACTGGCCAGGGCACGAGACAGAATTCCCCCGCTCTTCATCAAAAATAGGGTCATGAGATAATTTCTATCTACCCTCGGGCAGACAGGAGCTTGATTTAATGATTCATGGTATCTCTGATATCTGGGCATGCACAGAAAAAAGTTTGTCCTGTGATACAATCCGTCCATCGTCTAGCCAAAAGCAGATTGTGCGATTGTTATCTCGCTGCTGCTTGTGGGACATTGCTGCGTGCAAATCAGCTGTCACAATTCCTCCATTATCATTTTAAAAATACATCGATGGCTGTGAAGCAATTTGGGACACACACTCCCTATGAACTGAAAAGTGATTTTATGCATGGAACAATCTGGATGGGAGCCGGTCCGGGATACACTATAGGTTTCAGCCATTGACAAACTCAGCCATCATAATGCAAGATGTGCATTTCTGACAGTTTGCAAAATAACAGTATTTTGAGTCTATCAGCAGACGAATGAACGAATGCAGCAGATTTCCCCGGGTTACAAATCTGTACTTAAATTCTCAGCTCCTTTCAAAAGGCATTTGTAGGTTCTCTGTCGTCTCACTTCATTTGGACTAGTGACCATGATGGAACATTTATACATTAACTTTCGATGCCGGATTTTGTGCATGGATTTCACAGCCTCTGAAGGCAAGAAATCTACTAACAACCCATGGCCAGGTTAAGGGTTATATTCACACTCTGCTCAAACTGCAATGAAAGGATATCAAGAAGAGCATCGTTAACAATTGAGTAAAGCTCTTCCTCACAGTGGGATTAAAAGGCACCCAGGCTGCTTTCCCAGAAACGGTATCTAAACTTGCACCACGAGACAAGGCCGAGCTGAGATAGCCATGAATTATAGCCAGTGTAAGGCAAGGGATAATCAGACTGTCCTGAAGACTGATGTTACACTGCTATTGATATTGTAATGATATCAACCTTTGGTCTGTTAGGCAGAGAAGGTTAAACCAATTTAAAATATCACTGTGCTATTGATCCATGGTTGATCTTAAAGCAACAGTAGGCTTAGTCACTTAAGACAACTTAATTCAAAGAAAAGGCAAGTGCAGACTGATTCATATATCTCACGGAACTGTAATCATACACACATGAAAAGACTCCACAAAGGAAAACTGATACGAATGGAGACCAAATCAAAGACAGACTTATAATTAAAGGTTTCACTTGGTGGAATAGAAATCATTTTTTAAAGAAAATATTTTATTGAAGCATTTGTAATTTTCACAGTTTAACACATCAACATTTTTTAAACAACCCCGCGGGCCAACACACGCAAAACACCTAAAAGAACAAAAAACAGAAAACAACGTCGGCTAAAACCCCCGCCCTATTCCTTAATTACCAGTGTACCAAGTTCCCTGACCTTATCTAACATTGCCATGCCTCCTGTTTTCCTCCCCCCCCCCCCCCCCCACCCCTTTTCCCCTCCTCCCCCTTACCGCTGACGTTCAATTTTCCTTGAAGAAATCGATGAACGGTTGCCATCTCCGGGCGAGCCCCTGAGTTGATCCTCTCAAGGCGAACTTGATTTTTTTCCAGACTGAGAAACCCTGCCATATCGCTGACCCACACACTTGACTTCGGGGGCTCAGAGTCCCTCCATCCCAGCAAAATCCATCTCCTGGCCACCAGGGAGGAGAAGGCCAGGACATCGGCCTCCCTCCCCGCCTTGGCCCCCAGATCTTCCGATACCCCAAATATTGCCAGTTCTGGACTCGGAGTTACCTCCCTTCCAAGACTTCTGACTTTACGTTCGCGAAACCCTGTCAGTGACATAACGTCCGTGGATCCCTGCCAGTGGTGGAATAGGAGTCATAAATACAAGACCATCGATATGATTAAAAACAGAGGAGTTATAAAGGCCTAGGGCAAAATGAATGTTATTGATTGAGAATGATTCAATTACATTTTCCATATATCATAGAATCATAGACATTACAGTGCAAAGGAGGCAATTTGGCCCAGCGAGTCTGCACCGGCCCTTGGAAAGAGCACTCGACCCAAGCCCACACCTCCACCCTATCCCCATAACCCAGTAACCCCACCCAACACTAAGGGCAATTTTGGACACTAAGGGCAATTTATCATAGCCAATCCACCTAACCTGCACATCTTTGGACTGTGGGAGGAAACCAGAGCACCCGGAGGAAACCCACGCACACACGAGGAGAACGTGAAGATCCGCACAGACAGTGACCCAAGCCGGAATCGAACCTGGGACCCTGGAGCTGTGAAGCAATTGTGCTAACCACCATGGTAGTGCATTTTAACTATTATATAATTGTCCAATACAGAATTCTGTTGACAGCCAGGCAAAGGGGCTCGGCTTCAGAAATAGAATTTCACGAACCTGGTGAACGACTCACAGAGGTGGGATAGCCTCCCTGTCATTGGTGGCAGTATTCAGTTGGTGAAAATGAATGTCCTGCCGTGTTTTCTGTTTTTATTTCAGTGTTTGCCAAAATCCTTTTTTGGGGGAGTGGAGAGATTGATTTTGATGTTCATTTGGGTGGGAAAAGTATTAGGAAGATGATGCTTCAGAGGGATTGGCAGTTGGGGGGCTCGGATATATTATTATTGGGTGGCGAATGCTGAGAAGGTGCTGGGTTGACGTGGAGATCCAGAGGTTTTATGAGTGCGGATGGAGTCGGGCTCGTGTAGCGGGTCGAGGCTAAGGTAGTTGGTAATGGCTTCTCTACCTTTCTCGCCCGGGGAGTACTCAAGGAATCCAGTAGTGGCCTCCATGCTGAAGATATGGAGCCGATTTCGACAGCACTTCAAATTGGGGGTGGTATCGAAGTTGGTGCTGGTTTGTGAGAACCACATGTTCGAGCTGGCCAGGTTAGATGTCAGTTTAGGTCATGGGAGGAGAAGGGGATGGCTATGAGCAACTTGTTTTTGGAGGGCCGCTTTGCGAGCTTTGAAGAGTTGGCGGAGAAATTTGGACTTTCGTGGCAGATATATTTAGATTTTTCCCAGGTGCGTGACTTTACAAAGAAGATCTTTCCGACGTTCGTGATGGTGCTCCTTTCCTTATGTTGGAGAGGGTTTTGTCACTGGCAGGGACGGAGGAGGGGAGTACCTTGTGGGATTTACGGGATTATGGGAGGCTTACAACGGAGGAGGCAGTATCCTTGGAGGGGGTTAGGTGTGAGATTCTGCGTAGGGTGAACGCAACGTCAACATGTACGAGGTTAGGGCTGATGCAGTTGTCGGTAGGGCACAGGGCCCATTTTACCAAATTCAGGATGAGCAGGCTATTTGCGGGGGTGGAGGATGATGTAAGCATTGCTGGAGGGGCCCAGCTAACCATGTACACATGTTCTGGTCGTGTCCTAAGTTCGTAGGGTTCTGGGTCTCCTTTAGTACCATGTCGGTGATCCTACAAATTGAACTGAAGCCTTGTCCCCTCAGGGCATATTCAGGGTATGGGACCTGCCGGAGCTGCAGACTGGGTCGGGGGCAGATTTTTTTACCTTCATAGAATTTACAGTGCAGAAGGAGGCCATTTGGCTCATCTAGTCTGCACCGGCCCTTGGAAAGAGCACTCTACCCAAGCCCACACCCTACCCCCTTAACCCCACCCAACCTTTTTGGACATTAAGGGCAATTTAGCACAGCCAATCCACCTAACCCGCACATCTTTGGACTGTGGAAGGAAACCGGGAGGAAGCTCACGCAGACATGGGGAGAATGTGCAGACTCCGCACAGTCAGTGACCCCAAGCCGGGAATCGAGCCTGGGACCCTGGAGCTGTGAAGCAACTGTGCTAACCACTGTGCTACCGTGCTGTCCACTGATTGCTCGAAGGCGGGTGCCGATGGGTTGGAGGTCAGCTTTGCCGCCCATCGCTTCAGTATGGCTGGGAGATCTTATGGAATTTTTGCATCTCAAGAAAGTTAAGTACACCATGAGGGGCACAATTATTTAAAAAAATTTAGAGTACCCAATTAATTTTTTCCAATTAAGGGGCAATTTAGCATGGCCAATCCACCTAGCCTGCACATCTTTGGGTTGTGGGGGCGAAACCCACGCAAACACGGGGAGAATGTGCAAACTCCACACGGACAGTGACCCAGAGCCGGGATCGAACCTGGGACCTCGGCGCCACCGTGCTGCCCTTGAGGGGTACAATTGAAGGGTTCTACCAAAGATGGCAGCCGTTTATTTTGTACTATAAAGAACTGGTCACTGTCAGCTGGTGGGAGGGGGGCAGGGGGAATGTGTTACTATCTGTTATCGTTTTTGGTATGTATACAGTTGAATAAAAATTTAAAAAAAAAGTCAGGCAAAGGATGCAAGAGCAATGCATAAAAATTTGCCGAAAGGGGGCAAGCACAGTGGCACAGTGATTAGCATTGCTGCCTACGGCGCTGAGGACCCGTGTTCAAATCCCGGCCCTGGGTCCCTGTCTGCACATGTTTGCACATTTTCCCCGTGTCTGTGTGGGTTTCACCTCCACAACCCAAAGATGTGCAGGGTAGGTGGATTGTCCACGCTAAATTGCCCCTTAATTGGAAAAAATAATCGGGTATTCTAAATTTATTTTAAAAAAGAAATAAAATTTACCGAAAGATAAGCAATCAGAATTTTAACATGGTTAGATCTACAACCAACAACCTTCGGTCTGGTAGTCATGATTATCTTTTAGATGTATGTTTCTGGACCTTTATCGTACATGTGCTTCAATCTGTGACATCTGATATTCAATAAAGAATCTTATTTATTTGAGAAGTAAATTACGTAGAAGAGACCGTCCTCTAACAGTGGGACAGTCAGCACTAATTAACTTAATCCCTTGCTTACAATTAGTTCAGTAATTGTGTTCATCACCTATGAAGACTTGCAATCAATCTCTGTTAAATTTTGAAAGTCAAAATACTGCAGATGCTGGATATCAGACATAAAAACAGAAAATGATGGAAACGCACAGCAGGTCTCAGACCTAATAAGATGCTTTGATTATCAGTTGAGGTTAACATGACAACAAGGGGGTGGAGAGTTGAAATGAAAGTCATTCCCAGTTGTCCAGCTACCAGAATGGTAGAGAGGAATATTTGGGAATATTCAGAATAAAGCACTTTATAAAATAAATAAGAGAGGTTTGAGCCATTGTAATGCACTGCTCCTCCAAAGGAGTAGCTGAATGGACACAAACTGCGTTGTTTCCTTTTATCATTTCAATGCTTGCTTTTCAGTGTGCTTCAAAGGGATTGAGTAAATACTTAGAAGAAAATTGCAGGGTCATGGGGAAATGCAATGGAGAAGGATTTATTTCTCTCATAGAGTTGGCACAGGCATGAAGGGCCTGAATGCTCTGGTTCAATAAGCCCTGCCACAATAAACTGCCAAGACTCCTGGGCTGCAATATACCATCACACCCCTGCCTTAGCTGATATCAAAAAGAGAAATAAAGAATGAAGATGATAATGTGGTTTCAATTTGAAACATAAACAAGTTTTCCAAATACCTATAGAATCCCTGTTTGTCATTCCTGTAGGCGAGATCCTCAATGCAGAGCCGCTCATCCACCTTTTCTTCCCAGTGGCCCTCTGTCCAGCCTTCTGAATATCCTTGGAGAACATAGATTTGCTGTATGAAGGGACCACCAGACTCTGAGTGAGCAAGAGAGGGAGAGATTGTAAAGGGAGCAGATCAGAACCCTGCAAGGCAGCATTGAAGCAGAAATTCACAGCCTGAAAGGGCAGCGGAAGCAGGTTCAATTGTAACTTTCAAAAGATAAGTGGATCAGTGCGTGAAAAGGAAAACATTTCAGGGCAATAGGGAAGGAGGTGTGTAAGACACAAGGCTGCTAGTTTTTATACTTTGGAGTGTCTGAAGGGACAAATGAAGCAACTAAAATGGGAGCTTGCAAAAGGGCAGGTGTACATATATATATAATATTAATACACACAAGATAGGGTATTGTCTCCCTCCGTGTACCCAAACAGTTGCCGGAATGTGGTGACTAGAGGCTTTTCACGCTAACTTCATTGCAGTGTTAATGTAAGCCTACTTGTGACAATAAAGATTGTTATTATATACAGACAGGACTACATTTTCATATCGATAGGGAAAGAGCAAGTGAGTGGGACTAACTGGGTAGCTCTTTCAAAGGGACGGTACAGGTATGATGGGGCTGATTGGCTTTCTTCTGTGTTGTACGATTCTATAAATTTGTTTCCTGGCAAGGTTGTACTGATATAAGCGCTGTGGTTTGCACAAAGTGTTCCTTCTTGCGAGCTGAGCAATATCAGAGGGCATCAAATCACACAGTGAGAGATTGGAATCTAGGCCAGAACAGACATGGGAAGGGAGGTTCCATTTCTTGAAGGACATGAATGAACCAGCTGATTACTTAATGAAAATCTTCAGCTTTTTTCCCCGCAGTTTGCCCAATTTGTTGAATTCCATTTTATAATTTGCCATCGTAGCATTTAAAATCTCAATCTCTGGTTGCTAGACCAGTGCTAGACATGAGGCGTTGAGCGAACCCGCTCTTGAAAGCCGGCAAAAAGCCCTGAAAAATCAGACCCAGGGGCAACAGATGAGGGAAAGGTTGGCCATGTATGTGGGAGAGCTAGACCCTGTGAGGGACTGCACCCCCAATTACAGATTCTGTCTCCCCCAATCCTGCGCACCTCCAGAGCCAAAATCTGTGATTGGAAGAGGGGTGATTGTGGGAGAACAGAGCCTTGCTCCACAGCACTCACTGGTAATGGTAGCCCGTTGAGCTCAGTCAATGTATCAGCAGCCAGCATTCTAGCATCAGGAAGAAATGTGTAATCCAGATAGTATTCTGTCTGTTTTGTAAAGCAGTGAAAGAATGTTCTGATGTTTAAAAAGAGGATTAGGTTTTATAAATGCATATTCCAGGCAGAAGGTTGAGTGAGCCAGGAATGCCCATAGTATATGGAGGCAACACAAGCTTTATGGCTTCTTGTTTTAAAGGATGAAATGTACGATTTTCTCTTTTCTATATTTTATTAAGATGACAGAAAATTGGTGAACATTCAGTAATTCAGTGACAGAAAAATACAATTTACATGATCTACTGAAATAGTTGCTTATTTCATGTAAATTGGTGGTTTTCTCTGTATGTGTTCTACATTCCTTACAAATGGGGCGCCTGTCTTTAAGGTACTGTGAGTGGCAACCAAAAATTTATTTTTTCCAATGCCATTTTGTGACAGAGAAATTGACTGTGATCTGCTCTAAAGTAATAGCAAAACACTTGGATGCTGGAGATCTGAAATAGAAACAGAAAATGGTAGAAAATCTCAGCAGGTTTGGCAGCATCTGTGGAGCGAGAAACTAGTATCAATGTTTTGAGTACAATACCACTCTTCTTCGGAATTATGATCTTCCGGATTGATTTTGACATATCAGCATAGATTTGGAGTTATAATTACTGCCAGATCACAATACTGATCTGTCAGTGATCTTCATAGTCTTCTCACTTGAGTTTTGGCGACCCGGACAGGAGAACGGTGCAGGCTTCTTCGTTTAGTTTGAAGGTGTCAATCCACTTTGGGGCGGCACATTGGTGCAGTGGTTAGCATTGCTGCCTGCGGCGCTGAGGACCCAGGTTCCATGCAGGTCCCGGGCCACTGTCTGTGTGGAGTTTGCACATTCTCCCCGTGTCTGTGTGGGTTTCACCCCCACAACCCAAAGATGTGCAGGTTAGGTGGATTGGTCACACTAAATTGCCCCTTAATTGGGAAAAAAATAACTGGGTACTCTAAATTTTAAATAAAGGTCAATCCACTTTGAGAGGAAAGGATTACAATTAAATGTGCAATAAATAGCACTTTCCTGTGATCAATTGCGCACTTTGGGAGATACATTAGGTTTGTGCATGTTGCAAAAGGAAACATACAGTGTTTGTTCATGGCACTTTGAAGCAGGAGAAGTAGCACAAGAGGGTGCCAAGGGCGAATTTTAACTAAATATTTACTTTTGTGCTCCTGACAGATTAAGTATCCCTGGCGCACAATCTCCTCCATTAGAAAGAAGCAACATTTGATCTATTTTGGTCCGACAGCACCCATGTGGCTGTGGACTTCTTTCTAGCCTCCTTTCAACATCTCTGTACTGCAAAAATTATACACCTCATGGAGGAGGGAAGAAACACATTCCACCTATTTCCTTTCCATTCGCTTGCATTGTATCAAATAGTGAAATGAAAGGATGCAAAAACAATTAGAGTGGTGGGGCCATGGAGAGATCTAAAACATGGATGAGAATTTTAAAATCAAGACTCATTGGGAGCCACCATAGCTCAGGGAGCATGGGGGGGAGGAAGAGAGAGAGAGAGATGTGCTAGGGAAATGCTGTTAATATGCAGGATGACCTAAAAATTAAGAAAGGTAGAATGTTTTTCCCCTTTATTCTTTCACAGGATGTGGGTTCGACTGGCTGGGTCAGCATTTGATGCTAATCCCTATTGAACTCAGTGGCTTTTCAGAGGACGGCTAAGCATCAATCCCAAATGTGGGTCGGGAGTCGCATGTAGGTCAGACCGGTTAAAGATGTTCATTTCCTTCCCAAAATGACATGGGTGATCCCGATGTGTTAAATGACAACCGCTTACTGAGATTAGCTTTTAATTCCAGAACTGAAATTAATTTCCCCCCAGCTGCCATGGTGAGATTTGAGCCGGGTTCCCCAGAATATTAGCCTGGGCCTCTGGATTACAAGTGCAGGCATTATCACTCCCATATGGGGGACCAGCCAGGGGTTTGTTGGAATAGTCGAGCTTAGAGGTAATGAAGGCACGATGAGGGTTTCATCAGATTCCAAGTTAGAAAGATTTTATAATATGTATATCGACTTTGGTATATGTACTACATTATCTATCCAACAAAATCCTGGAAAAATATTTTTACACAAATACAGAAGGTTTGTATCTGCATCACCTAATGAAGTTAAAATGAGAAAGGAGCCCCAAAAAGCAAATGGTAACCTGAGAAAATCTCAACATGAGCCCATGGAAAGAAAAAAATACTTTGAATAGTGACCAAACCATGTAAGGAACAGAATTATGAACTGAATAAAAATGAAATAGCCCTAAATTAATTTGGAAGTTCTCGATAAAGTGACATCATGCACCCTGTTCCATCTTTTGTCCCATACTTAACAAGCAATCAGAACTGCCCGAGATTCAAGGTACCTGCAATGAACTGCTCATATTCAATGACGGGGATGTTCTTGTTTAGGCTTGGCATGTCAAAAAATGCAGACCAGGGAATGCGAACTTGTTCAAGACCTTTGCTCTGCCAGTGGTAGAGATGCCCCCAAGGAGGCAGGACCAGCACCCAGTCTTCACTTTTCATTAGTGCCTGCGCCAAGGATGCCATACGGAGATAGACATCTCGCCGAAGATTAAATCCCTCAGGTGGATTCACATCATATAATAAATATCTAAACCAACAGAGAAGATTTCCATGATCATCATCATCATCTGCAGTGCATCCCTAATATTGGTTGTATTTTTCCATTACCATTGAGTAGAGGTACACCACTTCTATTATTTGGGGCTCCTCGCCATCTTATTACCAACCCATCTGCTCTTAGTGCATCTTCCTGCAATCATTACTCTCCCGTGAAATATAATTGTCCCTTCCATCCATTATTACTGTCCCCATGGAGTATTATTGTCCATTCACTCCAATGGTACTGTCCCCATGGAGTATTATTGTCTCTTCCCTCTATTAATACTGTCCCCATGGAGTATTATTGTTTCTTCTCTCCATTAGTACAGTCCCTATGGAATAATACTGTCACTTCCCGCCATTCAAACTGTCGCCGTGGAGTATTACTGTCCCTTCCCTCCATTTGTTCTGCCCCGGTGGAGTATTATTGTCTCTTCCCTGCATTAGTACTGCCCCATGGAGTATTATTGTCCCCTCCCTCCATTTGGACTGTCTGTGTGGAATATTATTGTCTCTTCCTCTGTTAGTACTGTCCCCGTGAACTTTTATTGTCTCCTCCCTATATTTGTACTGTCCCTCCAAGAGTATTATTGCCCCTTCTTTCCATTAGTATTGATGTCCTGGGGTATTATTGTCTCTTTCCTCCATTAGCACTGTCCCCATAGAGTATTATTGTCGCTTCCCTCCATTTGGACTGTCTCTGTGGAATATTATTGTTTCTTCCCTCTGTTAGTACTGTTCCCGTGAAGTATTATCTCCTCCCTATATTCGTACTGTCCTTCTAGAGTATTAATGTCGCTTCCCTCCATTAGTCCTGTCCCTGTGGAGTATTATTGCCTCTTCCCTTCAGTCGTATTGCCCTGTAGAGTATTATTGTCCCTTCCTTCCATTAGGACTGTTGCCATGGGGTATTAACGTCTCTTTCATCCATTAGGACTATCCAGGTGGAGTATTATTGTCCTTTCCCTCAATTAGTGCTATCTCCATGGAGTATTACTGTCTCTTCCCACCATTAGTACTGTTACCATGGAGTATTATTACTGCTTCAATAAATAAAAGCGAATTACTGCGGATGCTGGAATCTGAAACCAAAAGAGAAAATGCTGGAAAATCTTAGCAGGTCTGGCAGCATCTGTAAGGAGAGAAAAGAGCTAACGCTGCGAGTCCAGATGACCCGTTGTCAAAGCTTTGACAAAGGGTCATCTGGACTCGAAACGTTAGCTCTTTGCTCTCCTTACAGATGCTGCCCGACCTGCTGAGATTTTCCAGCTGTTTTTCTTTTGATTATTACTGCTTCTCTCCATTAGTACTGTCCCTGTGGTGTATTATTACCTTTTCTCTACTGTATTACTGCCTCCATGGAGTATTATTGTCTCTTCCCCATAACTGTTATAGCTCCATTGGAATATTATCTCTTCTTTCTATTATTCTCTCTTGGGCAGTCCCTCAGATCACTTGCTTCCACTCGGGGAGGTGGGTTCTGCAGTGGCTTAATAGTCTGATCCTCTATCCACAGACTCTGCTACACAGGTTTGGCAGGTGGTGCTTGATGAGATGGGTGGCTGGAACGCTCTGGATTCTGCGCCACCCTTCCACTGTTTACGCTTGACCTCTGCATGCTCGGGGTAATTGGCGCCATGGCAGATGCGTTTTCTTCAGCTTGTGCATTCTGAGGCAAGCGATTCCCACATTACAATGGGGATGTTGCACTTATTTAGGGAGGCTTTCAGAGTGTCCTTGTCGCGTTTCCTCTGCCCTCCTAGTGATCGCTTGCCATTGCAGAGCTCAGAGTAGGGCACTTGTTTTGGGTGTCTTGTGTCGGGCATGCAGGCAATATGGCCCACCCATCACAGGTGGTCACGAGACCAGTGCCTCGATACTGGGTATTGGCCTGGGAGAGGACGCTCACGTTGGTATGTCTATCCTGCCAGTGGATTTGCAGGATTTTGCGGAGGCGGCATTTCTGATATCGCTCCAAGGATACGAGGTGTCTGCTGTATATTGTTCACGTTTCTGTTGCATACAAGTGGACGGGACCATGGCTTCGCTGTAGACCATGAGCTTGGTGCTGGGTTTGAAGTCTCAGTCTACGAATACTCTGTTCCTCAGGCGTCGAAGACTGCACTGGAGCATTGGAGTTGATGTCGAGACTTCTTCCATCAGGCAGGATATACAGAAGTTTGAGAACACGCACGAACAGACTCAAAAACAGCTTCTTCCCCGCTGTTACCAGACTCCTAAATGACCTTATGGACTGACCTCATTAACAGTACACCCTGTATGCTTCACCCGATGCCGGTGCTTATGTAGTTACATTGTATACCTTGTGTTGCCCTATTATGCATTTTCTTTTAATCCCTTTTCTTCTCATGTACTTAATGATCTGTTGAGCTGCTCGCAGAAAAATACTTTTCGCTGTACCTCGGTACACATGACAATAAACAAATCCAATCCAATCCAATGTTGGATTTTGTTGCTCAATATCTGTTCGCACCGAGAGGATGCTCCTGGGGTAAGGTGAATCATCCACAACACCCAAGGGCTCACTGTGGATATTGATGGTTGGGTGGCAGGAGCGGGCTGGGGGAGAACCTTTGTTTTCAGGATGTTCAGTCCGAGGCCCATTCTCTCATAAATCTCGTGAATGTGTCGACCGATGGTTTGTTGCTCAGCCTCTGAATGTGCGCACACACAGGCACCATCTGTGTACTGCAGCTCGATCACAGAGGTTGGATGGCCTTGGTTCTGGCCTGGAGGCGTCGGAGGTTGTTTCCTGCTTGTCCAGTAGGTTAGCTCCACTCCGGCGAGGAGCTTCAGGGTGATGTGGTGGAGTGTTGCTGTAAGGAAGATGGAGAAGTGTTGGTGCTGCTCCCTGTACTTTTCCTAGATTTGTTGTGTGCTTAAGCCATATTGAGACTCAGGGAGGAGCTGTTCAGCCACTGGGAGGAGGCAGTTGAGGAGTATTCTCACGATGACCTTTCTCATGGCGGAGAATTGGGAAATCCCTCTGTACTTTGTGCAGTCGGACCTGCCTCCTTTCTTGAAGATGGTCACAGTTAAGGCATCTCGGAAATCATCCGGCATGTTCTCTTCCTACTAGACACGATGAGGAGGTTGTGGATTCTGGTCAAGAGTGCATCTCGGCTGCATTTCTGTACATCTGTGAGGATTCCATCTGCACCAGAGGCCTTGTTGTTCTTCAGCCGTCGAATGGCCTTTTTGACCTCATGGCGAACTGGGGCTGTGCTGAGATGTTACGGGTAGCGTGTTGGCGGGACGGTGTCAAGGACGCTTGGGTCTTGGTTGAGGAGGTCCTCAAAGTGCTCTCTCCAGTGGGCATTGACTGCCTCTCTGTCTTTGATGAGTGCCTCTCCATTTTTGGCTCAGTGGGGTGGACCCCAGTGTACTTGGATCGGAGATGGTTTTGATCATGAAGCAGCCTCATGCGTCGTGGTTGTTGGCAAGTTGCAGAGTCTCCTGCGCTCTTTCCACCCACCATCTGTTCTTTAGGTTGCGGGTTCTTCGTTGTACCTCTGTCTTCAGTTGCCTGTCGGCTTGTTTCGTCTCACCCAAGTTTTGGTGGAGCTGCCAGTTCAGGAACGCCTTACGCTGGAGGTCAAGGCGATCCTGGAACTCCTGGTCATCCTTGTTGAACCAGTCTTGGTGTTTCCTGGTAAAGAGCTCGAGCGTCTCCTCGCAGGTGCTGACTGTGGTGGCTTGAAGGTGGACCAGATGCTGTGGCGTGTTGGTTGTTGCCAGATTAGCTGTGAGACGCCGGCTGAGTAGCTTTTTCTTCTCAGGATCTTTTGAGTCCAGTGATATTGAATCTTCTGCCTGTGTCAGTTTGGGGCCAGGGTTATGGAGATGGTAGAGCAGATTAGTCACTGGTCAGTCCAGCAATTGTCGGGTCGGTTCCTGTGTGGGTGGTGCGGATGTATTTGTGGTCCCTTGCCCGGACCATGATATAGTCTATTAAGTGCCAGTGATTGAGCGGGGGTGTTGCAATGAAGTCTACTGCTTGTCCGTCTGGCGGAATAGGGTGTTTGTGATAACGAGGTCATGTTCTAATCATATGGTCAGGGGGAGGACTCCATTGGTGTTTGTTTTTCCCACTCCTTCCATGCCTAATACACCTTTCCAAAGATTTGCATCCTTTCCGACTCTAGCTGAAGTTGCTGAAGATAATTAGCTTGTCTCCCTTTGGGATGCGGGACACTGATTGGACAAGGCTAGAGTAAAATGACTCTTTTGTCTCATCCATTGCATCTAGGGTTGGGCTGCAGGCACTGACAGTGGTGATGTGTTGTTTCTGGATCAGGATGAGCATAGGGTCATGAGTCGTTCACACACCTCGCTGGGGGCTCCGACCAACTCATTTTTTACGGTGAAGCCGACAATCTTCTTCTGGTTTGCCTTTCCAAAAGAACATAAATCGGGCATCTTGTTCTTTAAGCTGGCCTTCCCAAGCCAGTCGTGTCTCCCTCATGGCAGCGATGTCAATGCTGTGGTGTCGGAGTTCTGGTCTATGATGGTGTGCAACTTTCAGATATGTTTCTATTGGGATTGTCTATGAGGATCTTGAAGTTCCAGGTCCCGAAATTCATTAGGCTGGGTGGGGAAGAGTTGGGGTGAAAGAGGCCTATATGCGGATTCTTTTAACATGGGGAGGTCGTTGCACATCAACCACCACAAGGTCCCAGCGGAGCGAGGTCTTGGCCCAGTTGCAGGGAAATCAGAGACGACTGGTGACCAGGCTTTGCCGGAGTACAGGGACTAACACACACTTATCATCCTCCGATCATCTGCCTGACAGTGATGTCACGTTTAAAGAGAGACGTCATTTAATTTTCACTCCCCCTCATGCCTTGCAGACTCGCCCCTGCTTGCTCCTCTCACCCAGCGGCTGCTCCCATCCCCAGACCAATCAGCTGCTTTCACTTCCTGCGTCACTCTCCTAGGCACACTCTTAGGCAGTCACACCTGTCAGAGTAAGTAGTTTAAATCCTGCCAGTGGCCAGGGACAGCAGGGTGCGACTGCAAGTCAGGCAGGTAAAGGGAACCAGCAGTCAGGAACTCAGGAGCCTCAGCCCTTGACCCTGTCCAACAGGTATGAGGCACTTGCTCCCTGTGTGGATGGCGAACAGGGCTGCAGGAAGGATGAGTCAGCTGACCAAGGCACCATGGTTCAGCAGGCCATTCAAGGGGAGGGAGTAAATAGGCAAGTTGTAGTTGTAGGGGATTCTATTATCAGGGGGATAGACAGTATCCTTTGTGAGCAGGATAAAGAGTCCCGCATGGTATGTTGCCTGCCCGGTGCTAGGGTGCGGGACATCTCTGATCGGCTTGAAAGGATACTGGAGAGGGAGGGGGAGGATCCAGTTGTTGTGGTCCATGTCGGTACCAACAACATAGGCAAGTCTAGAAAAGAGGACCTGTTTAGAGATTATAAAGAGCTAGGATTCAAATTAAAAAACAGGTCCTCAAGGGTCATAATCTCCGGATTACTGCCTGAGCCACGTGCAAATTGGCAGAGGGAGGCAAGAATAAGGGAAGTTAACACGTGGCTGAAAGAGAGGTGTGGGAAAGAGGGGTTCCTTTTCATGGGACACTGGCATCAGTTTTGGGACAGGGGGGACCTATACCGTTGGGATGGTCTCCACCTGAACCGAGCTGGGACCAGTGTTCTAGCGAAAAGAGTAAATAGGGTGGTCAATAGGACTTTAAACTAGAGATTGGGGGGGGGGGATGGAAAGTCAGGGAACCAAGAGGTGAAGTAATCAGTGGGAAGCGTAGCTGCTTAGGAATACAAAAAAGCACGAAAAGACAAAACTCAGGAGAGGTTACGATAGTCCCAATCCCACAAAATATGACAGTGTATGGAAAGGCTCAGTAAACCAAGGTCCACCACACTAAGAAAACAAAAAGGGACGGTCAATAGAGAATTAAAGGTGCTATATTTAAATGCGCGCAGTGTACGGAACAAGGTAGATGAGCTTGTGGCCCAGATTGTTGTGACTGGCAGGTATGATGTGGTAGGCATCACAGAGATGTGGTTGCAGGGGGTTCAGGACTGGCATTTAAACATCCAGGGATTCACAACCTATCGAAAAGACAGAGAGGTGGGCAGAGGGGGCGGGGTTGCCTTGTCAGAAAGGCAAGGTCACAGTGATCATGGGGGACTTCAATATGCAGGTGGACTGAGTAAATAATGCTGCCAGTGGACCCAAGGAAAGGGAATTCATTGAATGTTTACAGGAGGGCTTTTTGGAACAGCTTGTGATGGAGCCCACAAGGGAACAGGCCATTCTGGACTTAGTGTTATGTAATGAGCCAGACTTGATTAAAGATCTTAAAGTAAGGGAACACTTAGGAGGCAGTGATCATAATATGGTAGAATTCAATCTCCAATTTGAAAGAAAGGTAGAATCAGATGTAAAGGTGTTACAGTTAAATAAAGGTAACTACAGGGGCATGAGGGAGGAACTGACAAAGATCGACTGGGAGCAGAGCCTAGTGGGAAAGACAGTAGAACAGCAATGGCAGGAGTTTCTGGGAGTAATTGAGGACACAGTACAGAGGTTCATCCCAAAGAAAAGAAAGGTTATCAGAGGGGGGGATTAGGCAGCCATGGCTGACAAAGGAAGTTAGGGAATGCATCAAAGCAAAAGAGAAAGCCTATAATGTGGCAAAGAGTAGTGGGAAGTCAGAAGATTGGGAAGGCTACAAAAACAAACAGAGGATAACAAAGAGAGAAATAAGGAAAGAGAGGATCAAATATGAAGGTAGGCTAGCCAGTAACATTAGGAATGATAGTAAAAGTTTCTTTAAATACATTAAAAACAAACGGGAGGCAAAAGTTGACATTGGGCCGCTCCAAAATGACGCTGGTAATCTAGTGATGGGAGACAAGGAAATAGCTGAGGAACTAAATAAGTACTTTGCGTCAGTCTTCACAGTAGAAGACATGAGTAATATCCCAACAATTCAGGAGAGTCAGGGGGCAGAGTTGAATATGGTAGCCTTCACAAAGGAGAACGTGCTAGAGAAACTAAGAGGTCTAAAAATTGATAAATCTCCAGGCCCAGATGGGCTACATCCTAGAGTTCTAAAGGAGATAGCTGAAGAAATAGTGGAGGCGTTAGTTATGATCTTTCAAAAGTCACTTGAGTCAGGGAAAGTCCCAGAGGATTGGAAAATCGCTCTTGTAACCCCCCTGTTCAAGAAGGGAACAAGGAAAAAGATGGAAAATTATAGGCCAATTAGCCTAACCTCGGTTGTTGGCAAGATTCTAGAATCCATTGTTAAGGATGACATGGGAAGTCAAAAAACAAAAGCCATCTAACCTACACTATGCCATTATCATCCATATGCTTATCCAATAAACTTTTAAATGCCCTCAATCGTCCTGGGATGCTCAATGAACGCCAGATGCCCTGTCCCGCGGCACATGCGCCAGCGCGCAAGATGACCAACTTCGGGCTATCCACAATGACCTCTGTCACCCGGCTTACCCACTTCATTAAGGTCCACAATCTGCCCTTCTCCACCGAGGAGGTCAAGGCCATGACCAGGGACTGCCAAGTCTGCGCGGAGTGCAAACCGCACTTCTACCGGCCAGACAAGGCCCGCCTGGTAAAGGCCTCCCGGCCCTTTGAACGCCTAAGTATCGATTTCAAAGGGCCCCTCCCCTCCACCAACCGTAATATATACTTTCTCATCGTCATCGACGAGTTCTCCCGCTTCCCCTTCGCTGTCCCCTGCCCCGACATGACCTTGGCCACTGTGATAAAGGCACTGCACAGCATCTTCACACTGTTCAGATTCCCTGCCTACATCCACAGCGACCGGGCTGCGCTGTATCGTTCTATGTTCTATGATGAGATTTCTAAATTCTTGGAAGTGCAGGGTCAGATTAGGACAAGTCAGCATGGATTTAGTAAGGGGAGGTCGTGCCTGACAAACCTGTTAGAGTTCTTTGAAGAGATAACAAATAGGTTAGACCAAGGAGAGCCAATGGATGTTATCTATCTTGACTTCCAAAATACCTTTGATAAGGTGCCTCACGGGAGACTGCTAAGTAAAATAAGGGCCCATGGTATTCGAGGCAAGGTACGAACATGGATTGACGATTGGTTGTCAGGCAGAGAGTTGGGATAAAAGGTTCTTTTTCGGAATGGCAACCGGTGACGAGTGGCGTCCCGCAGGGTTCAGTGTTGGGGCCACAGCTGTTCTCTTTATATATTAACGATCTAGATGACGGGACCGGGGGCATTCTGGCTAAGTTTGCCGATGATACAAAGATAGGTGGAAGGGCAGTTAGTATGGAGGAGGTGGGGAGGTTTCAGAAAGATTTAGACAGTTTAGGAGAGTGGTCCAAGAAATGGCTGATGAAATTCAACGTGGGCAAGTGCGAGGTCTTGCACTTTGGAAAAATGAATAGAGGCATGGACTATTTTCTAAATGGTGACAAAATTCATAATGCTGAAGTGCAAAGGGACTTGGGAGTCCTAGTCCAGGATTCTCGAAAGGTAAACTTGCAGGTTGAGTCCTTAATTAAGAAATCAAATGCAATGTTGTCATTCATCTCAAGAGGCTTGGAATATAAAAGCAGGGATGTACTTCTGAAGCTTTATAAAGCATTAGTTAGACCCCATTTAGAATACTGTGAGCAATTTTGGGCCCCACACCTCAGGAAGGACATACTGGCACTGGAGCGGGTCCAGCGGAGATTCACACGGATGATCCCAGGAATGGTAGGCCTAACATACGATGAACGTCTGAGGATCCTGGGATTATATTCATTGGAGTTTAGGAGGTTGAGGGGAGATCTAATAGAAACTTACAAGATAATGAATGGCTTAGATAGGGTGGACGTAGGGAAGTTGTTTCCATTAGCAGGGGAGACTAGGACCCGGGGGCACAGCCTTAGAATAAAAGGGAGTCACTTTAGAACAGAGATGAGGAGAAATTTCTTCAGCCAGAGTGGTGGGTCTGTGGAATTCATTGCCACAGAGGGCGATGGAAGCCGGGACGTTGAGTGTCTTTAAGACAGAAGTTGATAAATTCTTGATTTCTCGAGGAATTAAGGGCTATGGAGAGAGAGCGGGTAAATGGAGTTGAAATCAGCCATGATTGAATGGTGGAGTCGACTCGATGGGCCGAATGGTCTTACTTCCGCTCCTAGGACTTATGGTCTCCGAATCCTGATGTCATCTCAGGAGCTCTGCCTCTGGATTCAGTGAGGGTACACTGTGCTGCTCTTCTGAAGTATCGCTCCAATGCTCTGTCCTCCGAGTCCATTCCTTGGAGATTTACCTTGTTTCTCCGCCCCGCTCCTCGCGCTCTTTTATCCTGTGTCTTTGCCACTCTCGTTGCATCTTTCATTGTCATGGGAGTGTCCTTTTAAGAAATGTTTTGTCTTATCAAATGGCTTCAGTGGTCATTTTGTGGGTGGAGCTGGGCTGTGGCTCTGATTTTACTTTCGTTTTTGAGCTGTTGTGTGGCTCTGAGTTTTTCTGCTTTCGTTTTCACATTTGGAAGCTGGATTCAGACAGAGAAGTCTTGTCTCTCTCTCTGCATTTTAAAAACTGTCTCCAGATTACGAGATAACTTAAAAGTGATAACTGCTTTCTGGTGAACTCCATGATATACTTTGAAGTTTTCTAAACCCCGGCCCATATCATCCTGTGTCGCCGCCACTCTCCTTGTGCTTTCACCGTGTCTCCACTGCTCTCCTCTCGATCTTTCACCCTGTGTCTCTGTCGCTCTACTTTCGCTCTTTCACTGTGTCCCTTCTCTCGATCATTACTGGCCTCATGGAAGATTATGATCTCTTCCCTCCATGAGCTGGTTCGCAATGCAGAACAAGGCCAGCAAAGCGGCTTCAATGCCCATACTGAAGGTCCACGTTGTCTTCTTTTAAAAAAAAAAATTTTAGAGTATCCGATTAAGGGCAATTTAGCGTGGCCAATTTACCTATCCTGCACATCTTTTTGGGATGTGGGGTTGAGACCCACGCACACACGGGAAGAAAGTGAAAAATCCATACGGACAGTGGCTGGGGCCGGGATCGAACCCGGGTCCTCAGCGCCGTGAGGCATCAGTGCTAACCACCGTGCCTCCCAAAGGTTCACCTTTTCTTTTTTTTTAATAAATAAATATTTTATTGAAAATTTTTGGTCAACCAACACAGTACATTGTGCATCCTTTACACAATATTATAACAACACAAATAACAATGACCTATTTTATAAACAAAAAATGAATAAATAATAAATAACAAAAATGAAAACTAACCCTAATTGGCAACTGCCTTATCACAAGTAACACTCTCCAAAAATATAATTTAACAGTCCAATATATAATTATCTGTCGCAACGACCTATACATATTATACAGTATATATTAACAACCCTGAGAGTCCTTCTGGTTCCTCCTCCCCCCCCCCCCCCCCCCCGATCCTGGGCTGCTGCTGCTGCCTTCTTTTTTCCATTCCATCTATCTTTCTGCGAGGTATTCGACGAACGGTTGCCACCGCCTGGTGAACCCTTGAGCCGACCCCCTTAGAACGAACTTAATCCGCTCTAGCTTTATAAACCCTGCCATGTCATTTATCCAGGTCTCCACCCCCGGGGGCTTGGCTTCTTTCCACATTAACAATATCCTGCACCGGGCTACTAGGGACGCAAAGGCCAAAACATCGGCCTCTCTCGCCTCCTGCACTCCCGGCTCTTGTGCAACCCCAAATATAGCCAACCCCCAGCTTGGTTCGACCCGGACCCCCACTACTTTTGAAAGCACCTTTGTCACCCCCATCCAAAACCCCTGTAGTGCCGGGCATGACCAAAACATATGGGTATGATTCGCTGGGCTTCTCGAGCACCTCGCACACCTATCCTCCACCCCAAAAAATTTACTGAGCCGTGCTCCAGTCATATGCGCCCTGTGTAATACCTTAAACTGAATCAGGCTTAGCCTGGCACACGAGGACGACGAGTTTACCCTGCTTAGGGCATCTGCCCACAGCCCCTCCTCGATCTCCTCCCCCAGCTCTTCTTCCCATTTCCCTTTTAGTTCATCTACCATAGTCTCCCCTTCGTCCCTCATTTCCCTATATATATCTGAAACCTTACCATCCCCCACCCATGTCTTTGAGATCACTCTGTCCTGCACCTCTTGTGTCGGGAGCTGCGGGAATTCCCTCACCTGTTGCCTCGCAAAAGCCCTCAGTTGCATATACCTGAATGCATTCCCTTGGGGCAACCCATATTTCTCGGTCAGCGCTCCCAGACTCGCGAACTTCCCATCCACAAACAGATCTTTCAGTTGCGTTATTCCTGCTCTTTGCCACATTCCATATCCCCCATCCATTCCCCCCGGGGCAAACCTATGGTTGTTTCTTATCGGGGACCCCCCCCAAGGCTCCAGTCTTTCCCCTATGCCATCTCCACTGTCCCCAAATCTTCAGTGTAGCCACGACCACCGGGCTTGTGGTGCAGTTCCTCGGTGAGAACGACAATGGGGCTGTCACCATAGCCTGTAGGCTAGTCCCCCTACAGGACGCCCTCTCTAATCTCTTCCACGCCGCTCCCTCCTCCTCTCCCATCCACTTACTCACCATTGAAATATTAGCGGCCCAATAATACTCACTTAGGCTCAGTAGTGCCAGCCCCCCCTATCCCTGCTACGCTGTAAGAATCCCTTCCTCACTCTCGGGGTCTTCCCGGCCCACACAAAACCCATGATGCTCTTTTCAATCCTTTTAAAAAAAGCCTTCGTGATCACCACCGGGAGGCACTGAAACACAAAGAGGAATCTCGGGCGGAGCACCATCTTAACCGCCTGCACCCTCCCTGCCAGTGACAGGGATACCATATCCCATCTCTTAATATCCTCCTCCATTTGTTCCACCAACCGCGTTAAATTTAACCTATGCAATGTGCCCTAATTCTTGGCTATTTGGATCCCCAGGTAACGAAAGTCCCCTGTTACCTTCCTCAACGGTAGGGCCTCTATTTCTCTACTCTGCTCCCCTGGATGCACTACAAACAACTCACTTTTCCCCATGTTCAATTTATACCCTGAAAAATCCCTAAACTCCCCAAGTATCCGCATTATTTCTGGCATCCCCTCCGCCGGGTCTGCCACGTATAGTAGCAAATCGTCCGCATACAAAGATACCCGGTGTTCTTCTCCTCCTCTAAGTACTCCCCTCCACTTCTTGGAACCCCTCAACGCTATCGCCAGGGGCTCAATCGCCAGTGCAAACAATAATGGGGACAGAGGGCATCCCTGCCTTGTCCCTCTATGGAGCCGAAAATATGCAGATCCCCGTCCATTCGTGACCACGCTCGCCATCGGGGCCCTATACAACAGCTGCACCCATCTAACATACCCCTCTCCAAAACCAAATCTCCTCAACACCTCCCACAAATAATCCCACTCCACTCTATCAAATGCTTTCTCGGCATCCATCGCCACTACTATCTCCGTTTCCCCCTCTGGTGGGGCCATCATCATTACCCCTAACAGCCTCCGTATATTCGTGTTCAGCTGTCTCCCCTTCACAAACCCAGTTTGGTCCTCGTGGACCACCCCCGGGACACATTCCTCTATTCTCATTGCCATTACCTTGGCCAGGATCTTGGCATCTACATTTAGGAGGGAAATAGGTCTATAGGACCCGCATTGTAGTGGGTCCTTTTCCTTCTTTAAGAGAAGCGATATCGTTGCTTCAGACATAGTCGGGGGCAGTTGTCCCCTTTCCTTTGCCTCATTAAAGGTCCTCGTCAATACCGGGGCGAGCAAGTCCACATATTTTCTATAGAATTCGACTGGGAATCCATCCGGTTCCGGGGCCTTTCCCGCCTGCATGCTCCTAATTCCTTTCACCACTTCTTCTACCTCGATCTGTGCTCCCAGTCCCACCCTTTCCTGCTCTTCCACCTTGGGAAATTCCAGCCGATCCAAGAAGCCCATCATTCTCTCCCTCCCATCCGGGGGTTGAGCTTCATATAATTTTTTATAAAATGTCTTGAACACTCCATTCACTCTCTCCGCTCCCCACTCCATCTCTCCTTCCTCATCCCTCACTCCCCCTATTTCCCTCGCTGCTCCCCTTTTCCTCAATTGGTGTGCCAGCAACCTGCTCGCCTTCTCCCCATATTCGTGTATCCTTTGCCTTTCCCTGTACAGTCCCTCCTCCGGTGCTTCCGCATATTGTCTGTCCACCCTCAAAAGTTCTTGCAGCAACCGCTCCCGTTCCTTACTCTCCTGCTTCCCTTTATGTGCCCTTATTGATATCAGCTCCCCTCTAACCACCGCCTTCAACGCCTCCCAGACCACTCCCACCTGGACCTCCCCATTATCATTGAGTTCCAAGTACTTTTCAATGCACCCCCTCACCCTTAGACACACCCCCTCATCTGCCATTAGTCCCATGTCCATTCTCCAGGGTGGGCGCCCTCCTGTTTCCTCCCCTATCTCCAAGTCTACCCAGTGTGGAGCGTGATCCGAAATGGCTATAGCCGTATACTCCGTTCCCCTCACCTTCGGGATCAACGCCCTTCCCAGCACAAAAAAGTCTATTCGCGAGTAGACTTTATGGACATAGGAGAAAAACGAGAACTTCTTACTCCTAGGTCTGCTAAATCTCCACGGGTCTACACCTCCCATCTGCTCCATAAAATCTTTAGGTACCTTGGCTGCTGCCGGCCTCCTTCCAGTCCTGGACTTCGACCTATCCAGCCCTGGTCCCAACACCGTATTAAAATCTCCCCCCATTATCAGCTTTCCCATCTCTAGGTCCGGAATGTGTCCTAGCATGCGCCTCATAAAATTGGCATCATCCCAGTTCGGGGCATATACGTTTACCAAAACCACCGTCTCCCCCTGTAGTTTGCCACTCACCATCACGTATCTGCCCCCGCTATCCGCCATTATAGTCTTTGCCTCGAACATTACCCGCTTCCCCACTAATATAGCCACCCCCCTGTTTTTCGCATCTAGCCCCGAATGGAACACCTGCCCCACCCATCCTTTGCGTAGCCTAACCTGGTCTATCAGTTTCAGGTGCGTTTCCTGTAACATAACCACATCTGCCTTAAGTTTCTTAAGGTGTGCGAGTACCCGTGCCCTCTTTATCGGCCCGTTCAGCCCTCTCACGTTCCACGTGATCAGCCGGGTTGGGGGGCTTCCTACCCCCCCCCCCCCCCCCCCCCTTGTCGATTAGCCATCACCTTTTTCCAGCTCCTCACCCGGTTCCCACGCAGCTGTATCTCCCCCAGGCGGTGCCCCCCCGCCCATCCCCTCCCATACCAGCTCCCCCCTCTCCCCAGCAGCAGCAACCCAGTAATTCCCTCCTCCCACCCCCCCGCTAGATCCCCCGCTAGCGTAATTACTCCCCCCATGTTGCTCCCAGAAGTCAGCAAACTCTGGCCGACCTCGGCTTCCCCCCGTGACCTCGGCTCGCACCGTGCGACGCCCCCTCCTTCCTGCTTCTCTATTCCCATGATTATCATAGCGCAGGAACCAAGCCCGCGCTTCTCCCTTGGCCCCGCCCCCAATGGCCAACGCCCCATCTCCTCCACCCCCCCTCCTCCCCCCATCACCACCTGTGGAAGAGAGAAAAGTTACCACATCGCAGGATTAGTACATAAAACTCCTCTTTGCCCCCCACATTCGCCCCACCACTTTGTTCAAACGTTCTTTTTAATAACCCGCTCATTCCAGTTTTTCTTCCACAATAAAAGTCCACGCTTCATCCGCTGTCTCAAAGTAGTGGTGCCTCCCTCGATATGTGACCCACAGTCTTGCCGGTTGCAGCATTCCAAATTTTATCTTCTTTTTATGAAGCACCGCCTTGGCCCGATTAAAGCTCGCCCTCCTTCTCGCCACCGCCGCACTCCAGTCTTGATAAACGCGGATCACCGCGTTCTCCCATTTACTGCTCCGAGTTTTCTTCGCCCATCTAAGGACCATTTCTCTATCCTTAAAACGGAGGAATCTCACCACTATGGCTCTGGGAATTTCTCCTGCTCTCGGCCCTCGCGCCATCACTCGGTATGCTCCCTCCACCTCCAACGGACCCGCCGGGGCCTCCGCTCCCATTAACGAGTGCAGCAGCGTGCTCACATATGCCCCGACGTCCGCTCCCTCCACACCTTCAGGAAGTCCAAGAATCCTCAGGTTGTTCCTCCTTGCGTTATTCTCCAGTGCCTCCAACCTTTCCACACATCGTTTCTGATGTGCCTCATGCATCTCCGTCTTCACCACCAGGCCCTGTATGTCGTCCTCATTCTCGGCTGCCTTTGCCTTCACGACCCGAAGCTCCCGCTCCTGGGTCTTTTGTTCCTCCTTTAGCCCTTCGATCGCCTGCAGTATCGGGGCCAACAGCTCTTTCTTCATTTCCTTTTTGAGCTCTTCCACACAGCATTTCAAGAACTCTTGTTGTTCAGGGAACTCTTGTTGTTCCGGGCCCCATGTTAAACTGCCACCTTCCGACGTCATCTTGGTTTTTGCTTGCCTTCCTTGCCGCTGTTCTAAAGGATCCACTGCAATCCGGCCACTTTCTCCTCCTTTTTTCATCCGTATCCAGGGGGGATTCCCTTCTGGTTTACCGCACAGTGTTTTTAGCCGTCAAAATTGCCGTTGGGGCTCCTATCAAGAGCCCAAAAGTCCGTTTCACCGGGAGCTGCCGAAACGTGCGACTCAGCTGGTCATCGCCGCACCCGGAAGTCCAAGGTTCACCTTTTCAACCTTGCCCCTCGCCGGAGGTGTGGTGATCCTCGGGCTAAATCTTCACCAGTCAGCTCTCCCCCTCAAAGGGGAAAGCTGCCCATCGTCATTTGGGACTATGGCAACTCTACTGTCTCCACAGAATATTATTGTCTCTTCCCTCCATTATTACTGACACCATGGAGTATTATTGTCTATTCTCTCCACTACTACTGTCCTCATGGACTTTTACTGCCCCTTCCCTCCATTCGCACTGTGTCCGTGGAGTATTATTGTCTCTTTTTTCCATTATTACTGCTTCCGTGGAGTTTCATTGTCTGTTCCCTCCATTAGTCCTGTCTCTGTGGAGTATTACTATCTCTTCCCTCCATTAGTACTTTCTTATGGAGTATTGTCTTTTCTCTCCATTAGTACTGTCCCCATGGAGTATTATTGCCTTGTCTCCATTATTACCGCCAGGGTGGAATAACATTTACTCTTCTCTCCATCATTACTGGCCCTGAGGAAGATTACTGTCCCATCCCTCCATTAATACTAACCCCATGGAGTATGAGACATCGACATAGAACAGTACAGCACAGAACAGGCCCTTCGGCCCTCGATGTTGTGCTGAGCATTGACCGAAACCAAGATCAAGCTACCCCACTCCCTGTCATTCTGGTGTGCTCCATGTGCCTATCCAATAACCGCTTGAAAGTTCCTAAAGTGTCCGACTCCACTATCACAGCAGGCAGTCCATTCCACACCCTAACCACTCACTGTCCATTGCCTCCGTTCACAGTGTCTGTATAGTATTGTCTCTTTTCTCCATCATTTTGGCCTCCGTGGAATATTATTCTCTTCCCTCCAAATGTGGCCCCATGCAGTATTACTGTCCCTTGCCTCTATTCGTACTGTGTTCGTAGAGTGTTATCTCTTTTCTCCATTATTACTGTCTCCGTGGAGTTTATTGGCCCTTCCCTCCATTCGTTCTGTCTCTGTGGAATATTGTTGTCCGTTCCCTCCATTAGTACTGACCCCGTGGAGTATTATTGTCCCTCCTCTCCGTTATGATTGCCCCTATGTGCGGTATTATTACCGTTACCTGCGGTGTTGGGCCGCCGAGAAGTCGTTGCCGCCGATCTGTCCGGGGCTGAAAGCTCCCCCGTCCCCGGGCATTTGGGCCCGGCCGGGCGGCCCCAGCAGGAGACAGAGGAACGCAGATCGTAGCACCTGGAGCGGCTGCAGCGCCATGTTGGCCGGGACAGGGCTGGGTACGTCGCTAAAAACGTCCCCTCTCCCCTCCCTCTTTCCGCCCCACACCGGAAGTGGTTGTAGTGTGTCGGTGTAATCGGTCCCTCTCCACCCGCGGCATCGCTAACGGTCGCGGCGATGGCAGGAACGGCGCTGAAGCGGCTAATGGCCGAATACAAGCGTAAGTGGAAAGAGGGTGGTGGATGGGGCGCACGCACAAGAAGGCCCGCGGTTTTAGTGAGGCTCCCTGGGAGAGAGAGATAGATAGAGGCCTCAGCAGCGGCTCGGCCTGCAGGATATTAGGGTGTGTGGTCCCGCCCGAAGAGTGCGGTTCATCAGGCAGAGCGGGGAGTCGCAGCCACGTCTCTGGAGCAACAGGAGGAACAGCAGGAATTCGGGGCCGGGAATTCTTGTCCATCCACCTAACCGGGAGATGGGATTGTGGTGACAATCCTCCGATTCCTGCTTTTAATTAGCCCTTCAGTGGGTTGTTAATCTGGAACACGCAATATCTGCTGGCACCTTTGGAGCCTTCTGTGTCCAACTGAAGGGTCTGGGCTGTTTATCAACCCCTTTAATCATCTTTAGATTTAAATATTTTACTTTGCCCTTTGTTTTGTTCCAATATACCTTTATTGGGCTGCTCTATTTGTGCCTCACTTTAATTGGTTTGATCCCAAAATAGTACATTTGGTGTGAGACACTCAGAGGTAGGGGTGCCACTATTGACCCAAGGATGGCACGTACTATTGCTAAATGCTAATTTATGTCAGCGAATGTGCTGTGCAGCTGCAGACTTGATAATCTACCAGCCATGACCACAACCCCCAAATTAGAGTGATCTGGGCTGCTTTGCATGTTGTCATAAAATGTAACTTCTGTATGCAAAGCACGTACCAAGCTTCTACAAGAAGGACTTGCGTTTTAAATAGCACCTTGGAAGCCCTCCGGGTGTCCCAAAGCATCTTACTCGGAATATAGTCACTCGTAACATAGAAAATGGCAGACACTTGCCACATAGCAATGTGGACAGCAATTTGACGATGTTTTACAAAGGGGAAATACTGTGAATGCTGAGAATCTGAAATAAAAACAGGACAATGTTGGAAGTACTCAATAGTTCAGGCAACATCCATGGAGAGGGAAGTGGAGTTAATGTTTCCAATGGTTGGTCTGTTAATAGAGCATCAGCCCGGAATGTTAACTTTCTTCTCCGACTACATATACTACCTGATTTACTGTGTGATTATTCTGTGACTACATGACAGGGAATGATGGTGCAAGGCAAATGGAGATGTTAAGAAGACAAATATCTAAACAAAAGACGTAACTAGAGGAGGTGTAAATGGGAATAGCAGAATCATTACCACCAGCTGCAGAAAACAGTGTAGCAGTGCTTATGATGTGAAATTGTGATTTATACTCTGATTGTAAAGTGCCTGTTTGAATGATGAGGTGCTGTGTCTTGAGCTTGTATTAAGCTTCATTGGCAGAATGTATGAGGTTGAGGGCAGAAAGATCAGAGTGGGGTGGGGATTTAGAAAATCCAGGTGATTGGAAGCTCGGAGTCATTCTTGTGGACTGCATGGAGGTGTTCAGCAAAGCAAGCACCCTCACACTGTATACAGGAGATTGTATCGTGACCTGCAAATACAGCATTCTGAATTGAAAGAGTTACAAGTAGATCACTGGGTTTGGGGTGCAGGAAGATTGGAAAAAAGGCAGGTGTTGCATCTCCTGTGTTTGCCTGATTGAATAACAGAGGGATCAAGCCCTTTAGAATTAAAAAAAAAATGTTCATGGAGTGTGGGTCTAACTGACTCGGTCAGCATTTATTACCTATCCCTAATTTCCCTTGAGAATGTGGTGGTGAGCTGCATTCTTGAACCCCTGCACTCTTATGTGGTGTGGTACACCCACCATGCTGTTAGGGAGGACGTTCAAGGATTTTGAACCAGTGACGGTGAGGGAATGGTTTTTATTACCCTATTAACCTGTCCTCCTGCCTTCCGAGATTTGTTTACAGGCACGCCAAGGTCTCTTTGTTCCTCAGGATTTCCCAGTGTGGTGCCATTCATTGAATATTTCCTTGCCAAATTGCTCCTTCCAAAGTGTAACACCTCACCATTTTCAGGATTAAATTACATCTGACACTTTTCTGCCCTTTTGCCCATCCCGTCTATATCTTCCTGTAACCCAAGGCTCTCAGCCTCACTGTTAACCACCCAGCCTATCTTTGTGTCATCTGCAAACTTACTGATCCTATCCCCCACATAGTCATCTAAGTCATTTATATAAGAGACGAATAATAGGAGTCCCAGCACAGATTCCTGTTGTACGCCACTGGACGCTGGCTTCCAGTCACGAAAGCAGTCATCTATCATCACCCTCTTGATTCCTACAATTCAGCCAGCTTTGAATCCACCTTATCAAGTTTCCCTGTATCCATGTGCATTTACCTTCTTTATAAGTCTCCCATGTGGGACCTTGTCAAATACTTCGCTGAAATCCATATAAACTGCATCAACTGCAGTACCCCTCATCTACGCACTTAGTCATGTGCTCAAAAAATTCAATCAAATTTATTAGGCATGTGTTTGGTGGCATTGCATTGGAGGTGGGAGAAATGGGGGGAAATGATCCATTGAATATGGAGGCTAATGGGGTGGATGGGGAACTTTACCATGGTTCTGGAAGGGAGTAGAAGGAGTGAGAATAGATATGTGGGAAAGGAGACAGATTTGGTTGAGGGTCCTGCTGATCACAATGGAGAGAAATCCTCAGCTGAAGCAAAAGGTACACCTATCAGGAGCACTGATATGGATGATGGCATAGTCGGAATGGATGTGGCTGAGAAGGAGTTAGGAATAGAGCCCTGATGGGAAGTGGGGTGGGAAGTGCAGTCAGAGTACCTGCGAGAGTCAGTGAGCTGATAGTGGATATAGTCAGTAACCTATCCCCGGAAATGAAAATAGAAAAGTCTAGGAAGGGAAGAGTTGGAAATGGGCCATGTGAAGATGAGGAAAGGGTGAAAATTAGAAGTAAGGTTGAAATTTTCTAGTTCAGGGAAAGAGCAGGAAATGACAGCAATACAACCACCAGAAGAAGATGGGGAACGGGCACAAATAAAACTGTCCCATGTAGCTCAGAGCGATATGGGTTTCCAAAACAACACATTCTATTTGGAGAAAATGAGTAGAGTCAAAGGATTGAATTTGTTTTCACAATCAGATGGACGTTTTTGTTTAAGAATGTAGGTCGACAAATGCTTATTGGCCAGAACCTCATCTGCTCTTTGAAATGGTGCCATGATATCTGAGGGAGGGGTGGAGGGGGCAAGCTGGGCCTCTGTTTCATGTGTTATCTGAAAGATAGCATCTCTGACACTGCAGCACTTCGTTAGCAGCGCACCAGAGTGTCACCCTAGATTATGTCTCAATTCTCAGGAGTTGGACTTGAATACACCATCTTCTGACCAGAGGCAGGAGTGCTACCTACTGCGATGCAGCTTACATGAGAGACACCAACAGTGTTCAGCGAGTTTGAAATCGGGTGTTAATGGCAGCTGCTGGGTGGGAGGAGGTGACGTGGAAAACATAGGGTTTGCATCATACTGATATTGAAAGAAGAAACCATTGAATGCTTACAGCATAGAGGAAGGCCATTCGGCCCATCATGTCATTGCTGACTCTCTCTAAAAGCAGACCAGCTAGTTCAATTCTCCAGCCTTTCCCTGTAGCCGAGCAAATGTTTCTCCCCAGGCGCCCTTGAATGCATTTGAAAACGTAAAATATCCCATGGCACTATTTCAGAGAACAGGTAAGTTCTCCCCAGTGTCCTGGTAAATCATTATTTGTCAACCAATATTACTAAAAAAATTATTTTGAACCTGCCTCCATCACACTCAGCCAGTGCATTCCAGATCCAAACTGCCTGCTGCGTAAAGAGATTTTTGCCACGTTGCCTCTGGTTCTCCTGCCATCCACCTGAAATCAGGGTCCTTTGTTCCTCTACCCTTGTGTAATTGGGAGCACTTTCTATCTAATCTGTTCAGACCCCTTATAATTTCAAAAACCTCTATCAAATCTCTGTCTTCTCTCCTCTAAAGAGATCAACCTCAGCTTTTTCAATTTACCCATGTGATTGGATTGGATTGGATTTGTTTATTGTCACGTGTGCTGAGGTACAGTGAAAAGTATTTTTCTGCGAGCAGCTCAACAGATCATTAAGTACATGGGAAGAAAAGGGAATAAAAGAAAATACATAATAGGGCAACACAAGGTATACAATGTAACTACATAAGCACCGGCATCAGATGAAGCATCCAGGGTGTAGTGTTAATGAGGTCAGTCCATAAGAGGGTCATTTAGGAGTCTGGTATCAGCGGGGAAGAAGCTGTTTTTGAGTGTTCGTGCGTGTTCTCAGACTTCTGTATCTCCTGCCCGATGGAAGAAGTTGGAAGAGTGAGTAAGCAGGGTGGGAGGGGTCTTTGATTATGCAGCCCGCTTTCCCCAGGCAGCGGGAGGTGTAGATGGAGTCAGTGGATGGGAGGCAGGTTTGTGTGATGGACTGGGCAGTGTTCACGACTCTCTGAAGTTTCTTGCGGTCCTAGGCCGAGCAGTTGCCATACCAGGCTGTGATGCAGCCAGACAGGATGCTTTCTATGGTGTAAAAGTTGGTCATTCATCCCTGCAACTCTGCTAGTGATTCTTTTCTGAACCCTATGTAATGAATCCACATCCTCGTAAAGTGTTAAGCCCAGAATACTGCACTTGAGGCCAAACCAGTGTTTTATAAAGGTTCCTCCCTTGTGTACCCTACCCAGAACCCTCCATGCCTTTTTTAAAATAACCATTTTATTGAGGTATTTTTGGTATAGAAACAACAACAAAATAGACAAGATACATAGAAACCATAAACATCGTGCAAAAACAGTTTATCTTTCATACAGGTCCCACCCTTATTGAACCCCTACTCTAACCTAAACTACCCCCCCCCCCCCCCACCGCCTCCCCAGTCTGCTGACGAACGGTTGCCAACTCGGGGTGAACCCTAACAGTGAACCTCTCAAGGCTAACTTAATTTTCTCCATACAGAGAAAGCTAGCCATGTCCGATAGCCAGGTCTCCGACTTCGGGGGCTTTGGGTCCCTCCATGCCAATAGTATCCGTCTACGGGCTACCATGGAGGCAAAGGCCAGAACATCTGCCTCTTTCTCCTCCTAGATACCCGGATCTTCTGACACCCCGAAAATCGCCACCTCTGGACCCAGCGCCACCCTTATTTTTAAAACCTTGGACATGACGTCTGCAAACCCCTGCCAAAATCCCCGAAGCTTTGGACATGTCCAAAACATGTGGACATGGTGCGCTGGTCCTCCCGCGCATTTTGTGCACCTGTCCTCCACCCCAAAGAATCTGCTCATCCGGGCCACTGTCATGTGAGCCCAGTGCACCCGGTGCACAACCTTAAAATGTATCAGGCTGAGCCTGGCACATGTTGCAGACGTGTTGACTCTACTCAACGTGTCTGCCCATAAACCATCCTCTATCTCACCTCCCAGCTCCTCCTCCCACTTACGCTTCAGCTCCTCAATCTGCATCTCCTCTGACCCCATAAGCTCCTTATATATGTCCGAGACGCTCACCTCCCCTACCCACCCTCTGGAAATTACCCTGTCCTGAATCCCCCTCAGCGGGAGGAGCGGGAAGGTTCAATATCTGTTGCCTTTTTTTACCTACTGTAAATATGGCAGTCAGTGAGGTTGCCCTCCTTCCTTTGGATATCAATATTCTATTGCTCAGAGTCGCCAGGTATCAAATGATACCACCACAAGGTTCAACCGGCTATCGATCAAAGAGGCAAACACCAGTTAGTTAGTTCAAGGTCAAGGGTACTTTATTTACACACACCATTAATCATGCAACATAAACACTACTAGTTAAACTACACCTATCGACTGTGACAACCTGTACTTAACTTCAGGCACCCGGCTTAGGTCAGAGGAACAGTGGCCGATGTTCAATTCTGGATCTATCGGGTCTGTAGAAGTAACTGCTGCTCAGCTAGGCTCATCCGTCTGGTAGCGGGCGTTGTACTTGAACTTGCTTCTGGTGGTGCTGCACTTGGAAGTAGATGTTGCCAGAGGGCCAGGTCCAAGAGAGACAGAACACATGGTGGACTCTCTTCTTATGCTTGGGGTTTTCGCGCTCTTTTGGGCGGACCTTCAGTTTGGATCCCACTAATTGGGTGATCCCTGATCACTATGTTCGAATCGAACCAATAAATGGGCGGGGACCTTGATGGCTGGGCGTGTCACAAGCGGTCATTGACCCTGTTGTTTATGCTTCCCTAGCACAGGGAGTGGCACCGAAATATCTGGGACTACTGGTCGCTCAAGTATCAGTCCTTTGTCTGGTGGAGATGGGCCATCAAATGCTAATTGGTCCATCAAATGCTAATCGGTTGGGGTTTCGATACCGTCTGGATTCTTCACTCTCAAATATACATTTCCAGGCTCTGAGCCTGCCAGAATCTTGCATTGTCCATTTTTCCCGCTATGCTTTGCGACCTTCTCTGTTCCTGGTTGTAAGTGGCCATCCCAGATGGCTACACACCGTTCTCTTGATCCTCAACGCAAAGCGTGAAGGATCACACTACTGGATCTTCTCCTGTTCTCTGACATGCTGGGTACCCTCAATCAAGGACAGGTTCTACCCTACTCTGTCCTAAGGGTCAAAACATTTACCTAAGTTTCCCTAATACAACACATATTCTAAAAATTCTAAGTGTGCATTTAACATTCAAACATACATTCCAGTCTCAGTACACAAAAAAAAGGGAACCTCTAACTGCCTCTAACTAGACTACACTCATGCTGCTATCTAATAACCAAAGAACTTATCTTACAATACAAAATAACCAATAGCAGCATCACATTCCTACTTATCACTAATGCCTATGTACAAAGAAAGTAACTTTATTAAAACAACAACCGCGGAATTTATTCGGGAGGAAAAGGTTCAGAAAGAGTGTGGGGTTTGCTGGAGTCCGAGGAAAGGGGCTCTGAGTGTGTATTCTGGAGGGCGGGGGGCTCTCCTTCTCCATTTCCGAAGTCTGATTGTCGGGATGACACTGCACAGTATAGCTATCACCAGTAGGGCTTCTACTGTGTATGACAGGGAGTTCCATTTTATGATATTCTCACACCATGTGGGGGTATCAGTGGCTGTGTCTATGTGTGGTGTAGTGTCCGGGCTAGGGATGTTGTGTTGGGTAGTAATGTTTAGGGCCTGTGTGGTGTGGGGGTGGGTAACGCGCGCAACTGTATTGATCCAACGACGATCATGATGCAGATCATCAGGTTCATCTTCAGCATGTCCGTACTTTTCTCTGTCTTCAGGTATCTTCGTATCTTCCTGGGGGTACAAGCATAATATCTGTTATTATCTTGTTGCTTAATATCTCGTTTGTCTGTCTGTTTCTCCTTATCGTCAATTTCCCATTTAGAATCGCCACCATATGTGACTCTCATTTTTTTTTTAAACAACCATTTGGGAGACAAGACATCCCAAAAAAAATTCTGTCACAGTGTAAGCACTCTCACAGCCTGTGTTTGATGGGCTGAGTGGGCGGACAATTTCTCCGTCCTCTGCAAACTCGTTTCAACCAAGTGATTTGAACATGTAAATAGCAGGTGGGGTGTGTGCAACCGAGGGGTCGCCGGAAAGGGGGCAAAAGTTGTGGCAAAAGTGCATTCTTTAAACCACAGTTGTAAAAAGAACAGCAAAAGAATTTCGAAAATAATTCTCCGAATGGGGTGGAAGAATGGGTGGAATCCCGGGTAGGGCTGTGACCTGTGCCGTTGCTTCACTACCCGAGCTTGGCTGACCAAATGCAGAGGGGTCCTCAGGCAGGGCGGGGATAAGTGCCGTTACTCCACTGCCTGAGTGACCTTCCAAACTAAAGAAGAAAGCGGGCAGGTTCCATCAGGGAATAGGATACCGTAAATCTCAATCGGTTCCTTTCATCATCTGGACATCTCGAGGTTCCATTCCAAAAAGGATCTCAACGGGGTTAGCATGGCGGGAGTCAGAGTTGGAATCATCACCATCTCCCGGGTGCCAAACTCGTGCCTCGAGTTTGAGTGCCAATGCGGCGTGTGCCGATGTGGGGTCCATCTCGTCATTCCGTGACAGACGACAGGAATTGTCGCGGTGCCAATGTTTCAAATTTTGTAGGGCAGTAGGGGCAAGGGGGTGTCGCTATCGTCGGGTGGTGGGTCAGGTTCCGGTAATGGCAAATAAATTGTCTCTAAGGGGCTGAACATATCGTGGTCGGTGTCACTGGGGCCGTAGTGACTGGGGCCTGGTCTGTGTTTCCATTGTTCGGGTCTATCAAGGACGTCAGTTGTGCTATCGCTGTTGCTACCAGCCGAATCAAGCGTTAGGGTGAAATTTGACTCTGGGGGCGGGGTCAAGGTTGTGTCTGTGGACGTGGTGTCGCTGTTGGGGAAGAACGGGATTGGGTTGTCAGTGGGTGGGTCTCCGTTGGCTGCCATTGCCAATGAGAGGTGATGCGAGTGGCTGCACTGCATTCCATAAACCTTGAAGCTGGTTTACATGGAACCATCCTGGCTTTCCATTAGGATATATGATTTTATAAACTGAGGGGCTTACTTTGTCAGAGATTGAATAGGGTCCTGCAAATTTAGGGGAGAGGAAAGAGCTGGGGTTGTAGAGGGAGATCATGACTTTCTGTCTGACTGTGTACTCTGTCGGGTGTACTGTCTTATCAAAGCAGGCCTTACTCTGCTTTCGTTTAGTGCCTAGTCGAACAGCTGCAGCGAGCTGTGCTGCTTTAATATTCCCCAACATGTTTTGGACCGCTTTCTCGTGGGTCAGGGCGGTGACTGTGGGGCTGGCCAAATCAAGTCCAAATAAATACTCGGTACCCTTCATGGGCCGTCCGGCCATGAGGGTATGGGGGGTGTAACCTGTCGAACTCAACACCGTGTTTGTAATAAACCTCAGTGCAAATGGGAGCACTGTGTCCCATGTCATATTCTGCTGCTGTACCATTTTCCTAAGCGTGGCCTTTAGTGTCCGATTCATGCGTTCCACAATGCCGCTGGACTGCGGGTGATAGGCAATGTGAAACTTCTGTTTTATGCCAAAAATCGTCATGACATTTTTCATGACCCTGCCTGTGAAGTGTGAACCTTGGTCCGACTCAATACTACGGGGGAGTCCACATCTGGTGGAAATTTGCTCAGTTAGAATTTTTGCCGTGGCTTTGGATTCGTTCGTGAAGGGAAAGCTACTACCCATTTCGTGAATGTGTCGATGACAAACAACACATATTTGTATCCATTTCTGCAGGGCGGAAGGGGACTAATACAGTCTAACTACAAGTTTGTCCATGGGCCATTAACAGGGCGGGTGTGTCTTAGCTGGGCTTTCTTCGCATATCTGTCCAGGTTGTTTTGTGTGCAAATTAAGCAATTCTCAATGTAATGAGGTACGCCGGTTTTTAAATCAGGCCACCAGCAGAGAGGTCTGAGATGGACAAGGGTGGATTCTATCCCTTGGTGTCCATGTCCATCATGGAATTTGCAAATGATCTGGTTCCTGTCTTGGGTGGGGACTACATAAATACTATCTTTTAAAACGATTCCCTCATGGATCGTTAAAGAATTTTTAAACTTTTCGTCGTGAGCTGGGAAGTTTCCTTTGAAAATTTCCAGTGTCTCGTCTTCTTTCTGTGCTTGGGCTAAGTCTTGAATGTTGGTCTGTGAGACCTGAACCGTGTGTACTGGAGCACCTATTGGTGGTTGGCAAAAGTGGCCATGTCGTGAGCCTTCTTTTGCTAGGGCGTCTGCTTTCATGTTACCGAGTGGGGAGGAACGATGGTGACTTCTAACTTTAATTATTCCGTAGTTTCTACCTTTCGCTGTCTGGACGATGTGTTTGAGTAATGGCGCTGAGGGTAGGGGTTTTCCGTCGGTGGATATCAATCCTCTGGATTCACACGGGTAGGAATTCTGTCAGAAGTACAAACTGTCTGAATATATGTCTGCTGAGATCGGGAACAAATCTCGGTGCTGGACAATGTAAGCGATGGCTGCTAACTCGGCTGCCTGCGAACCTAAATGTCCAGGCAACTTTAATGTGATCTCTTCTAAAGCGCGTCTCTGTGCGTCCTCTACATAAATTCCACATCCTGTGATTCTTTTTCCATCAAGAACTGTGGAGGAGCCATCTACATAAATGTTCAAAGCTTTGTCTGTGGGCTGGGTCGTCGGTGGTCGGATGCCTGTCTTTTTCGGTACTGACTTGGGAACAAAGGGGCCTGTGCTGTGCTTGGGTGCTATGATCTCGCACTCGTGGGGTTCCTGCATAGTGTAAATTGTCGTCCAGAAACGTGTGCGTTTTTGTCCGTTTTACGGTAATGTCGTGTCCTTGAGTTCCGAAAGAAGTGAAATGTGCTCTTCCTTGGTGTCAGTCTGTAGGAGCAAGTCGTCCACATACTGAACAAGGCATTCAGGGCGGGAAAATTTTGATAAGCCGTTCACTAATTGTCTGTTAAAAATGGAGGGGGAGTTGTGGAAGCCTTGTAGAAGGCACGTCCACATGTACTGCTGTCTCTGGAAAGTGAACGCGAATTTGTACTGGCGCGCTTTGTCCAGTGGTATGGACCAAAAGCCATTGCTAATATCCAATACCGTGAAAAAGTTTGACTGGAGTCCCTGTTTTAACATGGTCTCGGGACTCGTGGCAACGGTGGGGGCTGCTAACGGAGTCACTTTGTTTAATTCCCTATAATCGATGGTCAGTCGCCATGAACCATCTGGTTTCCTTGCGGGCCAAATCGGGGCATTGTTCGTTGCTACGGGGCGAATCACTCCTTGGTTCAATAAACTCTGGATTACTATGGCTATCTCTCCCTCGGCTTGCTGGGGAAAGCCATATTGTTTCTGGGGCTTAGGATCGGGACCTGTAATGTTAACCATTCCTGGGATTTTGTCGCAGTCGTGCTTGTGCTGGGCAAACGATACTTTGTCTTTTCATGACTTCTCTAACCGTTTTGTCTGTGGTAATGGTTTGTGGATCAAACCAGTACTCTCCCACGGAGCTAATTCTGTGTGCGTAGTCTACTACTGTGAGCGTGTCAGGGGCTTGTGCTGCTCTAGTCATTTTCCACACATTTATTTACAGGGTCGAACAAAAGATTGTGTGCACTCATAAAATCTATTCCCAAGATGTGTTCTGCTGCCTGGGGTAAATCTACCAAAACGACCGAGTGTTTCATTTTAATGTTACCGATCTGTACATCCACAGGGGCTGTGATGTGTCCCTGCTGGAGGTGACCTGTAAAGCTACTAAGGGTAATGGTGTCTGTAGTGGGCCATGCATCTCGCTGGTACATCGCGGAGGAGTTTAACGTGGTTCGAGACCCTCCTGTGCCCTAAAGGAACTCTACTGGGTGTTCCCGGACTGTGCCTGCAACTACCGGTTTTCCGGACTTATCCCAAAGGGCAGACCCAAGTTGGGGAGCCTGAACACCGTCAGTCGGTGCCGTTCATGGCCAAATTATCTGCTCGAGCGCTAAGGGTCTGGCATTGTTTCTAGGGGGGGCATTTGTGTGCTGATTCCATTGCTGTTTCGGGGGGGGGGGCATTGCGTTCTCGTGCATAATGTCCCTCGTGTCCGCAATTATAACATTCCTGCGCTTTAGGGTGCTGTGCGTTACTTCTGCCTTTGTTTATCCATGCGGGGTCTTGGTGTGTCCTTACTGGATTCATTGTGGCGTCTATTCTTTCCTGCTCTGTATTTCTCTGTAGGGACTGTTCCCAAGCTCTCGATAATTGCTTCAGTACCCACACTTCATTGTGTGCCGGGTCTGAGGGATCGTAATTGGCACATGCCTTTTGTCCTGCCTCTGTGGCATGGGATACTAGAGTACGGGTCCATTTGGCCGTATCGTCTGCTGATAAACGGGCGCGGGCTAACTCACCGAATACAGCGGTAAAGTGGATCCAGAGGTGTCCAGCAAATGCTGTTGGATGCTCTCCCTTTTTCTGTCTGCACCGGTTGAGTCCTTCTACCGGATCTCCTCTATTGTAGCCAATGGTGTCTAAAATGGCTGTTTTCATGCCTTGGAGGCTACCTCCTCCTACATTTTGTGGGTCGGGAAGGGCTGAACTAACTGACGGGTCAAGGCACATCACTATGAGCTCTTCCTGCTCGTCCAAACCGTGCATGAGGGTTTGTTGCTTAACTAGTTCGAGTGGTGTGGGTCTGATGTGGGGTGGAAATTCTCAATTTTATCGCGGGCATCTCTTAACTGGGTGATGGTTAATGGGGTGGTGTATTTAAAATCGGGTTGTGCGCTGTGTAGTGATGGGGTTCATTGGGTTGGGTGCTGCCTGTGCAGTCGGTGGTGCGGGTGCTTTTCTTTTCGGGGCCTGGGGGGCTCTATTCTGGCTTTCTGTCCCGTTCACGTACCGTTGGGCCAATCGGGGCCGTCTTCCTGATCTAACTGGGCCAAAGGTATCTCTGAACCCGTTCTGAACGGATAGCAGTGATTGCAATCTTGCAATTTGCTGCCTGCACTTGGCATGATCCATGGAACTCTGCCTCTGTTCGGTGCTGGAACTGTGGAGTGCTCGGAGGGCTGCCTTCAAATCCTCACATTGTTTCCTCAGCTGTTCTACCAGTTTCTCTGTTTCCTCTCTTACCAGTACTGCACGTTGCGTGTCCTGGTAGGCCTTATCGTATTGAATCTGAAAGCTGCTGAGGTGGGCGAGACAAGATTGGTGTGCCCTCTTGACATCATCCATCTCGTTGTCCTTCGCCGCTAGCTGCTCCCGGAGTTGCTCGTTTAATCTCTCACATTCGCTAATGTTTCCCTCTCTACTTCTTTCCTTCTCCTCAAGCTGTCTACGGAGCGTCCTCACGACCTCTTTGCCTCGCAATTGTGCCAAGCAGGACACGATTGCCATCGGCTTATGAACTCAAATTCTTTTTGTGGATCTCGGTCAGGCTGTCCCACCAAGTCTGTCCTATGCTGCCAGGACCTGTTTCCTCATTCGCGCAAAATTCCGACCATCCTTTCCCCTTTAGGTATTTCCTAATCTCTTCTTCCCATATGGGACACTGTTCTGCTCTGTTGGTCGCTGCGACCTCGGGCTCTTGTGAATGCATAAGGCGTTCCATTGCCTTCATTGCCATCCCTACAAATCTTTCTGTCTACCGGGAATTTGGAACAAGGGGAATAAAGTGGTGGTGCAAACACGGGTACGGCTCAAGCTATGTCCCGGTTTACGCAACTCCCGAAAGTTTCACGCAACAAAATCTATCGAGGTTACCTTATATCCCTTTGTTAGTACACACTTCCGAATTTTGGAGGTTTGATCGATACTGGTGTCGCATGTGGTTTCTTTTACTTTGCCAATTTGGATTTCTAATTCAAACGCTTTTGTGGGTTCTCTCGGAGTGACACGGTCACTTCTGGGTCGAATCCCGTCAGATGTCGCCAATAACTGTTGCCTTTTTTTACCTACTGTAAATATGGCAGTCAGTGAGGTTGCCCTCCTTCCTTTGGATATCAATATTCTATTGCTCAGAGTCGCCAGGTATCAATTGATACCACCACAAGGTTCAACCGGCTATCGATCAAAGAGCCAAACACCAGTTAGTTAGTTCAAGGTCAAGGGTACTTTATTTACACACACCATTAATCATGCAACATAAACACTACTAGTTAAACTACACCTATCGACTATGACAACCTGTACTTAACTTCAGGCACCCGGCTTAGGTCAGAGGAACAGTAGCCGTTGTTCAATTCTGGATCTATCGGGGTTTGTTAAAGTAACTGCTGCTCAGCTGGGCTCATCCGCCTGGAAGCGGGCGTTGAACTTGAACTTGCTTCTGGTGGTGCTGCACTTGGAAGTAAACGTTGCCGGAGCGCCAGGTCCAAGAGAGACCGAACACATGGTGGACTCTCTTCTTATGCTTGGGGGTTTTTGCACTCTTTTAAACTCTCAGGGCCGCCACCACCACGGGACTGGTGGAATACCGCGTCGGCGGGAGCGGCAGAGGCGCAGTTGCCAACGCCCCCAGACTGGTGCCCTTACAGGAAGCCGCCTCCATATTCACCCATGCCGACTCCTCCCCCACCACCCACTTCCTGATCATGGCTATGTTAGCCACCCAGTAATAATTGCAAAAATTTGTCAGGGCCAGCCCGCTCTCTCCCCGGCTCCGCTCGAGCATTACCTTCCTTACCCGCGGGGTCTTGCCCGCCCAGTCGAAGCCCGTGATAATCCTGTAGACCCGCTTAAAAAAGGACCGCGGAATAAAAATGGGGAGACATTGAAATACAAATATTTGTATTTGTACAAATATTTGACGGGAGGATCGTCATTTTCACCGTTTGTACCCTCCTGGCCAGCGACAACGGGAGGGCGTCCCATCTCTGGAAATAGTCCTTCATTTGGTCCACTAGCCGGGCCAGATTCAGTTTATGCAGCCGGTCCCCCTCCATACCTTTTTAACAGCCTTTTCAACCTAACCTGTCACGTTCAACCATTTGCGCACAGGTACTCCCAGTTTCTCTGCTCCTGCACCCACTTTGTGTTGTGTCCTTTATTTTAATTTGCCTCTCCTCATTCTTTCTACCATTCTATATCACTTCACACCACTCTTTTTTAGTTTTGTCACCCACTTGTCTGCTCATTCAATCAACCTAAGCCCTCTTGAAATCTGTCATCACCCTCATCACAGTTCACTATCCTTCCCAGATTTTGTGTCATCTGTAAATGTTGAAATTATGCTCTGCACACCCCAAGTCTAGAAAATAAATGGTCCTTGTACGAACCCCACTGTATACCTTCCTGCAGTCCACAAGGCAATTGTTCACCACTATTCTCTTGTTTCCTGTCACTCAGTCAATCCTCTACTGGCCAAATTATTCCATGATCTTTAACTTTGCTGACAAGACTTGAGCATTTTGAAGAAGAGCAGGGGGGTTTGTTCTAATAACTGCTCTGAACCAACGTCACTAAAAAACAATCCCCACCCTCCGCCATCATAATTAATTCTTGCAGGAAGACCCTCATGATTGATGCACCTTATTCATCCTCACAGTAAGGATGGTGCTCCCAAGTCACTTGTTCTTTGTTTGAGCTTCTTGTATCATCAGAGGTACTTGGTTGAATTGCCGGCAGTTGTGTTTTATATGTTGGGAACTCATTTCCACATCTTTCTGCATAAGGCCAGTTGTAATAGTGTGAGGAGATGGTGAAGGTAATGTCACTGGATTATAAATCCAGAGGCCCAATGCTCTGGCGACACGGGTTCAAATTCCACCACAGCAGCTGGTGGAATTTAAAATTCAATTCATAAAATCTGGAAATGAAATCTAGTCTCAGCAATAGTGACAATGAAACTATCATCGATTGTATAAAAAAAACAAAAAAAAACAACAACAATGCCCTTTCGGGGTGGAAATCTGCCATCCTTATTGGTCTGGCCTGCATGTGACTCCAGATCCACAGCAATGTGGTTGACTCTTAACTGACTTCGGAAGTGACCTAGCAAGCCACACACTTCAGGGGCAATTAGGAATGGGCAACAAATGCTGGCCTTGCCAGTGACATCCACATCCCCTGAAAGAATAAATAAGCATCTGGTCACTGTCAGATTAATCGTGTCTTATGAACAAAATGTTGAGTGTATAAATATGATTTCACTTTGTAGAATTCTTGGAGTATGTCACTCCTCTCAAAGTTTCTCCTTTTAATTTGAGATTGTTCTGTGTTGTAAACAAAAGCGGCTTAGTTAGACTGCACCGGGAGTACTGTGTTCAGTTCTAGGCGCCTGTCTGAGGAAGGATATATTTGTCTTGGAGTGAGTGCAGTGTCGATTTAATAGGATGGTAGCCCAATTCCCAGGGTTAATTTTCGAGGAGAGATTATGGGTGTGATTCTCCAGCCGCGTTGCACTCAAGCGAGTGCAATCACTCAATGATTGATTGATTGATATTTATTGTCAGTCACATGTATCAAAGTACAGTGAAAATATTTTTCTGCGGCCAAGGGAACAAACCTGGGGGGGAGGGGGGGCGCTAAAGTGGGACCCTCCGGGACCCCATAGCGGGGTGTTCTCACTTGGGGGATGTGGGGCATGACATTGCCCATGTATGGGGACCCACAAGCTCACTTGGAGATCGGGGCACCCTTTCAAAATGGCGGCCCAATCTCAGAGTTCAGCTCCCCAGTGTTAAAAATAATTCTAAGTGTGGGCTAAGCCGGTGAGAAACTCCCAGGGCCCAAAAAAGTGACTAAAATGGCATTGAATAGCTGTGGGGAACTCGCCAGCAGAGCTGCTGGGAAACTCCCTGGGAAACTGCCACAAATGAACTTCGAAAGTTTTTGGGAGAATCGCGCCTTTGTAAATTAAGGTTAATTCCCTGGAATTTAGAAGGCAGAAGGGAAATTTGATCAAAGTTTTAAAACTATTAAAGGGGAGCCGAAAGGGTAGATGGGTAAGCTATTTCTGCTAGTTGGTGAGTGTAGGACCAGGGGTGGTGTAATATAAAAATTAGAGCAGGCCTTTCTGGAGTGAGGTTGGGAAATGCTTCTGTACACAAAAGGGGTAATGGAAGTTTGGATTTCTGTTCTGCAAGTGGTAATTGATTTTAGATCAATTGTTTATTTTCAGCCTGAAGCTGCTGGAGTTTTGTTATATTTGTTAGGGTTATGGGGCTCCTGCAGATACCAGGAGTCAGATTGCATATCAGCCATGATCCTGTTGAATTTTGGAACCAGCTTGAAGGGCGAATGAGCTCCTTCTGTTCCGATGTAACCGGAGGCTTGGAAATGCATGCTAGCACTTGTGCACCTAGCCTACTGCATTTCAAACTGACAGTTTATGCTGGAGTGGTTGAACTTACAAAATAACGTACATGTACTTACTGTTCATGAAGACCGTGAGTCCCATACAGTCTTAAAGCAATAAAATACTTTTGAAATGCAGGCACTTCTGATGTAGGAAAAAGGTGCTAGCCAATTTGTTTACAGCAACCTCTCAGAACACCACAGTTATGATGACCTGATCATCTGTTTAGTTGATGTTGATTGAATGATAAATATTAGTCAGGGCACTGGGGAGAACTCCTCTGCTCTTCTTCAGAATAGCGTCAGGGATCCTTTGCGTCTACCTTGCGAGCGCAGACAGGGCCTCGGTTCAGTGGCATCCCTGACAGGGTAGCACTTCCTCAGTTGCTACGCTTGATTGAGCTCAAGTCCTGGAGTGGAATCCATGGCTGGCACACATTTCTTTACGCTTGGCCCTATTCAAGGAATCACTTTGAATGGATTGTGGGTCAGTTTGTGTGAAAAGTGAGACAGGAAATCCTATTGGATGTAATTCTTGTAGCAGTTCCTTTTTGTCACCGGAGGATGGTGCTGTGCCTTGTATAATCTCGTGGTTTCTCAAACCAGCTCTGCAGCTGCTGGGTATCAACTTTAATTCTAGCAGCTAGTTAATTGCAGTTTTACTTAAAAAAAAAAAAAATGTTTTTAGAGTACCCAATTATTTTTTCCAATTAAGGGGCAATTTAGCGTAGCCAATCCACCTTCCCTGCACATCTTTGGGTTGTGGGGGTGAGACCCACACAGAGACGAGGAGAATGTGAAAACTCCCCACGGACAGTGACCCAGGGCTAGATCGAATCTGGGTCCTCAGCGCCGTGGGGCAGCAGAGCTAACCACCTTGGCACCCATTATTGCCGTTTTGCTGAGGGAGATGTATTGTACGAATATTTACACGTCTAACCTCCTCCGATACTCCCTCCAGTTGTGCACTGCATCACAATAGATTTTATGGCAGCAGTGTCTGTAATGCTGCCTGATTGTCCAGTAGAGATTAGAGTGAGCTCCCAGGACTGAGTGTGTAAAATAGCGTTCTATCCCCCTCCATCTCTTTCTTGTGTTGTGGGGCACTTTCACAAATGCAGAAAACCTCTACTCCCAACCCTTTGTCCAGGTGGCCAGTTTTCATGTGAGCCCATCAGGCCGTTTAACCATGGGGGCACTAGCCTCTTTCGTTCTGTGCCTGTTAGAGAAAATGTAGTTGTAGAAATTTTGTGACATGGTTTTTAACCGGATATATAATGAGAGTTGTTAGATTGAAAGTTAGTTCCAGTGTGTGTTTCCTTCAAAGCCCTTTTAACTATTTGAGATCCTCCACCGTTTAAAGTGTGCTGGAATATACCTCCTACTTTTTCCTCATTCATGTGATGTGAGCATCATTGACGGTGCTAGTATTCATAGTCCATCCCTAATTACTCTTGAGAAGGAGGTGGTGAGCTACCGCCTTGAACTGTTGCAGTACTTGTGGTGTAGGTACACCCACAGTGCTGTTAGGGAGGGAGTTCCAGGACTTTGACTCCGAAACAGTGAGGGGGCAGTGATGCACTTCCAAGTCAGGATGGTGTGGTTTTGGAGAGGAACTTGCAGAAGGCGCTGTTACCATGTGTCCCCTGCCCCTGTTCTCTTTGATGCTTGAGGCTGGAAATATTGCTGTATCGTCAATGCCAGACTTTCAGCTGTTTCACCTTTGCCCTCGGCAAATCCCTCCATACAACCTTCTAATCCATTTCTCACTTCATAATGTGTTGGAAACCTGATATTTTGATCATGTTACTCTTTACCTCTCCCAATGCTTTTTCAGCATTTATTTCCCCCCACGTGTAATTCTTTGCTCTGTTTGTTCCAGACTTGAACTGAATAGAAGGTTGATGTGATTTATTTTTCCCACTGACTATTGCAGATGCAGTATAACCACCCTCTTGTGGGCATTTGTAGACTGAGACATGACCGTCCGACTGCAATTGGGATTTGTATCTGAACTATAGGTTTATTTAATTGTTGACTGCTCGGAACAGGCAACACTGGAGGCGTTTGTGCTAGAGACCGATTAGTGAGTCAGCCATACAAGGGCTCAAAATTTCCATTTTATCAACAAAGTCAGGATGCTTCTCTCTGTCCCTCCCACTGGCTGTTGACTTCAGCACTGACGAGCCTATTTCAAGTCTGGCCAATTTACTGCTTTAACAAGAATAGAAACATAGAAAGCAGGAGCAGGCCATTTGGCCTTCGAGCCTGCTCCGCCATTCATTATGATCATGACTGATCATCCAACTCAATAGCCTGATCCTGCACCCCCCACCACCAATACTGTAGATCCCTTTCGCCCCAAGTGCTTTTTCTAATTGCTTCTTGAAAACAGTGGGCTGGATTCTCCCAAAATGGAACTATGTCTCCATGCAAGTGTAAAAACGCTGGTGTTTCACTCCCGAGTTTCCGACAAAAAAGATCAGCTACTTCACTCACCTTCAGGGGGCTAGCAGGGACCCAGAGTGATTCACGCAGCTTTAGCTGCGGATACGGGTCCCCGCACTTCCGGTTTCGAGTCCGCGCATGCGCACGGCAGCGGCCAGGCCAAGCGCCATGGCGGACCTGGACTGCAGAGGCAGCTGAAGAATATAGGCCCCCCGATTGGATGCGCGCCCGAAGATTCAACCGGCCTGATCTGTCCCCAACCGTCCATAAGGCCCCCCCCCGGTGCCTGATCCCCCCCCCCCCCGCCCCCCACCGGGGTGGCCGCAGACTGAGTCCGTAGCCGCCACGTGAGGTTCCCGAACGGCAATAGATGGTTAGAACTGCGCCGACGGGAACTCAGCCGGTTGGGAGTGGAGGATCGCTGGGCAGGCCTCTGGCAATGGCCCCCCAGCCTCGCAGAATACTGCTCGAACATGCCGATTCTAGGGTCTCGGAGAATCGCCAGACTGGCGCCGGGCCCAAAATTCGGTGTGAAAATGGATTCTCCGCCCCAAATTTCGTTTGTGTTTTGGCCTCAGCTGTTTTCTGTGGTAGCGAATTTACAGGCCGACCACTCTGGGTGAAGAAGTTTCTCTTCATCGCTGTCCTAAATGGTTTACCCCGTATTCTCTGCATATGACCCCTGGTTCTGGTCACCCGCACCGTCGGGAACATCCTTCCTGCATCTACTCTGTCTAGTCCTCTTAGAATTTTATACGTTTGTGGGGAGATGGGAAGAGAAAGAAGGGTGGGGTGAGATATTTGCAGTTATTACTGCTATCTTTTATTTGTTGCATACCTTTTTTCTAAGATTGTGAAGTACATCCTTTAAGATGGCGAGAACAAAATATTTTTAATTAGGTGCGGATTAAAGGAATGCCCCTATATATAGAATTAATTGAAAATGCATGGCCTACCCTATTTTATTTTACACGAAGTAAACCAAATCCTTCCTTTATTTGGCTCCACAAGGTGCCATCGTGCCGTTACAAATTGCTGATCTTTATTTGTGAGCTTGTGCGTTGAATATAGTTGGATGTTTGGCACTGTGGGGCATCATAACAATTGATTGTGTCTCCACCCGTTGGTTTGCCAAGGTACCAAATTGGCAAGTAACAGATTTGGCAAATACAGCATCTGTTTTCTTGATCACACACTATTGCAAAATTAATTCATACTGGGGCTGTTCAATTGTTGCAGCAATCCACATCAATGCCTCAAATATATCCTAGTTCACACTTGCACTTCAGATATCTTCCAGAATCTTCTGAAATACATGACCCCTGCCAAGCCGCATCCTGAGTGTCATACTATTTTAAATGAAAACTTGAGGCTATGGTAGCAATCTGACACTTGATGTAGCGAGTAAAGCCAATTGTCAGCTTGGCTCTGATGATAAGAACCCCTACCTCTTGAGTCAAGAGTTTAATCCCCACTCCAGAGATTTGAGCACAAAATCTAAGCTGACACTTACGTGCACTAGCCAAGGGCTGCTGTATTGTTAGAGGTGCCATCCATCAAATTTGATGTTAAAGTGAGACCCCATTCACTTGTTTAGATGTAAAAGGTTTTGCAGCACTGCTGAGAAGTAGGAAGCTTCCTGGAGTCCTGGCAAACATTCTTGTCACAACTTGCAACAACATGATTAACTTAACGCAGCGAGCACAAATACACTGGCATTTAGCTTGCATAATAAGAATGACCTACACTTCCAATAATCGCAAAATGCTTTACAATTGTCCTGAAGTGGGACACAGTACTACATGAATAAATAAAAGTTCCTCATTTTTACTGTAGATATCAGTGAGTATCCTGATTCCATGTGTAGTACTGTATAATTGCTAGACTTCTACAAGCCCCTGTTGCGGGCCAGGGTTTCGAGAACCCCAAAGTGTAGCATGGAGTCCACCTGACCCACAACTTTTAATAGATTGTGGTATGGGGAGCACACGGCCCACTCTACAGGTGTGGTACAGCAGAAATGGAAAAGTATTTTTTTAAAGCAAAACAATGTTTATTCTATGAACTCAAGTTAACCTTTTTAAAACATACAGTGAACATCTTAGCAACCATGAATTCAAATACAACCCCCAAAGAATACAACCCTAAGTAATCCTTAATAACTTCCCAAACAACCACCCAGAAGACAAAAGAAACACCGTTTAACAGAAGCACATTAGGTTTACATTCACGACTGAGAACATTTATAATTCTGAATTCACCAAATGATCAAGAGATAGTCTTTTATGGCCGAAAGATCAACAGTACACCTGCTCTGTCTGGCTTCAGCTCCAACAGTGAAAATGAAACTAAAACACACCCTGCAGCAAACAGCCTAAAACGAAAGTAAAAAGCTGACAGACAGCCCAGCTCCACCCACACCCTGACATCACTGATAAACACCCATTTCTTAAAGGTACATTTCTTAAACACCCATTTCTTAAAGGTACTCTCACATGACACCCCGCTTAATTCCATTGATAGTCTTTGAGAAAATACTTTAATACATCTACATGGAGGAAATTTAGAGACCGGTTGCTACAATATGAATGAACTGAGGAATCTTGGTTTTAACACACTGTTTTTAGATTTTAAATAGCCCATGTTGGACATATGAACTAAAAACAGAAATAGCTTTACATAGAAAACATACTGACAAGAAACAGCCTGTCTCCTTCATCACATGGAATATGGAAACTGTTCATACTCCCCATAACTTCATTTATTGGGAATTCTTTCTACGAAAATTGGAAAAAATTGCATTTATTCAGCAACTTGCACAACATTTCAAAACACTTTACAGCCAGTGGAGTACTGTTGAAGTGTGGTCATAAGGGGCAGACAATTTGTGTACAGCAAGCTCCCACAAACAATATGATAATCAGATTGATTGAGGGATATACATTGACCAGGACACCAGGGAGAATTTACCTGCTCCTCTTTGAAATAGCACCATGGGTCTTCTGTGTCTAGCTGCGATGGCAGACAAGTGTAATAAATATAAGAAATTGTCAAACTTTATTGTTTGTATTTTTGCAGTAGTATTATTAAAACCGAGGTTAGAATGCATACAGACAGTATATCTGCTAGAGATGTGATTAAAAGTGAGATAATCAGTGATTTATGCAGGGGAAGTGTTTTGTTAATAGATATTTAACACCATGTTACCTGTTTGCAGATAGAAAGCTAATGTAATGTGGTAACAATTTGAGCTGGGCTAAATAAATCAAGCCACATCTTGTAACAAGAGACAAAAGAACGTTGTGTGCTTTTGAGTGCAGCTGGTGTAGCTAATGGGAGGGGCCAGGTCTGTCTGGAAAAGGGAGTTGCTTCCAGGGCTCTCAGCTGAGCAGAGTTTTCAGCTTGGACCTAAAAAAAAAAGTGTCTCTCTCCAAGGACTCTGCATCAAGGTAAGTAAGTAAAACCTGGTTGTTGACATTATATGCAAGTGGTATTTGGAATATATGGTTTGCGTAATTAAAAGGCAAGTGTTATTTTAGTCATCAGTCTATGTAATGTTTAATTAGTAATCTGGAGTAAGCAACTAATGTTTCACCCTTAGGCTTTGAAGTAAAGGACTGATTCTCTCTTTTGGTGCTGTGTTTTCTTTTGAGAGTACAGTAGCCTTTTGTACAAAAGCTTGTCACAGTTCAAGTGATTTACAACACTGTAATTTTATAAAGAAAGATTAGATCCAAACCATTGTAGAAATATTCTGAATGCCATACTTGAGAATTCAGTTCAATATCTCATTATTTCACCAATTGCTTTGTGGCGGGGGCACTGTCATGGCAGATGTCCCCAAGTAAACTGGCACTAGATTAGGCTATTTATTTTCTCCTACAGTAGCAGATCATCTGATCTGCCTATACTTAGTCAACATTTAACATGTGGTTTCACAGTTTGGGATTAGAGTTTAATTTCAGCTCCCACGCTTCTTGCTCAGTTATAGTACTGAACACGTGGATAAAGTTTCCTGTGGACTGTGGTAACTGACTGGTGTTTTGAAGCCCCTGAGATCCAGATGGGCTCCGATTGTTAAAACTTGATGCCTGCCTTCTGTCTTTCTCAGGATCGTGCTGTACTGGGTGCTAAGTTAGGCCACTGGGGGAGAAACACAATGAGGGGTTTGTGCAGGGAATGCACAAACGAAGGAAGATTGTAAGACCTTTGGGATAATTTTCCCAGCATGTTGGCAATCTTACACTGCAAGAAACCTGGCATGCAGGTCTTTTTGAGAGCGTGACTTTTTTGCATGCTTTTTTTTTTGTATGCGTATGTGTGGCTTGTGTGTGAGATTACTCACACAGACTTCCGGTTGCGGTGATGCGGAGCTAAGCCGCGCGTTTTGGCAGCTCCCGCAAAAACGGACTTTCGGGCTCACAAGAGGAGCCCCAACGGAGCTTTTTTTTGACTGATCCCGTGTGGGAAGGAGCAGTGAGGTCCCCCCCCCCCCCCCCCCCCCCCCCCCCCCCACACACACAATATTTGGCAGGGAGCATCGGTGGAGCAACGAGGAAAGAGGCCATGGAGCAGAGAACAAAACTGGGAGAAGAGGGCAAGATGGCGGAGGGCAGAGAGCAAGCAGTGTGGGGGCCAGACCAGCAGGAGTTCTTCATGAGATGCGTGGAGGTGCTGAAAAAGGAGGTGCTGGCGTTGATGCTGTTGCCGATCGAGGGGCTGAAGGAGACCCAGACGACCCAGGCGGTGGAGCTTCATGAGGTGAACGATAAGGTGAACACCAACGAGGACGATATCCAGGGCCTGGCGGTAAAATTGGAGGCGCACGAGGCGGTGCACAGGAGGTGAGCCGAGAGAATTGAGGTCCTGGAGAACAGGTCGAGGAGGAAGAACCTCCGGAATCTGGGTCTTCCCGAATGAGTGGAGGGAGCTGATGCTGGGGCGTATGTGAGTACGATGCTCCAGTCGCTGATGGGTGCGGAGGCCTCTCCGACCCCCCTGGAGCTGGAAGGGGCTCACCGGGTCCTGGCGAGGAGACCCAAGGCAGATGAGCCGCCAAGGGCGATAGTGGCAAGGTTCCATCGCTTCGTGGATAAAGAAAGTGTGCTGAGATGGGCCAAGAAGGTGCAGCAGATGGGAGAATGCAGTGATCCGATTATACCAGGATTGGAGCGTGGAGGTGGCAAAGAGGAGAGCTGGCTTCAACCGGGCCAAGGCGGTGCTGCATAGAAAAAGAGTCAGGTTCGGAATGCTGCAGCCTGTGTGAATGTGGGTCACTTATCAGGACAGACACCATTATTTTCAAACGCCAGAAGAGGCTTGGACCTTTATACAGACGGAAAAACTGGACTCAAACTGAGGGGATGTGGTTGTATTTGGGGTTGTAAATATGGGTAAAGAATATTTTGTGGGTGGGATGATGGATGGGGATGTGGGTAGAGTTCGGGTTAAAATTCCTTAAAATGTCCTTTTTTCCTGTCTAGACAAAATGATGATGGGGAATGTGGGCGTCTGTCCTGGAGGGAGGTGAGACTCGGGGATGAGGGAACTGGGATGATGGCCGCAACAGGAGCTGCGCCACAGGGGGTGGGGCTGGTTCAGGAAAGCGTGGGCTTTTTTCCCGCGGCAAAAGGGGGGGGGGTGGAGGAAGGTAAGGAGGAGGAGAGACTCCCACACGGGGGAGATCAACGGGAAGGCGGGGGAAGCCGGGGTCAGCAGAGGTCAGCTGACTCACGGAAGTAATATGGGGGGAGCAAAAGTGCTAGATGTGGATCTAGCAGGGGGGATTCTAGGGTTGCCGAATCTGGGTGGTTATTATTGGGCAGCCAACGTGGCAATGATCCGTAAGTGGGTGATGGAGGGAGAGGGGGTGGCGTGGAAGAGGTTGGAGATGGCGTCCTGCAAAGGAACGAGCCTGGGGGCGCTGGTGACGGCACCGCTGCCACTCTCGCCCACAAGGTATACCACGAGCCCGGTGGTGGTGGCAACGCTAATGATCTGGGGGCAGTGGAGATGGCACAGGGGTGCGACGGGAGCCTCGGTGTGGTCCCCGATCAGAGACAACCATCGGTTTGTCCCAGGAAGGATGGATGGGGGATTTCAGAGCTGGCATCGGGTAGGGATTAGAAGAATGGGGGACCTGTTCATTGACGGGACGTTTGCGAGCTTAGGGGCGCTGGAGGAGAGGTTTGGGCTACCCCCGGGAAACGCTTTCAGGTACATGCAAGTGAGGGCGTTTGTGAGGCGGCAGGTGAGGGAATTTCCGCTACTCCCGGCACAGGGGATTCAAGATAGGGTGATCTCGGGCATATGGGTCGGGGAGGGCAAGGTGTCGGCGATATACCAGGAGATGAAAGAAGAGGGGGAGGCTTTGGTAGAGGAGCTGAAGGGTAAATGGGAGGAGGAGTTGGGGGAGGAGATTGAGGAGGGGCTATGGGCTGATGCCCTAAGTAGGGTTAATTCCTCTTCCTCGTGTGCCAGGCTCAGCCTGATACAATTTAAGGTGGTTCATAGAGCACATATGACGGGGGCAAGGCTGAGTAGGTTCTTTGGGGTGGAGGACAGATGTGGGAGGTGCTCAGAAAGTCCGGCGAACCATGTCCATATGTTTTGGTCATGCCCGGCACTGGAGGGGTTCTGAAGGGGAGTGGCGGGGAACAATATCTATGGTGGTGAAAGTCCGGGTCAAGCCAAGCTGGGGGCTTGCAATATTTGGAGTAGTGGACGAGCCGGGAGTGCAGGAGGCGAAAGAGTCCGGTATTCCGGCCTTTGCCTCCCTAGTAGCCCGGCGAAGGATCTTGCTAATGTGGAAGGAGGCGAAGCCCCCAGCCTGGAGGCCTGGATAAATGATATGGCAGGGTTTATCAAGTTGGAAAGGATAAGTTTGCCATGAGAGGGTCTGCGCAGGGGTTCTACAGGCGGTGGCAACCGTTCCTAGATCATCTCGCGGAGCGTTAGATGAAGGTCGGACAGCAGCAACAGCAACCCAGAGAGGGGGGGGGGTTCCTGTGGGGGGCATGGGAGCAAGAAAGCACATAAATGATCCGGAAACTGACATGTACGGTAAAAAAACAGATTACTCACACAAATCTGGCGGTCAGCCAGAGGAGTAAGGGTTAATTAATCATCATTTCTGGCTGGTTGTAAGTAATTTCACACACAAGAAATGCAAGTGCACACATGCGGCACGTGCAGGTGTGGGCATGATTGCGAGCATCGCCTATGCGTGAGTGGGAGTGTGTGTGTCACGTGGGTGGGAGTGCGTGTGTGTCGCGTGGGTGGTTGTGCGTGTGTGTCGCGTGGGTGGGGGTGCGTGTGTGTCGCGTGGGTGGGGGTGCGTGGGTGGGGGTGCGTGGGTGGGGGTGCGTGTGTCGCGTGGGTGGGGGTGCGTGTGTGTCGTGTGGGTGGGACTGTGTGTGTCACGTGGGTGGGAGTGTGTGTGTGTGTCACGTGGGTGGGAGCGTGTGTGTCACGTGGGTGGGAGCGTGTGTGTCACGTGGGTGGGAGTGTGTGTCACTTGGGTGGGAGCGTGTGTGTGTCACTTGGGTGGGAGCGTGTGTGTGTCACGTGGGTGGGAGTGTGTGTGTGTCACGTGGGTGGGAGTGTGTGTGTCGCGTGGGTGGGAGTGTGTGCGTTTCACGACGATTGTGTGTGTGTGTCTCTTGCGTGTGTGTCGTGCTGGCGTGTGTGTGTCGTGCTGGCATGTGTGTCAGGCATGCGGGCATGTGTCACACGGGTGTGCATGTGTGTTATACGGGCATGCGTGTGTGGGCTGCGCCTGTCTGATTCTTTTTGTGATTGTATGTCTTTTTGTGTGTGTCTTTTTGTGTTTGCGTGTCTTTTTGTGTTTGCGTGTGTGTGTGTGTGTGTCTTTTTGTGTGTGTGTGTGTCTTTTTGTGTGTGTGTGTCTTTTTGTGTGTGTGTGTCTTTTTGTGTGTGTGTGTCTTTTTGTGTGTGTGTGTCTTTTTGTGTGTGTGTGTCTTTTTGTGTGTGTGTGTCTTTTTGTGTGTGTGTGTCTTTTTGTGTGTGCGTGTCTTTTTGTGTTTGCGTGTCTTTTTGTGTTTGCGTGTATGTGTGTGTCTTTGTGTGTGTGTGTGTCTTTGTGTGTGTGTGTGTGTCTTTTTGTGTGTGTGTGTCTTTTTGTGTGTGTGTGTGTCTTTTTGTGTGTGTGTGTGTGTGTGTGTGTGTGTCTTTTTGTGTTGGTGTGTCTTTTTGTGTGTGTGTGTGTCTTTTTGTGTGTGTGTGTGTCTTTTTGTGTGTGTGTGTCTTTTTGTGTGTGTCTTTTTGTGTGTGTGTGTCTTTTTGTGTGTGTGTGTCTTTTTGTGTGTGTGTGTCTTTTTGTTTGTGTGTGTCTTTTTGTGTGTGCGTGTCTTTTTGTGTTTGCGTGTATTTGTGTGTCTTTGTGTGTGTGTGTCTTTGTGTGTGTGTGTCTTTGTGTGTGTGTGTCTTTGTGTGTGTGTGTCTTTGTGTGTGTGTTGTTGTGTGTCTGTCTTTTTGTGTGTGTCTGTCTTTTTGTGCGTGTCTGTCTTTTTGTGTGTGTGTGTCTTTTTGTGTGTGTGTGTGTGTCTTTTTGTGTGTGTGTGTGTGTGTTTTTGTGTGTGTGTGTCTTTTTGTGTGTGTGTGTGTGTCTTTTTGTGTGTGTGTGTGTCTTTTTGTGTGTGTGTGTGTCTTTTTGTGTGTGTGTGTCTTTTTGTGTGTGTGTGTGTGTCTTTTTGTGTGTGTGTCTTTTTGTGTGTGTGTCTTTTTGTGTGTGTGTGTGTGTGTGTCTTTTTGTGTGTGTGTCTTTTTGTGTGTGTGTGTCTTTTTGTGTGTGTGTCTTTTTGTGTGTGTGTCTTTTTGTGTGTGTGTGTGTCTTTTTGTGTGTGTGTGTGTGTGTCTTTTTGTGTGTGTGTGTGTGTGTCTTTTTGTGTGTGTGTGTGTGTGTCTTTTTGTGTGTGTGTCTTTTTGTGTGTGTGTCTTTTTGTGTGTGTGTCTTTTTGTGTGTGTGCGTCTTTTTGTGTGTGTGTGCGTCTTTTTGTGTGTGTGTGCGTCTTTTTGTGTGTGTGTGCGTCTTTTTGTGTGTGTGTGCGTCTTTTTGTGTGTGTGCGTCTTTTTGTGTGTGTGTGCGTCTTTTTGTGTGTGTGTGTCTGTCTTTTTGTGTGTGTGTGTCTGTCTTTTTGTGTGTGTGTGTCTGTCTTTTTGTGTGTGTGTGTCTGTCTTTTTGTGTGTGTGTGTCTGTCTTTTTGTGTGTGTGTGTCTGTCTTTTTGTGTGTGTGTGTCTGTCTTTTTGTGTGTGTGTGTCTTTTTGTGTGTGTGTGTCTTTTTGTGTGTGTGTGTCTTTTTGTGTGTGTGTGTCTTTTTGTGTGTGTGTGTCTTTTTGTGTGTGTGTGTCTTTTTGTGTGTGTGTGTCTTTTTGTGTGTGTGTGTCTTTTTGTGTGTGTGTGTCTTTTTGTGTGTGTCTTTTTGTGTGTGTCTTTTTGTGTGTGTCTTTTTGTGTGTGTCTTTTTGTGTGTGTCTTTTTGTGTGTGTGTCTTTTTGTGTGTGTGTCTTTTTGTGTGTGTGTCTTTTTGTGTGTGTGTCTTTTTGTGTGTGTGTCTTTTTGTGTGTGTGTCTTTTTGTGTGTGTGTCTTTTTGTGTGTGTGTCTTTTTGTGTGTGTGTCTTTTTGTGTGTGTGTCTTTTTGTGTGTGTGTCTTTTTGTGTGTGTGTCTTTTTGTGTGTGTGTCTTTTTGTGTGTGTGTGCCTTTTTGTGTCTTTTTTTGTGTGTGTGTGTGTCTTTTTGTGTGTGTGTGTCTTTTTGTGTGTGTGTGTGTGTGTCTTTTTGTGTGGGTGTGTGCGTCTTTTTGTGTGTGTGTGTGCGTCTTTTTGTGTGTGTGTGTGCGTCTTTTTGTGTGTGTGTGTGCGTCTTTTTGTGTGTGTGTGTGCGTCTTTTGTGTGTGTGTGTGCGTCTTTTTGTGTGTGTGTGTGTGTGCGTCTTTTTGTGTGTGTGTGTGTGTCTTTTTGTGTGTGTCTTGTGTGATTACCCGCGGTCAGCCAGAGGCGATGATTGACTTAACCCTTACTCGTCATGTTTGCTTCTTACTACCTCCATTTAAAAAAAAATAAAAATCCTGGTAGAATTTTATTCAACTCTGCAAATTGGGCCTCTGCCTTATTTGAATTTTTATTGTGACAGCTGTTTGGAGAACTTAACTGCTCCAAGTGAAGTTTTGGAACAGCCACTTCTCCGCAGGCCAGGAGCTGTTTACATATTTGTATTGGCTTCTTTGATCTTGTTATTAGATTGAATAACTCAATGCTGTTGATTGAAAGGGCTGCTGTGTGTCACCTTTAATGGGTTGAGTGGTTCAATAATATGCTTTATTGTTAATCCAACTGTTTGAGGGAAGCTATTATTATAACTTGGAACTGGAGGGTGAGTGAGTCACGCAAAACCCAACGAGTTGTCCCGACAATTCTTACAAATGATTCTGGCACGCTGTGACTGTCTACTCCTTTACGGTGTGTGTTAAAGAATATGTAATGGCTCCCAAGGTTTTTGTTCCTGTTCCAGTGCCTCCCCATGTGTATCCCGAAGGCTTTTTTCAGGAGGGTTAACAGGAGTATAATGGGGTTTGTGTGGGCGCGAGGGACTCCGAGGGTGAGAAGGGTGTTCCTGGAGCGGAGTAGAGATATGGGGGAGGGGGGGGGCTGGCGCTGCCCAACCTCTGTGGGTACTACTGGGCCGCCAATGCGACGATGGTGCGCAAGTGGGTGATGGAGGGGGAGGGGGCTGCTTGAGACGGCGTCCTGCCGCTCCCTCCAAAGAGGTATACCACTAGCCCGGTGGTGGTGGCAGCCCTCAAATTTGGGGGCAGTGGAGGCGGCATAGGGGGGATGTTGGGGCCTCGGTGTGGACCCCATTACGGGGGAACCACCGGTTCGCCCCAGGAAGAACAGGTGGAGGGTTTTCGGGGTGGCACAGGGCACGGATACAAAAGTTGGGGGACCTGTTTGTGGTCGGGAAGTTCGCGAGCTTGGGTGAGCTGGAGGAGAAGTACGGGCTCCCCCGGGGAACACCTTCAGGTACTTACAGGTAAGGGCGTTTGCCAGACGGCAGGTGGTGGAATTCCCGCGGCTACTGCCACACACAGTACAGGACAGGGTGCTCTCGGGGGGTGGGGGGAGTGGGGAAGAGCTCGGAAACTTACCAGGTGATGCAGGGTGAATTCTTCCTCTTCGTGCGCGTAGCTCAGCCTCATACAGTTTCAGGTGCTGCACAGAGCACACATGACCGGGACAAGGATGAGCCGGTTCTTTGGGGGTGAGGACAGGTGTGTTAGGTGCTCAGGGAGCCCAGCAAATCACACCCATATATTCTGGGCATGCCCAGCGCTGGAGGAATTTTGGAAGGGCGTAGTGAGGACGGTGTCGAGGGTGGTAGGATCCAGGGTCAAACCGGGCTGGGGGCTCGCAATATTTGGGGTGGCAGAGGAGCCGGGAGTGCAGGAGCTGAAAGAGGCCGGAATTCTGGCCTTTGCGTCCCTGGTAGCCCGGCGAAGGATTCTCCTTCAGTGGAAAGATGCGAGGCTCCCAAGCGTGGAATTCTGGATCAGCGATATGGCGGGGTTCATTAAATTGGAGAGGGTGAAATTCACCTTAGAACATAGAACGTAGAACATTACAGCGCAGTACAGGCCCTTCGGCCCTCAATGTTGCGCCGACCTGTGAAACCACTCGAAAGCCCCTCTACACTATTCCTTTATCATCCAATTGTTTATCCAATGACCATTTAAATGCCCTTAATGTTGGCGAGTCCACTACTGTTGCAGGCAGGGCATTCCACACCCTTACTACTCTCTGATTAAAGAACCTACCTCTGACATCTGTCCTACATCTACCTCCCCTCAATTTAAAGCTATGTCCCCGCCTTGAGAGGGTCGGTACAAGGGTTCTTTAGGCGGTGGCAACCGTTCTTGGACTTTCTGGCAGAACGATAGACATTGGTCAATGGCAGCAGCAGCTCGGGGGGGGGTTTACTTTATTTTTGTTTATGATATTTACACTGGAGGGTTTGAGGGGGTGTATACAACTGTTGTGTTAAGTCGGGGTGTTAATGTTAATTTATTATTTATGTACAGGGGGGAGAGGTTTGGGGGTTGCTTTTATTAGATTGTATTTTGTACTTAACCCTGTTGGGTTCTTTTTTCTTTCTCATTTTGTTATTGATATTTTATGAAAACCTTTAATAAAAATTAATTTAAAAAAAAAGAATATGTAATGAAAGTTTCGTCATCTATTTTTCGCATGAACATTGCACAAATCATTCCCATTAACAGGAATGTCATTTACGCTCTATTCTCCTCCAATTTCCCCATTAGAGTAATGATCGCATAATGGACCAGAAAAGGCATCTTGGAGCATACTAACTGTTTCTTCCTTGCACTTCAGCTGGAACGTTCTTTGTACTGTAACTTGCTGGAAGTATGAGCTGATAGTAATGTGACTGCTTTTTTAGCTGCTTGTAGGAATAAGACTACAGGTTCAGTTCGATCTGAGGAAGTTGAGTGGCATTGTAAGCGCATAAATCATGTCATGAAACAGTCATTGCCTCATTAAATGCCAGCCCTCGTTTTCAATGGTGAATTTAATTGGTAATTAATACACCAATCATTTCTTTGAACTCTCAGTAGGGTGGAGGATGTACGGCTATTTTCATGAAGAGCTGAGAGTTATGCAGCTTAAATTGATGTGCATCTCTTTCTTGCCACAGATTCCTGGCTGTTTAAGTGCTAACAGCAGTGTCCATTAGTAAACACATTGCCTATCCCAGTAAATGTTTGGGCCACAGTACAGATCTCTTCCCCCAACCAGTATGTAACAGCACAGTGTAAAGTTCACTTCCTCCCTCTATCTCTTCCCATGGCGTACTAAGTAACAGTGTCAGTATTCAAATGTGCCAGGTAGATGTGTGTTCGGCCAGAGTTGGTAGTCTGGACAACCAGGAGATGATCTTCAAGTAATTTGTGTGCAAGTTACATTCCCCCTCTCCCTCCCCCACATTGCAGCTTCCAATCACGATATTATGGTCTTCCTTGAACTTGTTAACTGTGGCTTGGTGGGCAGCTCAGCAACAGGATCCCACCCCTTCCAATGGAAAGACTGTTGAGTTTCAGTAGGTATTATGGGCGGGATTCTCTCGGGCCGGGCCGGAGAATCGTCGCGACCAGCGCGAATCGCGCCAGGACGCGATTCTCCGCCAGTGCCGTTGGCGCGGCGCCGGTCGGGGTCCGTTCTACGTGATTCTCAGCCTGGGATGGGCCGAGCGGCCGTAACAAAAAACTGGAGTCCCGCCGGCTGAGAGCAGATTAGACCGGCGCTGGCGGGACTCCAGTTTTTTGTTACGGCCGCCGGCGCCGGTCTAATCTGCTCTCAGCCGGCGGGACCACCGCGTTGAAGGGTCCGGGGGCGGCCTGTGGGGGGGAGGGGGGATCGACCCCGAGGGGGAGGTCTCCGTTGTGGCCTGGCCCGCGATCGGAGCCCATCGATTGGCGGGCCGGCCTCTTGGGCTAGGGGCCTCCTTTCTTCCGCGCCGGCCCCTTTAACCCTACGCCATGTTGCGTTGGGGCTGACGCGGAGAAGGGAGCCACTGCGCATGCGTGCGTTGCCGCCGGTGCCACTGTGCATGCACGCGTTGCCGCCGGTGCCACTGCGCATGCGTGGACCCCGCGGCGCCCAGTTGATGCCAAGATCAGCAACTGGTGCGGCGAGGGTCGCTCCAGTGCATTGCTGGCCCCCTGCAGGGGCCAGAATTGCTGATCCTGAGGCTGTGTTGGCGCCGTCAAGAAACGCGACGGCTTTTCCGACGGTGTCAACACCTAGCCTCAGGATCAGAGAATCCCGCCCTTTAGGATGTTCTGAGATTATGAGAGGTGATATATAAATGCCTGTCTTTTTATTCAAATAGCTCTTGAGTGCAAAACATTCAGCATTGACATTCAGAGCAGATAGAGAGATTTTGCATGCGTGCAAATGTAGCAGGGTTGTTGTGGTAGGGGATTTAAACTTCCCCTAAATGGGACTCATTTAGTGCTAGAGGCTGGATGAGGCAGAGTTTAAAAGGTGTATCCAGGAAGGCTTCTTGATGCAATATATAGATAATCCAACTAGGGAAGGGGCAGTACTGGACCGGGTATTGGGGAATGAGCATGGACAGGCGGTTGAGGTTTCAGTAGGGGAACGTTTTGGCAGTAGTGACCACAATTCCGTACGTTTTAGGGTATTTCTGGATAGGGATGAGGGTGACCCTCGCGTTAAGGTGCTAAACTGGGGAAAGGCAAATTACGATAATATTAGATTGGAATTGAAAAATGTGGATCGGGGCAGCTGTTGGAGGGTAAATCAACATCGGACATGTGGGAGTCTTTCAAGCGACAGTCGATTAGGATTCAGGAAAGTCAAGTCCCTGAGAGAATAAGGATAAGTATGGGAAGTTTATGGAGCCATGGATAACGGAGGATATTGTGAACCTCATTAAAAAGAAAAAGGAGACTTGTGTATGGTCTAGAAGGGTGATTAGGATTCAGGAAAGTCACGTTCCTGAAAAAACGAAGGATAAGTATGGGAAGTTTAGGGAACCTTGGATAACGAGGAATATTGTGAACCTCGTCAAAAAAGAAAAGGAGGTTTTTGTACGGTCTAGAAGGGTGGGGACGACTTCCAGGTGCGACTATGCAGAGCTAGGTCGCATATTCGGTAGCTCCCGCTTGGAACGGACTTTTGGGCTCTTTTACAGGGCCCCCACGGCAATTGTTTGACATTTCCCGGTGTGGGCAGAAGACTGCAGCATTCCCCTGACAGCGTCCCCCAGGAATGTTATGTCTTTTGGCTACCAGACCCGGCAGAAACAGTAAAAGATTTGGCTGCAACAGGATAAACAAAACCTCTTCCAGCATGCAGGCGGGGAAGGGCAAGCTTAAAGCTGCAATCTGATTTGACTCTATCAAAGGTGAATTCTAGCAGCAGAGGGAACAACTGTGAAAAGATCTACCAAGGCCATTGAAGAAGCAGGGACGAGGCTTCCGGTGGCGGCCATGGAGGAGTAGGTCGCGCATTCGGCAGCTCCCGTCTGGAACGGACTCCCAGACCTTTTTCAGGAGTTTCCATAGACTTTTTGGGGCAGACTGGTGAAGCGAACACTTCCAAAAGGATTCCCTCTCGATTTCCGGTTGCGGCTATGCGGAGCTAAGCCGCACGATTCGGCAGCTCCCGCTACCACGGACTTTCGGGCTCGTTAGAGGAGCCCCAACGGAACTTTTTTAAAAAAAATTTGACGCAGCCCGTGGGGGAGGGAAGAGAGAGGTCAACCTCCAACTTCTATGAAACGGACCAGAAGTGTAATGGCCAAAGGAGCAGCACTGGAGCAACGGGAGAAGCGAGGGGAAGAAAACAAAATGGCGGCAGCCAGGGACAAAGGGGAGCTGCAGGAGTTCATCAAGCGCTGCTTCGAGGAGCAGCGCGAGGAGATGCGCAAGGAGATGTTGGCGCCTATGCTTTCGGCAATTGAAGGACTCGGGATCACCCAGAAGGCCCACGAAGCTAAGATCCAGGAGGTACAGAAAAGAGTCAGTCAGAACGAGGACGAGCTCGTGGGCCTGGCGGTGAGAGTGGAGCAGAACGAGGCGCTACACAAGAGGTGGGGGGGGAAGACTCGAAGACCTGGAGAACCGGTCGAGGAGAAAGAATCTGCGAATCCTGGGTCTCCCTGAGGGAGTGCAGGGGGCTGATGCTGGGGCATACGCGAGCACGATGCTCGAGGCGATGATGGGCACGAAGGCCCCTTCGAGGCCGCTGGAGTTGGACGGGGCACATTGGGTGCTGGCGAAGAAGCCCCAGACAAATGAGCCGCCAAGGGCGATGGTGGTGAGGTTCCACCGGTTCACGGACAGAGAGTGGGTCCTGAGATGGGCCAAGAAGGAGCGGAGCAGTAAGTGGGACAATGCAGAGATCCGAATATACCCGGGCTGGAGCACTGAGGTTGCAAAGCGGAGAGCGGGTTTCAACCGGGCCAAAGCGGCGTTGTACCGGAAATAAGTGAAATTCGGAATGCTGCAGCCAGCGCGACTGTGGGTCACATACAAGGGCCAACACTATTACTTCGAAACGCCTGAAGAGGCGTGGACCTTTGTACAAGCCGAAAAGTTGGACTCTATCTGAGGGTTTGTGAGGGTGGGGGGGATGTTTTGGGGTTTGATGTGTGATGGTTGTTGTATATAGGGGGTCAATCATGCGCAGGAAATGTTACATGGGCTGGGGGAGAGAGACAAGGCCGCGACAGGAGCTGCGTCAGAGGGGGCAGAGCGGGCTTTGGAAAGGCGGGAAGGGGAACAAAGGAATGCATATGGATTGGGAGACTCCCACGCGGGGAGGTCAATGGGACGGCGGGGGAAGCCGGGGTCAGCAGGCGTCAGCTGACTTACGGGAGTGACATGGGGGAGCAAAAAAGCTAGACGGGTTTAGTGGGGGGGAGGAGAGGGGGGGAAAAAAGGGTTGCTGCTGCACTGGCCGAAAGGGAATGGGACACAGAAGAGGTGGTCGGGACGGGGGTCCCCCCTCTGGGGGACTGGAGGGTAAGGGAGGCGTGGACACGGGACTGGCCCAGAAAAGGAAATGGCTAGTCGGCGGGGCGTTGGGGGGGGGGGGGGGGGGGGGGGGTGGTAGGAGAGCGCCCCTCCAATCCAGCTGATAACGTGGAATGTGAGGGGCCTGAATGAGCCGGTGAAGAGGGCTCGAGTGTTCGCGCACTTAAAGGGACTGAAGGCGGACGTGGCCATGCTCCAAGAGACACACCTGAAGGTGGCGGACCAGGTCAGGCTAAGAAAGGGATGGGTAGTACAGGTATTCCACTCTGGACTGGACGCGAAGAATAGAGGGGTGGCAATATTGGTGGAAAAGCGGGTGTCATTTGAGGCCAAGACTATTGTAGCGGACAATGGAGGGTGATATGTAATGGTGAGCGGTAGGCTGCAAGGGACGTGGGTGGTGTTGGTAAACGTATGCGCCCTGAACTGGGATGATGCAGGATTCATGAAGCGCATGTTGGGGCGCATTCCGGACCTGGAGATAGGAGGCCTGATAATGGGAGGGGACTTCAATACAGTGTTGGATCCAGCACTGGACCGCTCCACATTAAGGACTGGAAAGAGGCCGGCGGCGGCCAAGGTACTTAGGGGGTTTATGGATCAGATGGGGGGAGTGGCCCCATGGCGGTTTGCAAGGCCGCAGGCCAGGGAATTTTCTTTCTTCTCCCATGTACACAAAGCCTACTCCCGGATAGATTTCTTCGTTCTGGGTCGGGCGCTCATCCCGAGGGTGGAGGGGACGGAGTATTCGGCTATAGCCATTTCGGACCATGCCCCGCACTGGGTGGAACTGGAGCTGGGAGAGGAGAGGGACCAACGCCCGTTGTGGCGGCAAGTAATAGTGTTGGCCCTTGCAGATGTGGGACTGCTGGCGGACGAGGTAGTGTGTGGGAAGGTGAGGGGGTGTATCGAAAGGTACTTGGAGGCCAATGACAACGGGGAGGTGCGGGTGGGGGTGGTATGGGAGGCGTTGAAGGCGGTGATCAGGGGAGAGCTAATTTCCATTAGGGCTCATAGGGAGAAGACAGAGGGTATGGAAAGGGAGAGGTTAGTGGGGGAGATTTTGAGAGTGGACAGGAGATACGCAGAGGCCCCGGAGGAAAGATTACTTGGGGAAAGACGACGGCTCCAGACGGAGTTTGACCTGTTGACCACCGGGAAGGCGGAGGCACAGTGGAGGAAAGCGCAGAGGGCGAGCTACGAGTATGGGGAAAAGGCTAGTCGGATGCTGGCACACCAGCTCCGTAAGAGGATGGCAGCGAGGGAAATAGGGGGAGTCAAAAATGGAAGGGGAGCCACGGTTCGGAGTGCGACGAAGATAAACGAGGTATTCAAGGGCTTTTATGAAGAGCTGTACAGATCCCAGCCCCCAGCGGGGGAAGAGGGGATGAGACGATTCCTAGATCAGCTGAGATTCCCGAGGGTGGAGGAGCAAGAGGTGGCTGGTTTGGGGGCACCAATTGGGTTGGAGGAGCTGAGCAAGGGTTTGGGGAGCATGCAGGCGGGGAAGGCCCCGGGACCGGACGGATTCCCGGTGGAGTTCTACAGGAAGTACGCAGACCTGTTGGCCCCGCTACTGGTGAGGACCTTTAATGAGGCAAGAGAGAAGGGGACCCTGCCCCCGGCAATGTCGGAAGCGACAATTTCTTTGATCCTAAAGCGGGACAAGGACCCACTGCAATGTGGATCGTACAGGCCGATCTCGCTCCTCAATGTGGATGCAAAAGTGCTGGCCACGAGTATCGAGGACTGTGTCCCGGGGGTAATACACGAGGACCAGACGGGATTTGTAAAGGGCAGGCAACGAAACACCAATGTGTGGCGGCTCTTAAACGTGATAATGATGCCATCGGTGGAGGGAGGGGCGGAGATAGTGGCAGCTATGGACGCGGAGAAGGCCTTTGACCGAGTAGAGTGGGAGTACCTCTGGGAGGTGCTGCGTAGGTTTGGGTTCGGGGTAGGGTTTATCAATTGGGTTAAGCTCCTTTACAGAGCCCCGATGGCGAGTGTAGTGACGAACCGGCGGAGGTCGGAGTACTTTCGACTGTACCGAGGGACGAAGCAGGGGTGCCCCCTGCCCCCCTGTTCTCATTGGCGATCGAACCATTGGCCATGTCATTGAGGGAGTCTAATAAATGGAGGGGGGTGGTCCGAGGGGGAGAAGAGCATCGGGTGTCGCTATATGCGGATGACCTGTTGCTGTACGTGGCGGATCCAATGGAGGGGATGGTGGAGGTCATGCAGACTCTAAGGGAGTTTGGGAAGTTTTCGGGCTATAAGCTCAATGTAGGGAAGAGTGAGCTCTTTGTATTACAGGCGGGGGACCAAGAAAGAGGGATAGGGGACCTACCGCTGAGGAGGGCGGAGGGGAGCTTTCTGTATGTGGGGATCCAGATAGCCAGGAGTTGGGGGACCCTACATAAACTGAATCTGACGAGGTTGGTGGAGCAAATGGAGGAGGATTTCAAAAGATGGGACATGTTACCGCTCTCGCTGGCGGGTAGAGTGCAGTCGGTCAAAATGGTGGTCCTTCCGAGGTTTCTGTTTGTGTTTCAGTGCCTTCCCATCGTGATCACTAAGGCCTTTTTTAAGAGAGTAGGCAGGAGTATTATGGGGTTTGTGTGGGCGAATAAGACCCCGAGAGTAAGGAGAGGGTTCCTGGAACGCAGTAGGGACCGAGGAGGGTTGGCGCTGCCAAACCTGGGGAGCTACTACTGGGCAGCAAATGTGGCGATGATCCGCAAGTGGGTTATGGAGGGAGAGGGGGCGGCATGGAAGAGGATGGAGATGGCGTCCTGTAAAGGAACGAGCCTGGGGGCGTTGGTGACGGCACCGCTGCCGCTCTCGCCGACAAAGTATACCACGAGCTTGCTGGTGGTGGCAACGCTAAGGATCTGGGGCCAGTGGAGATGGCACCGGGGTGCAATGGGAGCATCGGTGTGGTCCCCGATCAGGGGTAACCACCGGTTTGTCCTGGGGAAGATGGACGGGGGTTCCAGAGCTGGCATCAGGTGGGGATTGGAAGAATGGGGGACCTGTTCATCGACGGGACGTTTGCGAGCCTAGGGGCACTGGAGGAGAAGTTTGAGTTACCCCCGGGAAATGCCTTTAGATATATGCAGGTGAGGGCTTTTGTGAGGTGACAGGTGAGGGAATTCCCGTTGCTCCCGGCACAAGAAGTTCAAGATAGGGTGATCTCGGGTGTATGGGTCGGGGAGGGCAAGGTGTCGGAAATACACCAGGAGTTGAAAGAAGAGGGGGAAGCGCTGGTAGAAGAGTTGAAGGGTAAATGGGAGGAGGAGCTGGGGGAGGAGATCGAGGAAGGTCTGTGGGCTGATGCCCTAGGTAGGGTTAATTCCTCCTCCTCGCCTGATACAATTTAAGGTGGTCCACAGAGCGCACTTGACGGGGGCGAGGTTGAGTAGGTTCTTTGGGGTCGAGGACAGATGTGGAAGGTGCTCGGGGAGCCCGGCGAACCGTGTCCATATGTTTTGGTCATGCCCGGCACTGGAGGGGTTCTGGAGAGGAGTGGCGGGAGCAATATCTCAGGTGGTGAAAGTCCGGGTCAAGCCAAGCTGGGGGCTAGCAATATTTGGAGTAGTGGACGAACCGGGAGTGCAGGAGGCGAAAGAGGCCGGCATTCTGGCCTTTGCGTCCCTAGTAGCCCAGCGAAGGATCTTGCTAATGTGTAAGGAGGTGAAGCCCCCCAGCCTGGAGGCCTGGATAAATGATATGGCTGGGTTCATAAAGTTGGAGAGGATTAAGTTCGCCTTGAGAGGGTCTGCGCAGGGGTTCTACAGGCGGTGGCAACCGTTCCTAGACTATCTCGTGAAGCGTTAGAGGAAGGTCGGTCAGCAGCAGCAGCAACCTTGGGGGGGTGGGGGGGGGGGGGGTGGATGAGCAAGAGATAACATGAAGAGTTGGGGAAACTGGCACGTACGGGTGAGGGCCAGTGTACAAAGCTGTGTAAATATATCATTTTGCCATGTATATATCTTGCTCTGCGCGATTTCTAGTTTTTTTTATTTGTTACGAGGTGGGTGGGGCGGGCGGGGGGGGGGGGGTTATTGTTTGTAAGGGAGAAAAATTGTGTTAAAAAACTTTAATAAATATATATATTTTTAAAAATAGAAGGGTGGGGACAGTCAAAACCCTTGAGTATAAAGAAAGTAGGAAAGTACTGAAGGGGGAAATTAGGAGGGGTCATGAAACGTCCTTGGCAAGTAGAATTAAGGTGAATCCCAAAGCTTTTTATTCATATGTAAAAAGCAAAAGGGTGGCCAGGGAATGGATTGGAACACTTAAGAACAGTGTGGGCAATCTTTGTGTTGAGCCAGAGGAAATGGGCAAGGTACTAAATGAGTACTTTGCATCAGTGTTCACCAAAGAAAAGGACTTTGTGGAAGATTCTTGGGTAGGTTGTGTGGACAGTCTGAATCATGTTGATATCAAAAATAAAGCGGTATTGGGTGTTTTAAAAGACATTAAGGTAGATAAGTCTCCTGGGCCAGATGGGATTTACTCCAAAATATTGAGGGACGCTAAGGAGGAAATTGCTGAGGCCCTGACTGACATCTTTATATCCTCATTGGCTACAGGTGTGATCCCAGAGGCCTGGAGAATAGCTAATGTGGTACCGCTGTTTAAGAAAGATAGCAGGCCTCCAGGAAACTGTAGGCCAGTGAGCCTCACGTCGGTAGTCGGTAAATTATTGGAGAGAATTCTCAGGGACTGGATTTATATCCATTTGGGAACAAATGGACACATTCGCGATAGACCGCATGGTTTGTGAAGGGATTGATCAAGTTTTTTGAGGAGGTGACAAAGATGATTGATGAGTGGAGGGCGGTAGATGTTGTTTACATGGACTTCAGTAAAGCCTTTGACAAGGTGCCTCATGACAGGCTGGCACAAAAGGTGAAGTCACATGGGATCAGAGGTGAGGTGGTAAGATGGATACAGAACTAGCTTAGTCGCAGAAGGCAAAGGGTAGCAGTAGCAGGGTGTTTTTCTGAATGGAAGGCTGTGACTAGTGGTGTTCCACAGGGATCTGTGCTGGGGCCTCTGTTGTTTGTAGTACATGCAAACGATTTGGAGGAAAATGTAGCTGGTCTGATTAAGTTTGCGGATGGCGTGGAGTGGGTAGTGTTGAAGATTGTCCGAGGATGCAGTAGGATATAGATAGGTTGGAGACTTGGGCAGAGAAATGGCAAATGGAGTTTAATCTAGACAAATGTGAGGTAATGCGTGTTGGTAGGTAAGGGAAATATACCGTAAATGGCAAAACTCTGAGGAATATCGAAAGTCAGAGAGATCTGGACGTGCAGGTCCACAGATCTTTGAAAGTGGCAACACAAGTGGACAAGGTAGTCAAGAAACTGTACGGAATGCTTGCTTCATTGAACAGGGCATCAAGTATAAAAACTGGCAAGTCCTGCTACAGTTGTACAGAACGTTGGTAAGGCCGCACTTGGAATATTGCGCACAATTCTGATTGCCACACTACCAGAAAGATGTGGAGGCTTTGGAGAGGGAGCAGAGGAGGTTTACCAGGATGTTGCCTGGTCTGGAGGGTGTTAGCTATGTGGAGAGGCTGAATAGACTCTGAATGTTTTCATTAGAATGACGGAGGTTGATGGGCGACCTGATAGAGAGCCACAAAATTATGAGGGGCATGGATAGAGTGGATGGGCAGGCATTCTTTCCCAGGGTAGAGGGGTCAGTCGCCAGGAGGCATAGGTTTAAGGTCCGTGGGGTAAAGTTTAGAGGAGATGTGAGAGGCAGGTATTTTACACAGGGTGGTGAGTGCCTGGAACACATTGCCGCGGGGGCTTGTGGAAGCTGATCCATTAACAGCGTTCAAAAGGCATCTCAGCAAATATATGGATAGCATGAGTATAGAGGGATACGGCACTCCCAGGTACAGATCCCTCACCTTAACCAGCCTCACTTCTCTCCACTTCGCTCCTCCTTTTGTGAGCCCATGTCGTTGGTGCCACATATATGGTGGGCAGCACGGTAGCATTGTGGATAGCGCAATTGCTTCACAGCTCCAGGGTCCCAGGTTCGATTCCGGCTTGGGTCACTGTCTGTGCGGAGTCTGCACGTTCTCCCCGTGTCTGCGTGTGTTTCCTCCGGGTGCTCCGGTTTCCTCCCACAGTCCAAAGATGTGCAGGTTAGGTGGATTGGCCATGATAAATTGCCCTTCGTGTTCGGTGGGGTTACTGGGTTATGGGATAGGGTGGAGGTGTTGACCTTGGGTAGGGTGCTCTTTCCAAGAGCAGGTGCAGACTCGATGGGCGCCGAATGGCCTCCGTCTGCACTGTAAATTCTATGATATGTCTATAACAGGCACACTCACGCCACAAACTTCGGCCAAACCCAAATCTTCCCAAGACCTCAAACAGGTACCGCCTCTCCACCGGTCAAATGCCTTCTCCGCGTCCATGGACACCACTACCTCCGGTAATTGAGCTCTCATCGGAGTCATGATCACATTTAACAGCCTTCTCATGTTACTAGAAAGGTGCCTGCCCTTTATGAAACCTGTCTGGTCCTCCGCAACAGCCCCTGGGCACATCCTTCCATCCTTCCCACCACCAACTTCGCCAGCACTTTCACATCTGTATTTAACAGCGATATGGGCCTATATGACTCACATTCCAACGGATCTTTCCCCTTCTTTGGTATTAATGTGATTGTTGCCTGCATCATCGTCTCCGGCAGCTCCCCCTTCTCCAGCGCCTCATTAAACGCCCCCAAGAGATGTGGTGCTAGGCCCATCGCAAACTCCTTATAGAATTCCGCCGGGTAACCATCGGGCCCGGGACCTTCCCCGACTTCATTCCCCTTATACTGTCCAAAACCTCCCTCAGCCCCAAGGGCTCCTCTAGCACCTGCCTCTCTTTCTCCAACTGTCTGAAAACTGCCCCATGGCCCCCTCTTCACCTCCCGGATCCGCACTGTACAGCTCCTTATAATAATCCCTAAACGCATCGTTTATCTTCCCCCGGCTCCGACACCGCATCCCGTGCCTCAATCCATATCTTCAATATTTCCCTGGACACGGCCTGCCTTCGTAGCTGATATACTAATATTCGACTCGCATTCTCCCCGTATTCATACTGCACCTCCCCTCCTTGCCCTACGCAGCTCTTCTACCGCCCTCCCCGCCGTCAACCTATCGAATTGCCCCAGCAATTTTTTCCTTCTCTCCAATCCCTCCGTAGTGGGCGCCCTCGAGTACTTCCTATCTACCTCAACTATCTTGTTCATTAGCCATTCACATTCCTCCCTCCTTTCCGTATCCACATGTGCCTTGAAAGAGATAATCTCCCCCCGGACCACCGCTATCTGCTAACAACCCCGAATTGAGCCTCCACCCCGGCCTCTGCTTCTGTCCCGATCTAAGTCAAATCTCCAGCAAATGGGGCGCAATGTCCGAAATGAACCTTCCGGCTCACCACAAAAAAGTTGATTATTGAATACACCCTATAAATCTGTGAGAAAAAGGAATATTCCCCTTGGGTTGTTGAAGCGCCACGGGTCCACCATACCCATCTTTTCCATAAACTGGCCTCAGCGTCTTGCAAAGGTCTCCTAAGAGCCCCACGTCCACCCCTAGTGCCATCACTCTCTTGATCTCTCGGATCTACGACATCTGAACCTCCAGACATTCTACTACCCTCTCCAGTGAGCCCTTCAGGAGTGCCACAGCCCCTTCGATGGCCTTCGATTGATCCTCCTGCATCTCCTCCCTCTGCGCTGGTGGAATTCTTCCTTGATGAAGGCCATCAGCTATTCCATCAGGTGCTTTCCAACTTGCACTGACCCTTACCTCTTCGTCATCTTTCCACTAGCTGCTGCGCCACAGGTCCCTTCGGGGCTGGTTTAGCACAGTGGGCTAAATAGCTGGCTTGTAATGCAGAACAATGCCAGCAAGTGCGGGTTCAGTTCCTGTACCGGCCTCCCCGTACAGGCACCGGAATTGGCGACTAGAGGCTTTTCACAGTAACGTCATTGGAGCCTACTTGTGACAATAAGCAATTATTATTATTATTCCAACTCCTTGGCCAGATCTTTCACCAACCCACTTAAGCCCTCACTCACTTCCACCCTATTCCCCCTAACCCAATAACGCCTCCTAACCTTTTTGGACATGAAGGGCAATTTAGCAAGGCCAGTCCATCTAACCTGCACATCTTTGGACTGTGGGAGGAAACCGGAGCACCCGGAGGAAACCCACGCAGACACGGGGAGAACGTGCAGACTCCGCACAGTGGCCCAGCAGGGAATTGAACCTGAGACCCTGGCGCTGTGAAGCCATAGTGCTAAACTATGCTACCGTGCTGCCCCTCGTACAGGTTGATATAGAATGCTTTGAATGCCCTATTATCCTTGGTTGGGGTGGAGACCAGTCTACCACCCCCATCCCTGACTTGAGCAATTTACCGAGGCCACCTGCCGTCTCAGCTGAAGTGCCAGCAGGCGACTAGCCTTTTCCCCGTGTTCATAGAGAGTGCCCGTGAACGTCGCAGCAAGTGTACCGCCCTGTCCGTGGATAGAAACCCAAACTCCATTTGTAGCTTATTCCTGCTAGCGAGCAATTCTGATGTTTGATTGACCGTGTATTGACGGTCCATCTGGTGGAAGTCTAAAAAGTCAACACTGTCCCATGTCTCTCTTAATCTCTAATGCAAACACGCTCCGTTCCAGAGGTGTCTCATCTCTCTGTGCCTCAGCCTTGTGTCCTCTTTGAGCTGTCATTACAACAATTCAGTTTGGAAGGTAATGTGCCCTTGAAAAACCAAAATGTGACAGTATATGCGCATTATGTGATATTATAGCATTGTCCAGGGTGTCAACAAGAAACTTGTACTGAGCTTGTTAGATATCATATGAGCCTTCTCAACCTCTGGACAAACACTACTAGATTGTGATTTATGCTGCATTTTTTTCAATGTTATTTACAGGATTGAAATAATCTAAGATGTTAGTAGTTTTATTTGACTAGTTACAGTAAATTATCAGTTATTCTCTTGCCCTTTTTCATTTCTTTTATGAATATTCACGGCCTCAAGATATCTTTTACAGCCAGTGAAATACAGTCACTGTTGCAATCTAGGAAATCTGGCAACCAATTTACACATGGCAAGCTCCAACAGAAAAGTGAAATGGCCAGATAACCTGGTTTGGTGATGCTAGTTGAGGATAAATATTTCCCATTCCTCTGATTTTTGTGAAAATAGTGCCTCGGGAGCTATTACACCCAACTAAGAAGGCAGCCGGAGCTTCGATTGCGGCATCTGATCTGAAATCTGGCACTTTGGGTGTTTGGTACGCCTTGATATTGTGCTAAGTCTTGAAGGTAGACTTGAACCCACAGACTTCCGACTCAGAAGTGAGAGTGGTACCAGCGAACCCCAGCTGAGCACTCATCTTCTGAATTGTCGAGACCCATGACAGACACCCAGCAGGACCTTGCAGCTCCCTAGGTTGAACCTTTTTCCAATCTTCCCCTCCTGCTTTCTCTTGCAAAGATGGTTTCAAGCAGCTGGCTATTGTGCCAGTAATTGCATGATCATTAAAATCCTGTGGACTGAACTTTGTCAAATACCTTCTGATGAATCCTAATGAATGTCATCTGACATAGCCTTTGTCTACTTATGTAGTTAGTACCTTTCTGTTGTAGCTCAGAAAGCCAGAAAGAATAGAACTGAAGCCAATCTTTCCACACTTCTATATTTATTTATAAAGTTACACATTACAAACATGCATCTAACCCAACCACCATACGTTTTAACCTGTCTCTGTGTAATGGAGCCCCAGTTGATGCCCACCAGCTGCACACGATTAATATGCAATTGACATGCGCTCTGGATGAACAATCTTGCCATCTGAGACGCTTTTGCGTACATTTCTCATTGCCTTGTGATTCATTCATGCCTCATGGACCTGAATATTATGCTTCCTTCGATGCTCAGTTACTGCTTCAATTGTGAAGGAATTTATCGGGCTGCTGATCCTGGCATCATCCATTTCCTTAAGTGTTCTAGCGTGTCTGGGTGCTGCACAGACATTTTTATACCTTGAATTTTCTTCTACACATGCTTTACTGACCTCCACGTAAACTGTAGGTTCCTGAGGCAATTTTAATGAGTCTGGAGAATGACCACAGTCTTTTTGAAGATAGATGTGAAGAAATAATTTACCTCACCTGCCGTTTTCAGATCACCTAATTTCCACCCCTAAAGGACTCGTATCTACTTAAAACAGTTTATTTAATCCCATTTCCTATAAACAGCATATTGTTTAAAAACAAAAAAGGAAGCTACTTTTTTGGGCAGGAGGGTAAACGTCTGTGTCTATCAAAGTCAAAATGTATTTAGGAGTGCATCACTTATTTTGATCTATTACTTTATGTCTGATCAGGTATCATGGGCCAGATACAGGAGTAAGCTTCCTGTCCCATTGGAACATCTCCCCTCCAGCCTCAGATTGTCATTCTGAGTTCCACTCTTTCATTTAAAAAGTGTGCAGCTGACTTCCGGTTGCGGCTATGCCTAGGTAGGTCGCACGTTCGGCAGCTCCCGCCGGGAACGGACTTTTGGGCTCTTCAGAGGGGCCCCAACAGCAATTGTTCGACGACTTCCAGTGTGGGAAGGTGACAGCAAGGTCCCACCGACATTATATGGATTGGACCAGGAGTGGAGCAGTTAAAAAAGTGATCCTAGTGCAGCGGAAAGTGCAAGGGAGGAAAAGCAAGATGGCGGCGGGTGGAGACCAAGTAGCGTGGGCGCGCAGTGGTCGCAGGAGCAGCAGGAGTTACTTAAATGCTGCTTTGAGGAGCTGAGGACAGAAATGCTGGCGCCAATGAAGGCGGCGATTGAGAAGCTTGTGGAGACCCAGAAGGCCTAAGGGGCGGCAATCCGGGATGTGCGGCAAAAAGCCTCGGAGAACGAGAACGGGATCTTGGGCCTGGCGGTGAAGGTCGAGGAGGAAGAATCTTCGGATTCTGGGTCTCCCTGAAGGAGTGGACGGGCCTGATGCCGGGGCATAAATGAGCATGATGCTCAATTCGCTGATGGGCGCGGGAGCTTTCCCGAGGCCCCTGGAGCTGGATGGGCTCATCGGGTCCTGGCAAGGAGACCCAAAGTCAACGAGCCGCCAAGGGCTGTAGTGGTGAGGTTCCACCTCTTTATGGACAGAGTGTGTCCTGAGATGGGCCAAAAAAGAGCGGAGCAGCAGGTGGGAGAACACGAAGGTCCGAATTGACCAGGACTGGAGTACGGAGGTGGCTAAGAAGAGGGCTGGTTTTAACCGGGCTAAGGCGGTGATCCATCGGAAGGGGGTGAAGTTCGGGATGCTGCAGCCAGCGCGATTGTGGGTCACGTTCCAAGATCGGCACCACTATTTTGAAACGCCTGATGAGGCATGGAACTTTATCCAGACTGAAAAGTTGGACTCAAACTGAGGGTTTGTCGTGGGGGGTTGTTTACTGTGTTTACTGCGTTTGGGGAATGTTCTTTTTGTTTTGGTGCTGGGTGGGGTTGGGTGAATGGATTTGATGTGGGGGCTGTGGGAGAGTGTGGGCGTCGGTGTTGGAGGGGCAGGGCCCCGCGGAGGAAGAGGGGGGGGGGGTGGAGGCCCAGGGATGGGGAGTTGGGGTAAGGCCGCAAAAAGGAGCTGCGCCAGAGGGGGCGGGGCCAGCTCAGGAAAGCGCGGGCTTTTTCCTGCGTTAGGGAAGGATGTGGGTGGGGCCGGGGGGGTGTGGAAGGGCGGTGCTCGAGAGGAGCGCACACTGACTGCCAAGGGGTGGGGGGATTCTCTCACTGGGGGGTCGATGGAATGGCGGGAGAGGCCGGGGTCAGCAGGAGTCAGCTGACTTACGGGAGTGTCATAGGGGTAGCAAAATGGCTAGATGAGGATCTAGCGGGGGGGAACTGGGTTGCTGCTGCATTGGCCAAAGGGGAGCTGGAAGTAGGAGAGGTAGTCGGGGCAGGAGTCCGCCGCCTGGGGGACTGGAGGGCGCGGGAGGCGCGGGCATGTGGCTGGCCTAGAAATGGGTAGGGCAGGGTCTTTCTTTCAGGGCTGGATGCGAAGAACAGAGGGGTTGCAGCACTGGTGGGGAAGTGGGTGTCGTTTGAGGCACTGAATATTGTAGTGGATAATGGAGGTCGATATGTGATGATGAGTGGTAGGTTGCAGGGGGTGTGGGTGGTACTGGTGAACGTATATGCCCCGAATTGGGATGATGCTGGATTTATGAAACGCATGCTGGGTCGGATTCCGGATCTGGAGGTAGGAAGCTTGATAATGGGGGGGGGGGGGGCTACTTCAACACAGTGCTGGACCCAGCACTAGACCGTTCTAGGTCCAGGACGGGTAAGAGGCCGGCTGCGGCCATGGTGCTCAGGGGGTTTATGGACCAGATGGGGGGAGTGGATCCATGGAGGTTTGCCAGGCCGCTGGCCAGGGAATTTTCCTTTTCCCACGTCCATAGAGCCTACTCCCGGATAGACTTTTTCATTTTGAGTAGGGCGCTAATCCCGAAAGTGATGGGAACGGAATATTCGGCCATAGCCATCTCGGACCACGCCCCGCATTGGGTGGAGCTGGAGTTGGGGGAGGAGAGGGACCAGCGTCCGCTGTGGCGCCTCGATGTGAGACTGTTGGCGGATGAGGGGGTGTGCGGGCGGGTGCGGAGGTGTATTGAAAGATACTTGGAGGCCAACGACAACGGGGAGGTGCAGGTGGGGGTAGTCTGGGAGGCGTTGAAGGTGGTGGTCAGGGGAGAGCTAATCTCCATTCGGGCCCACAGGGAGAAGAGAGAGGGGAGGGAGAGGTTGGTGGGGGAGATTTTAAGGGTGGACAGGAGGTATGCAGAGGCCCCCGAGGAGGGGCTACTTGGGGAGCAATGGAACCTCCAGATGGAATTCGACCTGTTGACCACTGGGAAAGCAGAGGCACAGTGGAGGAAAGCGCAGGGGGCGGCGTATGAGTATGGGGAGAAGGCGAGTCGGATGCTGGCGCATCAGCTTCGTAAGAGGGAGGCAGCGAGGGTGATTGGTGAAGTCAAGGATAGAGGGGGGAATACGGTGCGGAGTGCGGTGAGAATAAACAAGGTATTTAGGGACTTCTGTGGGGATCTGTACAGGTCTGAGCCCCCAGCGGGGGGGGGAGGGGATGCGACGATTCCTGGATCAGCTGAGGTTCCCGAGGGTGGAGGAGGCGGAGGTGGCTGATTTGGGGACGCCGATTGGGCTGGAGGAGTTGGTTAAAGGATTGGGGAGCATGCAGGCGGGGAAGGCCCCAGGGCCGGATGGGTTCCCGGTTGAATTTTACAGGAAATATGTGGACCTGCTGGGCCTGTTGCTAGTGAGGAGTTTTAATAAGGCGAGGGAGGGGAGACCTTGCCCCTGACAATGTCCAGGATGCTGATTTTTTTTGATCTTGAAGCGGGACAAGGATCCATTGCAATGTTGGTCATACAGACCGATCTCGCTCCTCAATATTGACGCTAAGTTGCCGGCGAAGGTGCTGGCTACGAGAATCGAGGACTGTGTCCCGGGGGTGATTCATGAGGACCAGATGGGATTTGTGAAGGGTAGACAGCTAAATACAAATGTGCGGAGGCTCCTCAATGTGATTATGATGTCCTCGGTGGAGGGGGAAGCGGAGGTTGTGGCGGCTATGGACGCGGAGAAGGCCTTTGATCAGGTGGAGTGGGAGTATCTTTGGGAAGTATTGCGGAGGTTTGGGTTCGGGGAGGGGTTCATCAGTTGGGTCAGGCTGCTATATAGAGCCCCGGTGGCGAGTGTGGCTACGAACCGGCGGAGGTAGGAGTACTTTCGGCTGTACCGGGGGACGAGGCAGGGGTGCCCCTTATCCCCCTTGTTGTTTGCGCTGACAATTGAGCCGCTGGCCATGGCACTGAGGGAGTCCAGGAAATGGAGGGGATTGATCCGGGGGGGAGAGGAACACCGGGTGTCGTTGTATGCCGATGACCTGTTGTTGTTTTGTTGCGGATCCAGTGGAGGGGATTGCGGAGGTCATGCGGATCCTTGGGGAGTTTGGGGACTTTTCGGGGTATAAAGTCAACGTAGGGAAGAGTGAGCTCTTTGTGGTGCATTCAAGGGACCAGGGAAGGGGGATAGACGAGCTACCGCTGAAGAGGGCGTAAAGGAGCTTTCGGTACCTAGGGATCCAAGTAACTAGGAGCTGGGGGGCCCTGAACAAGCTCAATTTGACGTGGTTGGTGGAGCAGATGGAGGAGGATTTTAAAAGATGGGGTATGCTGCCATTCACTAGCGGGTAGGGTGCAGTCGGTCAAAATGACGGTCCTCCCGAGGTTTCTCTTTGTGTTCCAGTGCCTTCCCATTCTGATCCCCAAGGCCTTTTTCCAACGGGTAAGCAGGAGCATCATGGGATTTGTGTGGGCGAATAAGACCCCAAGGGTGAAGAGAGTGTTTCTGGAGCGTAGCAGGGACAGTGGGGGGGGCTGGCGCTGCCAAATTTGTTTGGCTATTATTGGGCTGCCAATGTGGTGATGATCCGTAAGTGAGTGATGGAGGGAGAGGGGGAGGCGTGGAAGAGGCTAGAGATGGCGTCCTGTGTGGGCACGAGCCTGAGTGCGGTGGTGACGGCACCGCTGTCGCTCTCGCCGACAAGCTATACCATGAGTCCGGTGGTGGCGGCGATGCTGAAGATCTGGGGGCAGTGGAGGCGACACGGGGGCAAGGTGGGAGCCTCAGTTTGGTCCCCGATTCGGGAGAACCATCGGTTCATCCCGGGAAGGATGGATGGGGGATTTCGGAGCTGGCAACGGGCAAGGATTAGAAGAATGGGGGACCTGTTCATCAATGGGACGTTTGCGAGCCTAGGGGCGCTGGAGGAGAAGTTTGGGCTACCCCCGGGAAACGCATTCAGGTACATGCAAGTGAGGGCGTTTGTGAGGCGGCAGATGAGGGAATTCCCGCTGCTTCCGGCACGTGGGACTCAGGACAGGGTGATTTTGGTTGTATGGGTTGGAGAAGGCAAGGTTTCGGCGGTTTACCAGGAGCTGCAGGAAGAGGAAGAGGAGGAGGCCTCGGTGAAGGAGTTAAAGGGCAAGTGGGAGGAGATGCTTGGGGAGGAGATGGATGAGAGTCTATGGGCTGATGCCCTGAGTAGGGTTAACTCTTCCTCCTCTTGCGTCAGGCTCAGCCTAATCCAGTTTAAAGTTACTCACAGAGTGCACATGACAGGGGCGAGGTTGAGTAGGTTCTTTGGGGTGGAGGACAGATATGGGAGGTGCTCGGGGAGCCCGGCAAACCACGTCCATATGTTCTGGTCGTGCCCGGCGCTGGATGCGTTTTGGAGGGGTTTTGTGAGGACTATGTCCAAGGTGGTGAATGCCCGGGTCAAGCCGACCTGGGGATTAGCATTATGTGGGGTATCGGACGAGTGCAGGAGGCGTTAGAGGCCGGTATTCTGGCCTTTGCGACCCTGGTAGCCCGGCGGAGGATTTTGCTACTATGGAAAGATGCGAAGCCCTCTCGTGTGGAAGCTTGGATCAATGACATGGCAGGGTTCATCAAGCTGGAGAGGATAATGTTTGCCTTGCAAGGGTCTGTGCAAGGGTTCCTCAGGCGGTGGCAACCATTCCTAGACTATCTCGCGGAGCGTTAGGAGGAGGTCAACAGCAGCCCAAGGGCGGGGGGGAGGGGAGAGAGGGGGGGTTCTTTTGGGGTGGCGTTTGGGTGAAGGTGAGGGGTTTTTCCCTATTTGTGTTTTTAAATGTTATAGGGGGTTATTGTCTATGGAGGAAATCCAATGTATAATTTCTGATAGTTGTGTTTTTGTTCTTGTTGGGGGGGGGGGGGGGGGGGTTGTTGAAAATTTGAATAAATATATATATGTTTTTTTTTTTAAATAATATTTTATTGAAAATTTTTGGTCAACCAACACAGTACATTGTGCATCCTTTACACAACATTATAACAATACAGATAATAATGACCTTTTTTATTTAAACAAGAACAAAAGAAAACAACAACAAATAAATAAATATTAAATAACAAAAAATAAAAACTAGCCCTAATTGGCAACTGCCTTGTCTCAGGCCACACACCCCCCCCCCCCACCCCCCCACCCCCCAAGTCCTGGGCTGCTGCTGCTGCCTTCTTTGTTCTCCCCTATCTATCTTTCCGCAAGATATTCGACGAACGGTTGCCACCGCCTAGTAAACCCTTGAGCCGACCCCCTTAGGACGAACTTAATCCGCTCTAACTTTATGAACCCCGCCATATCATTTATCCAGGTCTCCACCCCCGGGGGCTTGGCTTCTTTCCACATTAGCAATATTCTGCGCCGGGCTACTAGGGACGCAAAGGCCAAAACATCGGCCTCTTTCGCCTCCTGCACTCCCGGCTCTTGTGCAACCCCAAATATAGCCAACCCCCAGCTTGGTTCGACCCGGACTCCTACTACTTTCGAAAGCACCTTTGTCACCCCCATCCAAAACCCCTGTAGTGCCGGGCATGACCAAAACATATGGGTATGATTCGCTGGGCTTCTCGAGCACCTCGCACACCTATCCTCCACCCCAAAAAATTTACTGAGCCGTGTTCCAGTCATATGTGCCCTGTGTAATACCTTAAACTGAATCAGGCTTAGCCTGGCGCACGAGGACGACGAGTTTACCCTGTTTAGGGCATCTGCCCACATCCCCTCCTCAATCTCCTCCCCTAGCTCTTCTTCCCATTTCCCTTTTAGTTCGTCCATCATAGTCTCCCCTTCGTCTCTCATTTCCCTATATATATCCGACACCTTACCGTCCCCCACCCATTTCTTTGAGATGACTCTGTCCTGCACCTCTTGTGTCGGGAGCTGCGGGAATTCCCTCACCTGCTGCCTCGCAAAAGCCCTCAATTGCATGTACCTGAATGCATTCCCTTGGGGCAACCCATATTTCTCGGTCAGCGCTCCCAGACTCGCAAACTTCCCATCCACAAATAGATCTTTCAATTGCGTTATACCTGCTCTTTGCCACATTCCATATCCCCCATCCATTCCCCCCGGGGCAAACCTATGGTTGTTTCTTATCGGGGACCCCCCCAGTGCTCCGGTCTTTCCCCTATGTCGTCTCCACTGTCCCCAAATCTTCAGTGTAGCTACCACCACCGGACTCGTGGTATAGTTCCTTGGTGAGAACGGCAATGGGGCTGTCACCATAGCCTGCAGGCTGGTCCCCCTACAGGACGCCCTCTCTGATCTCTTCCACGCCGCTCCTTCCTCCTCTCCCATCCACTTACTCACCATTGATATATATATATATGTTTTTTAAATAAAAAGTGTGCAGCTGTTCTCGCATTTCAATCCTTGCCCAACCTGCCCACCATGTACCTTACGCCAGAAAAGACTGGAGTGTCCTCTCTCTCTCTCTCTCTCTCTCTCTCTCTCTCTCTCTCTCTCTCTCTCTCTCTCTCCCCCTCTTTCTCTCTCTCTCTCTCTCTCTCTCTCTCTCTTCCCCCCCCCCCCCCCCCCCCCCCACCCCCCACCCAAGTAGATAAACTAGGCTAAATCTGCAGCACATTACCACAGATGGTGCCATTTTTCCTAAGTGACATGAAGATGAAATTCTATTTGTCTCTTCCCTTAGATTGGATGGATGCTAAAGACATGATTTAAAATAGAAAGAAAGAGCGTGTGCTTATATAGTGCCTTCCACCACTTCAGGGCATCTCGAAGTGCGTTACAACCAATCAAATACTTTTGACGTGTAGGCACTATTATAATATAGCAAGGAGTTTCTCCAATGTCAGGCACACATTCCTCCTTCAGCCAACACCATTAATAAACAGCTCCTGCTTCTGTGAATTGGGGGTTGTTGACAGAGGGTGGAGACTGAATTATGCCATTCAAGAATAATTTGTGTGTCCGTAAAGGATTTGATGTGATGCGATGCTGCACAAATGCAGGACTCTTTTCCTAACTTAATGGAGGCATCAGTGGAATCCATCCTTTTTCCCCAATTTTATCGAACCTCAGAAACTGGATAACAATTGCAATGGTTAATAAAACATAATCATAATCTTGCGTAATTGTGTGGCTGGTGTTGCAGAGAGCAGGTAATGTATTAGAAACATGCAGCTGACTATACCATATCATGGGAACATGCTGCTTGCCATGTATTTTAAACAATGCATCCATTTGCTCCTTTTACTCCCAAGTTTTGTGTTTAAAACAAGAATCATAATATTGTTTGAATGTTCCGGAGTAGGGGGTTCGGAGATTCTCTGTGTAAATCCACCTTTGTTTGTCCATTTGCAGAATTGACACTAAATCCACCAGAAGGAATTGTTGCAGGTAAGCAATGCCTCATTGTTTAATTTCCAATACCTCTGCCCTCCATATGTCTGCAGACAGTTAATTGCATTTTAGGGACTTATCAGGAAATATGTATACCGGGCATATCTTTGAGCATGTATGACACTCTCTGCTTTTTGTACTGAACCAGATGCTTCTAAAGATTCACAATGAAATAACACCATAAAGTCACTATTCAAATGAGGGAGGCATTGTCTTTTGTTATAAAATGGAAACTTGTATAAATTCACAATTCGCAAACTGAAATTCATTTCTTGTGTCTTTGGGTATGTTTTTACTTGGAAAACCTTGCCCTTCTAACTTGATATTTGCCAGGATTTATAGACCTTTGGCAAACCACTGAAAATCTATTGGATCTCTCTTCTCTAGAAAAGAGAAGGTTGCTGAAGGGCGACCTGATAAAAGTCTTAAAAATGATTAAGGAGTTTGATAGGGTCGATGTAGAGAAATGGGCGCGATTCTCTTGCCACGTTGTGCTCAAGCAAGAATCCCGGGAGAGGCGTCCAGTGGACTTCCCGACAGCCTCTGCGCCTTGCGGTATTCACCAAGTCCCACGAGAGGTTGGAGACAGAACTCTGCCCAAAAGGGCGGGGCTAAACCGCACTTGCGGAAGTAGGTCGTAAACCTACTTTCGACCGACCTGCCCGGGATCAACCGGCCTGCGTCGATTCTCTGGCCTCCCCAGGGACGCTGCAGCCGGGCGCTGTTCACTCGTTCATACAAACGTGGACCAGGCAGAATGGCACATGGAGAATCTCCCCAGACTATCAGAGACTACTGGGTGGTCAGGGTGGCCCCCTGATCCTTCCCCTGGATCGTGGGCACCTTGGCACTGCCATCCTGACACTGCCAAGGTGCCTGGGTGGCACTGCCAAGTCAGCAGGAGCACTGCTAAGGGTCAGGGTGCGAGGGGTGCCATGCCCATGAAATGGGTGGAGTGTGGGTTTGAAGGGCAGGGCATGCAGGGCAGGTAAATAGGGTGTCTCCGGGTGTTGAGGGGGTTGACGGGTTGGGGTCCTGGAAGGGAGGAGGTGCTGTAAGGGGGCTTGGGGGACCCACAAGCTCACTTAGAGATCGGGGCATCCTTTCAAAATTGCGGCCCGATCTCGGAGTTGAGTTCCCCAGTGCTTAAAAAAAAATTCTAAGTGTGGGCTAAACCGGTGAGAAACTCCTCAAGGCCCCAAAAAATGACTAAGTGTCATTGAATAGCAATGGGGAACCCGCATGACTCTGCTTCCTGAAAAGACCATCACAAATGGACAGCACTGTAGCATAGTGGTTAACACTATGGCTTCACAGCGCCAGGGTCCCAGGTTCGATTCCTGGCTTGGGTCACAGACATTCTCCCTGTATCTGCATGGGTTTCCTCTGAGTGCTTTGGTTTCCTCCCACAGTCCCGAACGATGTGCTATTAGGTGAATTGGACATTCTGAATTCTCCCTCTGTACCCGAAATGTGGCGACTAGGGGCTTTTCACAGTAACTTCATTGCAGTGTTAATGTAAGCCTACTTGTGACAATTTAAGATTATTAAAAATTAAAAATTGAACTTAGAAATTTTTCCGGAGAATTGTGCCCAATGTGTTTCCACCTGTAGAATAATCCAAGAGTAGGGACGTGGAATAAAAGATGGTCACTAATAAATCCAATGTGGAATTCTGGAGAAACTTGTTTACCCAGAGGGTAGTTAGAATGGGAAGTGCTTTGTCGAGGTAAATAGAAAGCATAGATCCATTTAAGGGAAAGCTGGATATACAGGAGGTAGTAGGAATAGAAGCATATATTGATGGGGTGAGATGAAGAGGGTTGGGCAAAGATATGTGTGGAGCAAAACATTGGTATTGACCAGTTGGACGGAATAGTCTGTTTCGGTGCTGTAAGTATTATGCTGTTCTTTTAGGTTACGGGAGGTCCAACAGTTAGTGTGCAGAATTTGTCATGATGTATCAGGCCACTTTTCCTTCACTGCAGACAAGTTGTCTCTGAGAGATAGAGAGAGAGGCTCAATCTACTTGGATAATCCCAAACAAATGACTATTTACCTGCTGCTAATCGCCACCTGCAACCTGATGCAGCTTTGTTATATGTCCTGGCAAGGAGTCCAAGACTAGTGTCGTCTTCTGCTGAAGTGGTTAAAAGGCTGAGGATAATTGGATCAGAGTGTCACAGGCACATGTTCGATTCATATTTTCATTATAAATTTCTGTGTCCTCCTTTATGATAGGACAATTCTTCAGTTATCCATAGAATCCCTACAGTTCTAAAGGAGGCCATTCGACCCATTGAGTCTGCACTGACCCTCCAAAAGAGCCCTGTACCTAGGTCCACTCCACAAAATCCTAGCCACAAAATCCCACAAATTAATCATGGCCAATCCACCTAACCTGCACATCTTTAGACTGTGGGAGGAATCTGGAGCACTCGGAAGAAACCCACGCAGACACGGAGAAAGATGCAGACTCCACACATATTCACCCAAGGTCGGAATTGAACCTGGGTCCCTGTTGCTGTGAGGAAGCAGAGTGCTGATCACTGCCGCAGTGTCGCCCATGACAGATCATGGCTGACCTGTATTTTATCTCCATTTACCTGCCTTGGTTCTGTGACCTTTACTACCCTACTATACTGAAGTCATGCTATCTCTGTTTAGAATTTTTCAGTTGACCCTCAACCTCAACAGCCTTTTTGGGAGGGGGAGGGGGGGGGTTCCTGATTTCCACTAGTCTTCGTGTGAGGAAGTGTTTCCTAACATTATCCCTCTAATTTTAAGGTTTTCTACCTCTACCTGATCAAAGAACAATACAGCTAAGGAACAGGCCCTTCGGCCCTCCAACCCTGTACCGGTCATGATACCAACCCTTGCCAAAACCCTCAGCACTTCCTAGTGCCGTATCCATCTGTATCCATCCTATCCATGTGTTTGTCAAGGTGCCTTTTGATACTAATGTATCTGCTTCCACAACCTCCCCTGGCAATGTGTTCCAGGCGCTCACCACCCTCTGCGTGAAAAAACCTGCCTCGCACATCTCTAAACTTTGCCCCACAGACCTTAAACCTATGCCCCCTGGTGGCTGACCTCTCCACCCTGGGAAAGAGTGACTGCCCATCCATTCTATCCATCCCCCTCATAATCGTGTAGACATCTATCAGGTCACCCCTCAACCTCCGTCTTTCTAATGAAAACAGTCCGAGTCTGTTCAGCCTCTCCACATAGCTAATACCCTCCAGACCAGGCAACATCCTGGTAAACCTCCTCTGCACCCTCTCCAAAGCCTCCACATCCTTCTGGTAGTGTGGTGACCAGAATTATGCACAATATTCCAAGTGTGGCCGTACCGAGGTTCTATACAACTGTAGCATGACTTACCAGTTTTTATACTCAATGCCCCGTCTAATAAAGGCAAGCATTCCGTATGCTTTCCAGACTACCTTGTCCACATGTGTTGCCACCTTCAAGATCTGTGGATCTGCATGCCCAGGTCTCTCTGACTTTTTATATTCCGAAGAGTTTTACCATTTACGGTATATTTCCCCTCTATGTTAGACCTACCAAAATGCAATACCTCACATTTAGACATAGAACAGTACAGCACAGAACAGGCCCTTCGGCCCTCGATGTTGTGCCGAGCATTGTCCAAAACCAAGATCAAGCTATCCCACTCCCTGTCATTCTGGTGTGCTCCATGTGCCTATCCAATAACCGCTTGAAAGTTCCTAAAATGTCCGACTCCACTATCACAGCAGGCAGTCCATTCCACACCCTAACCACTCACTGTCCATTGCCTCCGTTCACAGTGTCCGTATAGTATTGTCTCTTTTCTCCATCATTTTGGCCTCCGTGGAATATTATTCTCTTCCCTCCATTATTACTGTCTCCATGGAGCTTTATTGTCCCTTCCATGAATGTGGCCCCATGCAGTATTACTATCCCTTGCCTCTATTCGTACCGTGTCGTAGAGTGTTATCTCTTTTCTCCATTATTACTGTCTCCGTGGAGTTTATTGGCCCTTCCCTTCATTCCTTCTGTCTCTGTGGAATATTGTTGTCCGTTCCCTCCATTAGTACTGACCCCGTGGAGTATTATTGTCCCTCCTCTCCGTTATGATTGCCCCTACGTGCGGTATTATTACCGTTACCTCGGGTGTTGAGCTGCCGAGACGTTGTTGCCGCCGATCTGTCCGGGGCTGAAAGCTCCCCCCGTCCCTGGGCATTTGAGCCCGGCCGGGCAGCCCCAGCAGGAGACCGAGAAACGCAGATAGAGGCACCGGGATCGGCTGCAGCGCCATGTTGTCCAGATTAAACTCCATTTGCCATTTTTCTACCCAAGTCTCCAGCCTATCTATGTCCTGCTGTAACTTCTGACAGTCCTCAACACTATCTGCCACTCCAACAACCTTGGTGTCATCGCGAACCTACTAATCAGACCAGCTACATTTTCCTTCAAATCGTTTATGTACACCGCAAACAACAGAGGCCCAAGCACCGATCCCTGTGGAACACCTCTAGTCACAACCTTCCATTCAGAAAAACCTTCTACTGCTACCCTTTGCCTTCTGTGACCGAGCCAGTTCTGTATCCATCTTACCATCTCACCTCTGATCCCATGTGACTTCACCTTTTGTACCAGTCTGCCATGAGGCACCTTGTCAAAGGCTTTACTGAAGTCCATGTAAACAACATCCACCGCCCTCCCCTCATCAATTATCTTTGTCACCTCCTCAATAAACCCGATCAAGTTAGTGAGACATGACCCCCCCTTTACAAAACTATGCTGTCTATCGCTTAGGAGTCCATTTGTTTCCAAATGGGTATCAATCCTGTCCCAGAGAAATCTCTCCAATAATTTACCTACTACCGACATGAGGCTCACCGGCCTATAGTTTCCAGGATTATCCCTGCTACCTTTCTTAAACAGCGGTACCACATTAGCTATTCTCCAGTCTTCTGGGATCTCACCTGTAGCCAATGAGGACACAAAGATGTCAATCAATGCCCCAGCAATTTCCTCCCTTGCTTCCCTCAATATTCTGGGGTAAAACCCATCTGGCTCAGGAGACTTATCTACCTTAATATCCTTTAAAAGACCCAATACCGGGGCAGCACGGTGGCGCAGTGGTAGCACTGCAGTCTCACGGCGCCGAGGTCCCAGGTTCGATCCCGGCTCTGGGTCACTGTCCGTGTGGAGTTTGCACGTTCTCTCCGTGTTTGCGTGGGTTTCGCCCCCACAACCCAAAGATGTGCAAGGTAGGTGGATTGAACACGCTAAATTGCCCCTTAATTGGAAAAAATGAATTGGGTGCTCTAAATTTATTTTTTAAAAGACCCAATACCTCCTCCTTTTCGATGTTAACATGATCCAAACTGTCCACACACTCGACCCAAGAATCATCTTCCACAAAGTCCCTTTCTTTAGTGAACACTGATGCAAAGTATTCATTTAGTACTTCGCCCATTTCCTCTGGCTCAATACATAGATCTCCCCCCCACTTCCTGGCAATCCTCCTGCTTTTTACATATGAATAAAAAGCTTTTGGATTCACTTTAATCCTACTTGCCGAGGACTTTTCATGACCCCTCCTAATTTCCCGCTCCAGTACCGTCCTAATTTTGTTATACACCTCAAGGGTTTTGACTGTGCCCACTCTTCTAGACCATACACAAGTCTCCTTTTTCTTTTTGACGAGGTTCACAATATCCCTCGTTATCCATGGCTCCATAAACTTCCCATACTTATCCTTCATTCTCTCAGGGACTTGACTTTCCTGAATCCTAATCAACTGTCGCTTGAAAGACTCCCACATGTCCGATGTTGATTTATTATCCAACAGCCGCACCCAATCCAAATTCTTCAATTGCTGTCTAATGTTATCGTATATTTGCCTTTCCCCAGTTTAGCACCTTAATGCGATGGTTACCCTCATCCCTGTCCAAAGGTATCCTAAAACTTAAGGAATTGTGGACACTACCCCCAAAATGTTCCCCGACTGAAACCTCAATTGTGCTACAATCATTGTGTTAGCACTGTTGTTTCACAGCGGCAGGGTTCCAGGTTCGATTCCTGGCTTGGGTCACTGTCTGTGCGGAGTCTGCACATTCTCCCTGTGTCTGCGTGGATTTCCTCTGGGTGCTCTGGTTTCCTCCCCCAATCCCGAAAGACGTGCTGTTAGGTAATTTGGGCATTCTGAATTCTCCCTCTGTATATCCGAACAGGCGCCGGAATGTTGTGACTAGGGGATTTTCACTGTAACTTCATTGCAGTGTTAAAGTAAGCCTACTTGTGACAATGAAGATTATTATTATAACTCTCCGAGGACATAGCTTCTCTCACTCTCAAATCTTTTATTCATCTTGAGCACCTCAATTAGATCACCATTAATCTTCAAAGGGATTCGCAAAGGAGTGTGTAACTGGAAAAAAAATTAATGAGAAGATTTTTAACAAAGATAGATTAATCAGGGGCAGCATGTAGCGCAGTGGTTAGCACTGGGATTGCGGCGCTGAGGACCCGGGTTCGAATCCTGGCCCTGGGTCACTGTCTGTGTAGAGTTTGCACATTCTCCCCATGTCTGCGTGGGTTTCACCCCCACAACCCAAAGATGTGCAGGTCAGGTGGATTGGCCACACTAAGTTGCCCCTGAATTGGAAAAAAAAAAATAATTGGGTACGCTAAATTTAAGGAAAAAAAACAAAGGTAGATAATCAGGTTCACTTGTTTTTGCAAAATAATAGGTTAAATCAATTTAAATTAAACGTTATTAGAAATGCCAGATACTAAAAGCCTTGTCAGTGGCTCTGTTGGTGCGTTGTCTCTTTAATGGCAAATCCCCTTGTATAACAGCATGCCTTCCCATCACTATACAGGAGAATAACTTGTTTCAAAATGAGGTTCCAAATTAATTTATCCACCATTGCAGCTGGACAGTGATGGTCTTCCAGCCGATTTTAGGTTTGTGTCCAAGTGATTCTGTTTTCTGCTATTCACAGGTCCTATCAATGAGGAGAACTTCTTCGAATGGGAGGCTTTAATCATGTAAGACGGAAAGGTTATAATATTTATCAGCCCCATCCCTGTATAACCATCCTTTGTTTAATGTAACTTGTTTGTTCAATATATTGTTATTGGTGCTTATTAGTGTCAGGGCAACAAGCTAGTGAACCATAAAGATCTTGAATGATTCCCTTTGTAATCTGCTGGGACTGGGACTAGCAACCACAGCCACGCATATCAAACCATCCTTGTTGGGCATCTGTCAATGGAGGAGCAAAACTTGATGTTGGGTTGTGTCTGTTCAGAGAGGAAAATTAGCGTAATTTAGGGAATGTTGCAATCCTGTCGTATTTGCAACCGCATAAAATTAGTACCCTACAGAACAATTTGTCGCTTTGTAGTGCTCATGAACACACGCACCTGGTAAACAAATTGACGTGTTATTTCTATTCTGTGTAACAGAATGGTCTACTAGGTGATAGTAACACAAACCATAATAAACCAATTTCAAATGTAGTGCATGTATGAGGCATGATTAAGCACAAATCTGGAATGAACACCTTCCTGATTTCAGCTCACACAAAACTGGGAAAAACACTTGTTATGGTTTAGCCCATTTGAATACAGAATTCCTGTCTCTGGTGTTTAAAGGGTGATTTAAAAATCCTTAATTCAAAGTAGGAATCTTTCCATTGGGTCTCTTTCAGAAAAGCAAGTTTTGTTTCAAGGCTGCTTGATGTTGTAACACTACCTGACTCTGTCTCAACTAATTTGCTGCTAACGCCCTCATCCATGCTTTTGTTAGCTCTGGACTTGACTACTCCATTGCACTCCTGGCCAGCCTCCTGCTTTCCACCCTCCATAAACTTCAGGTCATCCAAAACTCTGCTGCCCATGTCTTTACTTGCACTAACTTCTGCTCACCCACCACCCTGCACTTGTTGACCGATGTTGCATCCCAGTTAAGCAACATCTTGATTTTAAAATTCACATCCTTGTTTTCAAATCCTCTCTCCTTCCTATATCTGTAATCTCCTTCAGCCACACAACTGATCTCTGCAGTGCTCAAATACTGGTCTCCTGGAAGTCCCTGAATGTAATCGCTCCACCATCGATGGCCGCCCCTTCAGCTGCTTAGGTCCTAAGTTGTGTAATTCTCTCCCCCCCCCCCCTTCCTTGGATGCTTTTGTGAACAATTCTAGGGGGCTTTGAGGTTAAAGGCACCAGATGAATAAAAATTATTGAAAGTTGATGAGCAGAGAAATATCTGTGTAATAAAAAACAGTGCTGGAAATTGTTCTGTGTCAGTGAATACACCCCTGCTGGCGAAAATTTCTGAGTTGCTTTGTGGATAAGGGGATCACCTTTCCTAACATCCAAAAGAATCGGAAGGGAGGACGTTGGTTGAAGTCTGTACTCGAGGAACTGGTATCCAGAATGGTGTGAAAAACGGAGCCTTGGATGAAGATTGTGAGACTTGGAACTCATTGAGAACTCATTTATCTCATAGCAATCAAACACTGGAGGATCTAAAGGTTTCAACATTTCCCAGTTCCGTAGGGTGTAAAACGTCTCTGCTGCTACAAAACTTAGTACTTCCAGCAAAATCTGGAGAAAATACCTACAGCGAACGAATGACTATTTTAGAAGGGCATTTCCCACCTAGACCGTGGTTAATTGCAGAAAGGTTTCTGTTCTATCGCTATGGTCAGGAAGAAGGTGAAAGCATGTTACCATGCATAGTGACTTTAAGAAGGTTAGTGAGCTTGGCTGCAATACTGGATAACACTTTGTGATCGGCTGGGATGTGGACTCTGCAGTGAAGCTATTCGGAGGAAGCTGCTTACTTTAAGCAATTTAACTTTCTAAGCTGTTGTGGAAGTTGTCAAGTCAATGGAGCTCGCAACAAAAGAAGCTTCACAGATGGGGGCTGGAGCGAAGATTCACAAAGTGCAATGGAGACAGAAACAAGGCTGCAAGGGTACAACCATGTCACTGATGTACATAGATGAACATTTAGCAGGGGAATACTGGAGTAGCGAAAATAAGTGCAAGAACTGTGACAAGAAGGGCCATTTTGCCAAAGCATGCTGGGCTTGGCAAACATCATCAACACCAAGGATGTGCAAGAAAAGAAACCCAACTAAGCAGACTAGACATGTCTAAGCTAGTAGACAAAATTAAGACCACTCAGGAGACATTGTACCTGAACAACTTCAGGTGCTGAAGCTAGGTGTCTTGTTGGTGCAGGGTGACCAGCAACGTTTATGGGCATTCCCTCAACTTGATGGTCACCAAGTCAAAATGGAAGTGAATACGGCTATAGCTGTATTATTGATGGCTGAGAAATTATAACCAGGAGTTGAAGCATCTGACTTTAAAACCGTCAAATATTATCCTAAGGACATACACAGAAGAGGTCGTACCATCAAAAAGATACATTATGATAAAAGTAGAAATAAATGGACAAACAGTGAAGCTCCCTCTTCACATTGTCTGTGAAAGCTCTCCTGCTTTATTTGGTGGAGCATGGTTGGGAAAAATCAAACTCAACTAAGGAGCAGTTAATCAGTTAGTGGATTCAAAGAGAAGTATACAAAGGTGTTTGAAGATTCATTGGGCTCAATGACAGGAGTTGACATTCAACTTAAGATCAAGCCAAACGGGACACCAAAATGTCTCAAAGCTAGAACCTTACCATGTGCCGTCAGGCCAACTGTCGAAGAAGAACTAGAAAGACTAGTCCAACGGAGTCATTGAACCAGTTGCTACTAGAGATTGTGGCGATTTTAAGACAACTATTAACCCAGTATTGTCCGCAGATCACGATCAACTGCCGCTGATTGAAGACTTGTTTGCTTGACTTTCTGGAGGGCAGAGATTCAGTAACATTGATCGATCACGGGCGTATTTACAAATTAATGTGGCTGCAAAATCAAAGCCGCTACTTAGTATCGCGACGCGCAACAGTCTGTTTCGTTACAAAATACTTCTTTTGAAATAACATCTGTGCCTGCTCTTTTCAGATTTGATTTGATTTGATTAGATTTGCATCCATGAATTAAATCTGAGTGGGCTAAATGAGGTGCAATGTTATTTAGATGACATTCTCATCACCGGTTCAAGTGACCAGGAACACTTGAAGAACTTGGAAGCTACTCTGAAATGCCTACAAAATCATAGGACTCGATCTTACGAAAAAGTTTCTAAGTGCCACTTGCGTCAGGTTTTACTGGGAGTTTCAGTTCCCCGCCACTATTAACCATACTTAGTCACTTTTTGGGGCCCTGAGGAGTTTCTCACCGGTTTAGCCCACACTTAGAATTATTTTCATCACTGGGCAGTGGAACTCACTGGCCAAAGTGGTTCCACCGAGATTGGGCCACCATTTTGAAAGGGTGCCCTGATCTCTAAAGTGCGCTTGAGGATCCCCCACACACCTCCCACCCACACGAAGTGTCACCCCACACACACATGGCATTAACCCACACCAACCCCCCCCAAATAAGGACACCCGCCATGGGGTCCGTGAGGGCACCCCTCTTTAGGCCCTCCACACTCCCTTACAGGCCCCTCCCATCTAGGACTCTTTCCGCCCCATCCACCGTGGCCCCTACTTAACTGCCGTGCAACTAACCCCCCCCCCCCCCTCCCCCCCCCCCGCGCCAACCTCATGGCCCCGTAGGCCCTGACCCTCACCGTGGTACCTTGGGAGTGCTCCTGCTGGCGTTGCACCTTGACAGTGCCAAGGTGCCCGTGGGCCAGAGAGCCACCCTGCCCTAACCACCAGGGGCCTCTGATGGCCTGGGAGACCCAAGCCCATAATGTGAGTTAAAAAAGAAATATGTGGCTTTTTCAAGACATCCACAAATTATCTAGATCACATTATCGATAAAGCTGGCTTACACAAGGAGCCAAAGAAGATGTCAACAATCTTGGAAGCACCATTTGCTCAAAATGTAATACAACTTAAGATTGTTTTTAGGATTGATCAATTATGGTAAATTTGTTCTGAATTTAGTAACACAATTGAAGCCATTGCACACTTTGTTATGTGCCAAGCAGCCATGGCACTGGCTGAAAAATGTGAAAGTGCATGCAACGAGGTAAAAAATGCCTTAAAGAAGTCCGAGCTATCGGCTCACTGAAGTTACAAAGTGCTTGCGATGCATTACCCTATGAGGCTGGTGCCATTGTCTCATACACACTGCTTTCAGGAGAGGAATAATCAATAGCATTTGCTTCATGCTCAACTGGAAAATGAGACTTTGAGCATAATTTTTGGGGTAAGAAGGTTTCACCACTACCTTTATGGACTTCATTTTACTCTTTTGATGGATCATTGGCCCTTGACGATTGTCATATAACGGTATTGCTTTAGCAGCTAGTAGGTTACAGAAATGGTCTTTGATATTATTGGCACACACATACGATATTCCATGTCGTAAATTAGAGCAACTTGCAAATGCAGATCCTTTGTCAAGATTGCTGTTACAGGTCAATGAAGAATCTGAAGACTATTTTGTCAGCATCCTGTATTTCTCACTCTTGGATAATGTACCTGTGACTTCAACGCAAGTTCAGATATACACAAGAACTGATCCAGTGATGGGGAAAGGTTATGGACATGGTCCAAAAAGGAACAATGTCAGACGTTCACCGTAAATATCCAGACCCCAAATCCAGCATCACACAAAGACTTAAGTTGACAGTCCAGAATGGAGTTTTATTACGCAGAATCTGAGTGATTATTCCTCTGTGTTTGCATAACCTAGCTATCTACAGCTCTTGAGGATCAAGGGATCTGGGAGGAAGGCAGGATCAGGGTATTGAACTTGATGATCAACCATGATCATAATGAATGGTGGAGCAGGCTCAAAAGGGCCGAATGGCCTCCTCCTATTTTCTATGTATGTAATAAAGCCCTTAATCAGCTGCTTGAGGGACATCCTGATGTGGTGAGGATGAAGGAACCGGCATAGATTTATTTTCGGTAGCCAGGATTAGATGCTCAAATTGAAGAGAAAGTGGGGCAATGTCAGTCCTGTGCACAGCTAAGAAATATTCTATCACTGCAACCATTCCATCCATGGGAATGGCCGAAAATACACTCTGGTACAGTGGGGGAATCCCATGCTCCTAGTGATTGTGCATGCACACTCTAAATGGCCAGACGTATTAATTATGAAATCTACGACAGCAGAACAAACTATTGAGAAGTTGGATGAAATATTTGCAAGATTTGGTAAACCGGAGCAAGTTGTAAGTGACAATGGTATGCCGTTTATTTCTAAAGAGCTTGAGGACTATTGAAGAGGGAGCGGTATACAGCACATAAAGTTAGCTGCGTACCATCCTGCAACAAATGGATTGGCAGAATGATTTGTACAGTCACTGAAACATTCCATCATGGACATCGAAGGACCAAGGTACATTGGCAAGAAGAGTAAACAAATTCTTAGTCTTATCAGAACACCACAATCGCAATGGCACAGAGTTCACCAGCAATGCTGCTGTTCAGGAAGAAACTGAGAATACAGTTTGATTGTTACTATCACATGATACTCGGGTTAGGTGATAGGATGGTGTTGCGAGTGGGGGGGGGGGGTCGTTCTGCTGATGGGGATGGAAACTAGGCATGGCAACAGTGTGGAGGTGATGGGTGGAGGCGGGTCAGATGAAACGCGACACATGGTTGGGGGGCTGGCCAAGGAAAGGGGATGGCTGATCAGCAAAGGGGGGGGGGAGGGGGGAAGTGTCCCCCAACCAAGCTGATCACCTGGAATGTTAGAGGGTTAAACAGGCCAGTGAAGAAGGCGCGTGTGTTTGCGTATCTGCGGGTTCTGAAGGCGGACATAGTCTTGCTGCAGGAGACGCACCTGAAAGTGGCTGACCAGGTTAGGTTAAGGAAGGGCAAGGTCAGTCAGGTCTTTCATTCGGGGCTTGATTCTAAGACGAGGCGGGTTGCGATCCTATAACAGATTACTAGGAGGGAGTAAAACACTAAAAGGCACGTACTCAAGGAGAGTGAGTGCTAACAAGGAGCTACACTACCAATGAGGATTGGGTACCTGCTGTGATCCTAGCAAAAACAGATTCAATATCATACACCATACAGACCAGAGAGTTGGCGATGTTATACTGACCAACCTCTAGCTTTACAAAGTGGAATCACTGAAACTTCTCAAGAAATACTCCCTTGGAAAATCTAAATAATGATACTTCTCACAGAGCCCAAACACTGTTCAGATCCTGTTTTCAAGTACTTTCCAATACCTATAGAGATGGACACTGGAGTAACTTCCCAGGAAGTTCCATCCACTGAAGGAACAGAGGATACCTCAAGGTCTCGAGTAGCCAAGTTCCAGAATGTCGGGCCCATCCAAAAAGGAATTGACATTCACTTGAGAGACTGTCTTATTAAGTTGTGTGTGTGTGTATATATAATGTGTCTAGAGATGATGCATAAGTGGGTCTGTTGTTAAAATATTACGTTGTCGTCATACTAAAGAAGTAAAGGGGGAGGGGCGTTGTGTATCATGGAATACATGCATGTTGGTGAAGCATCACGTGATCTGCAGCGAACTCAACAGAGTGTTTGCACGGGCTTCAGTTCTCCATCTAGATTGTATGACAACTCCTAATAAACCTCGTATCATGTTTGTAAGAATCCAGAGTGTGGGCCCCTCCATACCTTTTCTCTGCGGCAAACTCAGAGATATAACCGAGATACTAAATGGTTCAGGCAGCATTTGTGAGGAGAAAAATATATTTATCGTTTTGAGTCTGTGAGCTTTTAGCTATTCTGTGTGATATTGGGTTCCTGCCTTGTATTGTCATTTCACACTTTGCCTATCCATCTCAAGTCACCTTCCGTTTGATACTTCTCTGCTGGCTGTTGAATCCTCTGCCTAAGAAACTTGTACATAGATTTATGCAAGGTGAGGGACATACAGAGCAGTGGACAAAATGCAGATGCGTGGGACTAAGCGTGATTGACCCTTCTGTGCTGTGAGTTTGTGATTCAATGGCTGAAAGACTAAAATGGATTTTAGATGGGCATTGATATTACTTGCAGACACGCTGAGCTAAATTTATATAATGCAGCAGAAAAGTTACAGGAAGAAATCTTTGTGTACTGTTTGTGTTTTTAAAATCTGAAACAAACCTACAGCGTGTAAACTCAATGTAGCAGTTTCAACAAACAAGTCCATACAGTGTGATGCAAAAATTGGCTGAGCTGGCCAGATAATCTACCACACGCTATAATGAAACCTATTTCTTAATCAGTGAAGTGGCTTTGACATTAAAAGACACGAGGCAGTTCTGATGAGAAGGCGACTAGATTTTGAAATGTAGTGTGGTTTTAGAGTACAATTTGGCAATAAGTAGGACTGCATTTAGCAGCTTTGAGCTTCAGCTGCTGAGTAATTGAAGAGAATTATCCTTGGATTTGAGCCTTTATTTGGGTGGGGACTTCTGAATGTCGAATAATGGAGTTAAGCATATGGGAGCGTGCAGGGGCTGGTGAGTTGGCAGGTATTGTTCCAGTACTATGCCTTCATAACTTGGATTTATGCCTGTTCGTATGTCATTTTCTGACATTGCTAGGAGGCATCCAGTGATCCCTTCCAAAATTTAGATAGTCATACTTATTAAGTTGTGTGTGTGTATATGTGTGTGTGTGTATATATATATATAATATATATATATATATATATATATATATATATTATGTGTGTGCGTCTAGAGATAATGACTAAGTGGGTCTGTTGTAAAAATGTTAAGTTGTCGTAAAGGAGTATAGGAGTATAAAGGAGGCCATTTGGCCTTTCATGCCAGTGTAATCTCTTCAAAGGAGCTATGCAATGAAGCCCTCCCCCTTGCTCTTTCCCCATAGACCTTCAAATTTTGCTTTATATCCCGTTCCCTTTTGAAACTTACTATGGACTCTGCTTCCATCATCTCTGCAAGTAGTACATTATAGATCATCATAACTGTAAAAACAAAACCATCTGTCGACTGGTTCTTTTGCTATTACCCTATATGTCTCTTCTCGTTCTGACGCTGCTGCCAATGGAATCTGTTCCTCCACATCTGTTCCATCAAAACCCCATGTAATTTTGAATTACAATTTTGAACATTGTAGTTAGGATTTTGAAATTGTGTAGCAGAGCAACATGTGGGAAGTTCACGAGGACACTTAACAAGGGTGAGCTTGGAGAGTTCTGACTACTGTGAAATCACTCCCTGTAGCAAGTAGATTGAAGTTGCCCAAGTTCATTTCGGAGGGGATCCTTAAGAGAATTTTCATTAGTCAGGGCAGGACTTGAGTCACAGAAAAAGAATGAAAGACCATCCTTTATATGAGCACATCCCAAAGTGCTTTACAGCCAATGAAGTACTTTGTAATTACTCTGTAATGTAAGAAATACTCAGACAATTAGCACAAGGCAAGGCTCCAAAAACTGCAATGTGATAATGACCTCTGATAATCTTTTTTTAACAAAAATAAAAATATTGGGCAGTGCACTAAGTAAAACCTCGCTAGCTCTCCAGAAAAATACCATGGGATGTTTTAATAGGCACCTTATAGGATAGACAGGACCTCAGTTTAGCTTCTCCAAAAGATAACAGATGTTTATGACATTGGAGAAATCTCAGAAAACTTGAGTAAACCAATATTGCATTCCCTAAAAAGTCAAGAGCAAGGGTAGCACGGTGGCACAGGGGTTAGCACTGCAGCCTCACGGCGCCGAGGTTCCAGGTTCAATCCTGGCTCTGGGTTACTGTCCGTGTGGAGTATGCACGTTCTCCCCATGTCTGCGTGGGTTTCACCCCACAACCCAAAGATGTGCAGGGTAGGTGGATTGGCCACACTAAATTGCCCCTTAATTGGAAAAATGAATTGGGTACTCTAAATTATTATTTTTTTAAAAGTCAAGAGCACCTGAATGTGAACTCCTGATGAGTTGCATTACGAAGATCCTTTTGGTACCGATGAATAGGGCCATGAGCAATATAAAGCCTGAAATATCAGCTGTCTGTCAGGTTTTGTAAAAGATGGAGGAATGAGAAATGCTGGGCGGGATTCTCCAGCCTCCCAGCCGCATGTTCCTCGCCGTTTGCTGGCAGTGGGATTCTCTGCTTCTGCTGCTGTCAATGGGGGTTCCCATTGAAGCCACCCCATGCTACTGGGGTGCACTGCCGGCGAGACCAGAGAATCCCGCTGGTGTGAATGACCAGACAATTCTGGCCACTATCTTTATGGTTTATATGCTATCAGAAAATGTCTCTGTGTTCAAAATGAAAATCATAAGATAACAGTGAAAAATGAAACGGTCTCATAGGTGTACAAATTTTGTAACCACGGAAATTATGTTACATTTAGATGGAAAGTGCAATCAAGAAATAAGACAAAGACGCGTTTAAAAAAATGAAAAAGGTTATGGACGATGAACTAAAAATTAGCCGTGTACGTGACCCAAAGCCAAATTTCCAGTCCTGGAGGTGGAATAAAGACAGAAAAAGCTGGGAATGTTCAGCAGCATCTGTGAAAAGAAAAACAAGAGTTAATGTTTCAGCTCGTTGGCTTTTTGTCATGAAATGGAGCTGATTAACATGTCGCCCATCAGACCAGCCTGGTAGTTTTATTGCAAGTGGGTGGACCGACAATTGGGATGAGTAGTTTTATATTAACAGGATCTGACTAAACCAGGAATCCTGATTTTTGTTATTGCACACCTCCAGACTTCCTAAGTCAACCCCATTGTTGGCCATTCTTCATGGCTGATTTACAGTATGTCTGCTTGCTGTATTTCATCTGCATTTAAAATAATTTTCAAATCTCATCCCTTTCTCGTGGAAAGGGAGGGAAATATTTGCTAACGTTAAGCCAAAGAAGTGCACACAGGGTGAATTAAACCTTTAAAAATTTTTTTTTTTTTTAAGAGTACCCAATTATTTATTTAATTTTTTTTCCGATTAAGGGGCAATTTAGCGTGGCCAATCCACCTACCCTGCACATCTTTGGGTTGCGGGGGTGAAACCCACGCAGACACGGGGAGAATGTGCAAACTCCACATGGACAGTGACCCAGGGCCGGGATTCGAACCCGGGTCCTCAGCGCCACAGTTCCAGTGCTAACCACTGCGCCACATGCCGCCCCAGGGTGAATTAAACTTGTGGAATTTCCCATGTATTTGGCATGCTTGAGATTATATTTCCCAACTGTGTACATATAAACATAAAATAATAGGGTTAAGGTGGATTTGAAAGGGTAATTATCCCTTCTACAGCCTTGTCAAGGGCTGTTTCCTCATTCCATGAGTTTAGTTAATACTAAGGTTCAACTGGGCCAATCTCTGGGAAGGGCCCAGGTGCTGATTTTAAAGTGGTCTTGGTTGCCATCCCAATGACTTGCTTATCCTCCCACTCCTCAGGTTTGCTACTTGCTTTTTAAAAAAATAACTTTTATTAAAGGTTTTCATAGAATATCAATAACAAAATGAGAAAGAAAAAAGAACCCAACAGGGTTAAGTACAAAACACAATCTAAAAAAGCAACCCCCCAAACCCCTCCCCCCCCCCCCCCCGTACATAAATAATAAATTAGCATTAACACCCCGACTTAACACAACAGGTGTATACACCCCCTCAGACCCTCCAGTGTAAATAACATAAACAAACATAAAGTAACCCCCCAGCCCCTTCCCGAGCTGCTGCTGCCATTGACCAATGTCTATCGTTCTGTCAGAAAGTCTAAGAATGGTTGCCACCGCCTAAAGAACCCTTGTATTGACCCTCTCAAGGCGAATTTCACCCTCTCCAATTTAATGAACCCTGCCATATTGCTGATCCAGGATTCCATGCTTGGGGGCCTCGCATCTTTCCACTAAAGGAGAATCCTTCGCCGGGCTACCATGGACGCAAAGGCCAGAATTCCGGCCTCTTTCGCCTCCTGCACTCCCGGCTCCTCTGCCACCCCAAATATTGCGAGCCCCCAGCCCGGTCTGACCCTGGATCCTACCACCCTCGACACCGTCCTCGCTACGCCCTTCCAAAATTCCTCCAGCGCTGGGCATGCCCAGAACATATGGGTGTGATTTGCTGGGCTCCCTGAGCACCTAACACACCTGTCCTCACCCCCAAAGAACCGGCTCATCCTTGTCCCGGTCATGTGTGCTCTGTGCAGCACCTGAAACTGTATGAGGCTGAGCCTCGCGCACGAAGAGGAAGAATTCATCCTCCCGAGGGCATCTGCCACGTCCCCTCTTCGATCTCCCCTCCCAACTCCTCCTCCCACTTACCTTTCAACTCCACCACCGAGGCCTCCTCCTCCTCCTGCATCACCTGGTAAGTTTCCGAGACCTTCCCCACTCCCACCCACCCCCCCGAGAGCACCCTGTCCTATACTGTGTGTGGCAGTAGCCGCGGGAATTCCACCACCTGCCGTCTGGCAAACGCCCTTACCTGTAAGTACCTGAAGGTGTTCCCCGGGGGGAGCCCGTACTTCTCCAGCTCACCCAAGCTCGCGAACTTCCCGTCCACAAACAGGTCCCCCAACTTTCGGATCCCTGCCCTGTGCCACCCTGAAAACCCTCCACCTGTTCTTCCTGGGGTGAACGGGTGGTTCCCGCGTAATGGGGTCCACGACGAGGCCCCAACTTCCCCTCTATGCCGCCTCCACTGCCCCCAAATTTTGAATGCCGCCACCACAACCGGGCTCGTGGTATACCTCCTTGGAGGGAGCGGCAGCGGCGCCATTGCCAGCGCCCCCAGACTCGTACCCACACAGGACGCCGTCTCCAGCCTCTTCCATGCAGCCCCCTCTCCCTCCATCACCCACGTGCGCACCATTGTCGCATTGGCGGCCCAGTAGTACCCACAGAGGTTGGGCAGCGCCAGCCCCCCCCCCATCTCTACTCCGCTCCAGGAACACCCTTCTCACCCTCGGAGTCCCTCGCGCCCACACAAACCCCATTATACTCCTGTTAACCCGCCTGAAAAAAGCCTTCGGGATAAACACGGGGAGGCACTGGAACAGGAACAAAAACCTTGGGAGAACCGTCATTTTGATTGACTACACCCTACCTGCCAAGGACAGCGGCAACACGTCCCACTTCGTGAACTCCTCCTCCATTTGCTCCACCAGCCTTGTAAAGTTAAGCCTATGCAGGCCCTCCCAGCTCCTGGCCACCTGGACCCCCAAATTTCTGAAGCTCCTCTCCGCCCTTTTTAGTGGGAGCTCGCCAATCCCCATCTCCTGGTCCCCTGGATGAACTACGAACAGCTCGCTCTTCCCCATATTGAGCTTGTACCCCGAAAAGTCCCCGAATTCCCTAAGGATCCTCATTACCTCTGGCATTCCTCCCACCGGGTCCGCCACACACAGCAACAGGTCGTCCGCATAAAGCGACACCCTATGCTCCTCCCCACCCCGCACCAACTCCCTCCAGTTCCTCGACTCTTTCAGTGTCATAGCCAGGGGTTCAATCACCAGTGCGAAAAGCAGGGGGGGGACAGGGGACATCCCTGTCTTGTCCCTCGGTGCAACCGAACATACTCTGACCTCCTCCTATTTGTGGCCACACTCGCCATCGGGACCTCATACCACAGCCTAACCCACCTGACAAACCTCTCCCCAAACCCGAACCTCTTCAGCACCTCCCATAGGTACCCCCACTCTACCCTATCGAAGGCTTTCTCAGCGTCCATCGCCACCACTATCTCCGCTTCCCCCTCCCTCGCCGGCATCTTGATAACGTTCAAAAGCCTCCGCACATTCACGTTCAACTGTCTCCCCTTCACAAACCCCGTCTGGTCTTCATGGATGATCTGCGGCACACAATCCTCAATCTTCGTGGCTAAGACCTTCGGCAGCACCTTGGCATCTACATTTAGCAAGGAAATCGGTCTGCAAGACCCACATTGCAGGGGATCCTTGTCCCGCTTCAGGACAAGGAGATCAGCGCCCGGGACATCGTCGGGGGGGGGGGGGGTGGGACAAAGCCCCCCCTTCCCTTGCCTCATTAAAGGTCCTAACTAACAGTGGGCCCAACAGGTCCATATATTTTTTATAGAACTCGACCGGGAAACCGTCCGGCCCCGGTGCCTTCCCCGCCTGCATGCTCCCTATCCCTTTGATCAGCTCCTCCAGCCCAATCGGGGCCCCCAGTCCCGCCACCAGTCCCTCTTCCACCTTTGGAAACCTCAATTGGTCCAGGAAACGGCCCATCCCTCCCTCCTCCCGTGGGGGCTCGGATCAGTACAATTCCTCGTAGAAATCCCTGAAAACCCCATTGATGCCAGGCCCACTCTGCACCATGCTCCCTCCCCTGTCCTTAACTCCCCCGATCTCCCTAGCTGCGTCCCGCTTCCGAAGCTGATGCGCCAGCATCCGGCTTGCCTCTTCCCCATACTCGTAGACCGCCCCCTGGGCCTTCCTCCACTGCACCTCCGCTTTCCTGGTGGTCACCAGGTCGGATTCGGCCTGGAAGCTGCGCCTCTTCCTCAACAATCCTTCCTCAGGCTCTTCCGCATACCTCCTGTCTACCCTCACCATCTCCCCCACCGGCTTCTCCCTCTCTCCACGCTCCCTCCGCTCCTTGTGGGCCCTAATGGAGATCAGTTCTCCCCTCACCACCGCCTTCAGTGCCTCCCATACCATCCCCACTCGGACCTCCCCGTTGTCGTTGGTCTCCAAGTACCTCTCTATCCTTCCTCGGACCCGCTCACTGACCTCCTCGTCCGCCAACAGCCCCACCTCCAAGCGCCACAGCGGGCGCTGGTCCCTCTCCTCCCCCATCTCCAAGTCCACCCAATGCGGGGTGTGGTCCGAAATGGCTATTGCCGAATACTCGGTATCCTCTACTCTCGCTATCGGCGCCCTACTCAAAATGAAAAAGTCGATTCGAGAATAAGCCTTATGGACATGTGAGAAGAATGAAAATTCCCTAGCCACCGGCCTTGCAAATCTCCAAGGGTCCACCCCTCCCATTTGGTCCATAAATCATCTCAACACTCTCGCCGCCGCTGGCTTCCTAACCGTCCTAGACCTGGAGCGATCCAGTGCAGGATCCAACACCGTGTTAAAGTCTCCCCCCATTATCAGGCCCTCCACTTCCAGGTCTGGGATCCGACCCAACATATGCTGCATAAAACCCGTATCGTAAAACCAGTTCGGAGCATACACATTGACCAGTACCACCCGCTCTCCCTGCAGCTTACCATTTACCATTATGTACCTACCGCCATTATCTGCCACAATGCTCAACGCCTCGAATGACACCTTCTTTCCCACCAAGATCGCCACCCCTCGATTTTTGGCAACTAGCCCCGAATGAAACACCTGACCTACCCACCCTTTCCTCAGTCTTACCTGGTCTGCCACCTTCAGGTGTGTCTCCTGGAGCATAACCACATCCGCCTTGAGCCCCTTCAGGTGCGCGAACACGCGGGCCCGCTTAACTGGCCCATTCAGTCCCCTTACATTCGAGGTTATCAGCCGGATCAGGGGGCTACCCGCCCCCCCCCCCCCCGCCGACTAACCATAACCCCTCCTCGGCCAGCCACGCGCCCGCATCCCACACCCGGCCCGTTCCCCACAGCAGCACCCCGCCGTCTCGAACCCCCCCATTTGCTCCAGCTCCTCCTTGACCTTAGCAGCAGCAACTCGATTCCCCCCCCCCCCCCCGGGCTAGGACCCATTCTAGCTGGTTTACTCCCCCCATTGCACTTCCGCAAGTCTGCTGACCCCGGCCACTCCTGCCTCCCCTTCGACTCCTCGCATTGTGTGGCACACCCTCCTCTCCCGCTCCCCATCCACAGGCTCTCCACCTCACCCCTCCGTTCTAAGCGCGGGAAAAATCCTCGCTCCCCCCCCCCCCCCGGTCTTCGCCGTGGCAAAAAAGCCTGCGCTCTCCACCTACCAGGCCCCGCCACCAACCAAAACAGTACCCAACCCGCCCCATCCACCCTCCCCAACCCGAAAGAGAAAAGGAAACCCAAAACAATGCAAAGGCCCCCCCCCCCCCCCCCCCAAACCAAAAATAGGCATATCATATCCACCGCAGTCCCCAGTCGCCCATCCCGACCCTCAGTCTGAGTCCAGCTTCTCGGCCTGAACAAAGGCCCATGCCTCCTCCGGAGACTCAAAATAATGGTGCCGGTCCTTGTAGGTAACCCACAGTCGCGCCGGCTGCAACATGCCAAACTTCACCGCCTTCCTGTGCAGCACCGCCTTCGCTCGATTGTACCCAGCCCTCCTCTTCGCCACCTCCGCACTCCAGTCCTGGTATATCCGAACCTCCGCGTTCTCCCACCTGCTGCTCCTCTCCTTCTTGGCCCACCTGAGCGCACACTCCCGATCGACGAACCGATGGAACCGCACCAGCACCGCCCGCGGAGGCTCATTAGCCTTGGGCCTCCTCGCCAACACTATGGGCCCCTTCCAGTTCCAGGGGCCCCTGGAAGGACCCCGCTCCCATCAGCGAGTTCAACATGGTGACCACATAGGCCCCCACGTCCGGCCCCTCCAGCCCCCCCGGGAGGCCCAGAATCCGCAGATTCTTCCGCCTCGACCGATTCTCCATCTCCTCGAACCGCTCCTGCCATTTCTTGTGGAGCGCCTCATGCGCCTCCACCTTTACCGCCAGGCCTAAGATCTCGTCCTCATTGTCAGAGATCTTTTGTCGAGCCTCTCGGAACGCCACCTCCTGGGCCATCTGTGTCTCCAGCAGCTTATCAATAGAAGCCTTCATCGGCTCTAGCAGGTCCGTTTTAAACTCTCTGAGGCAGCGCTGGATACCCTCCTGTTGCTCCTCCGCTCACTGCCTCCACGCTGCCTGGTCTCCGCCCGCTGCCATTTTGTCCTTCTTCCCTCACTTCTTCTGGTCTACCACCACCTTTTTTGTCGCCCCGCTCCTAGTTAAAGCCATATACTGACGGGAAACGCCGGAAAAGTGCCCTTGGGGGCCCTGAAAAGAGTCCAAACGTCCGTTTTTGCGGGAGCCGCCGAATGTGCGACTTAGCTCCGCATAGCCGCAACCGGAAGTCGATTTGGTACTTGCTTTAAGCAACATTATGAACTTCCTCCACTAACCTAGTGCCATCTTTAACTCTCGATATCCACAGCTGGTCTAAGTGATTGGATTGGATTGGATTGGATTTGTTTATTGTCACGTGTACTGAGGTACAGTGAAAAGTATTTTTCTGCGAGCAGCTCAACAGATCACTAAAATCATAGGAAGAAAAGGGAATAAAAGAAAATACATAATAGGGCAACACAACATATCCAATGTAACTACATAAGCACAGGGTGTCGTGTTAATGAGGTCAGTCCATAAGAGGGTCATTTAGGAGTCTGGTGACAGTGGGGAAGAAGCTGTTTTTGAGTCTGTTCGTGCGTGTTCTCAGACTTCTGTATCTCCTGCCCGATGGAAGAAGTTGGAAGAGTGAGTAAGCCGGGTGGGAGGGATCTTTGATTATACTGCCCGCTTTCCCCAGGCAGCGGGAGGTGTAGATGAAGTCAATGGCTGGGAGGCAGGTTCGTGTGATGGACTGGGCGGTGTTCACGACTCTCTGAAGTTTCTTGCGGTCCTGGGCCGAGCAGTTGCCATACCAGGCTGTGATGCAGCCCGATAGGATGCTTTCTATGGTGCATCTGTAAAAGTTGGTAAGAGTCAATGTGGACATGCCGAATTTCCTTAGTTTCCTGAGGAAGTATAGGCGCTGTTGTGCTTTCTTGGTGGTAGCGTCGACGTGGGTGGACCAGGACAGATATTTGGAGATGTGCACCCCTAGGAATTTGAAACTGCTAACCATCTCCACCTCGGCCCCGTTGATGCTGACAGGGGTGTGTACAGTACTTTGCTTCCTGAAGTCAATTACCAGCTCTTTAGTTTTGCTGGCATTGAGGGAGAGATTGTTGTCGCTACACCACTCCACTAGGTTCTCGATCTCCCTCCTGTATTCGGACTCATCGTTATTCGAGATCCGGCCCACTATTGTCGTATCGTCAGCAAACTTGTAGATGGAGTTGGAACCAAGTTTTGCCACGCAGTCGTGTGTGTACAGGGAGTAGAGTAGGGGGCTAAGTACGCAGCCTTGCGGGGCCCCGGTATTGAGGACTATTGTGGAGGAGGTGTTGTTATTCATTCTTACTGATTGTGGTCTGTTGGTCAGAAAATCGAGGATCCAGTTGCAGAGTGGGGAGCCAAGTCCTAGGTTTTGGAGCTTTGATATATGAAAAGAATGTGGAAGATGCAATATGATGTGCAAGAAATCCACTTTGGTAGGAAAAATAGAACAACAGGATAATATTTAAACGATGAAAGGTGAGAAAAGTTGGTATTCATCGGGATCTGGATGTACTTGTGCATGAATCGTGGGAAGGCAAATGATATATTAACCTCAAAAGGGAAAGAGACGACTGCTCTCTCGGCATGTACTGAAGGATATTCAGCTGCTGGTTAATCACTTTGCCCTAGTGTCAGAGTATTTTGACTTGATAAGTCTGAAGAAGACAAGAGATCTTGTATCGACACACTCCTGGCCATGTACTCCAGGGCCCCAAAATCCCCCTAACTACACATCTTCTGTTCATACGGATATTTTGCTATCATAGATGTATCCTCTCCAGTAACGCAATGCTGGATGCCAAAATCAACCAGAGTCTGGGGGAGTAAGCTCAGCTTTTGGCAGGCTCACTCAGAATTGGGCAAGAGCATGGAGTTTGTCTCTGAGCAAAGGTCAAAACCTACCAGGTTCTTCCATTACCTCTTTATGGGTGCGAGACTTGGGCAACCTACAGGTTTCACATAAGGTGACGAGAAGCATTCCATCTGAGATCTATTTGCAACATCAATGGAAATACAAACTCCCCAACACCGAGGTTCTTGCAAAGTGCTGCATATCTGGCATCGAGAGTATGCTCAGCAAAGCTCAACTTGGCTGGGTTAGGGGTGGAATGTGGCTCATTGGTTAGCACTGGGACTGCAGCGCTGAGGACCTGGGTTCGAATCCTGACCCTGGGTCACTGTCCGTGTGGAGTTTGCACATTTAGCACAGAGCTAAATTGCTGGCTTTGAAAGCAGACCAAGGCAGGCCAGCAGCACGGTTCAATTCCCGTAACAGCCTCCCCGAACAGGCGCCGGAATGTGGCGACTAGGGGCTTTTCACAGTAACTTCATTGAAGCCTACTTGTGACAATAAGCGATTTTCATTTCATTTCATTTCATTCTCCCCATGTCTACGTGGGTTTCACCCCCACAAACCTGGTTTAGGGCTGGAGGACTGGTTTTGCACAGTGGGCTAAACCGCTGGCTTGTAAAGCAGAACAAGGCCAGCAGCGCGGGTTCAATTCCCGTACTAGCCTTCCCGAACAGGCGCTGGAATGTGGCGACTAGGGGCTTTTCACAGTAACTTCATTTGAAGCCTACTTGTGACAAGCGATTTTCATTTCATTTCATTCACAACCCAAAGATGTGCGGGTTAGGTGGATTAGCCACGCTAAATTGCCCCTTAATTGGAAAAAAAGTAATTGGGTATTCTAAATTTATTTTTAAAAATTTGGCTGGATTGGTCACCTGGTTTGCATGGAGGGTTTCTGCATACAGTACTCTGTGCATGAGAACCCACACCACAGGATACCCCGAATTTAGATATAAAGATAATGTGAAAGCCAACCTCCGAGATGGATCCCCAATCCATTGGATAAAAATAACCATGGTCAGACCTAAATGGAGAAGCATTTGGCATCAAGCGATTTTGACATTAAGTCAATGCCTTCAGGACAAGTGAGTGCGGTGCAAAGCCAGTGTCTCCACCCATCCCTCCAACACTGACACTTCAGTATTTGCATAAAAGCAAATTACAGCGGATGGTGGAATCTGAAATGAAAGAGAAAATCCTGGAAAATCTCAGCAGGTCTGGCAGCATCTGTAGGGAGAGAAAAGAGCGAACGTTTTGAGTCCGATGACTCTTTGTTAAAGCTAACAGACCGAGAAAGTGGGAAATATTTATACTGTGGAGTGAGAATGAAAGATGAGTCATAGCCACAGAAACCCAGGGAAACGGGGTGCTAATGGCCACAGAAACCACGGGGAAAGAGTACAAATGGCAGCCCCCAGAGAGGACAAAAGGTGTGAAAGGCCAAACTGCAAAGAAACTAACACCAGAGGGTAAACTGTGACAGATGTAGATATGGGGGGAGGGGAAGGGGAAGCAAAGGGGAGAAAGGATAAGGAAAGGTGGATAAGATGGGGGCGAGGGGAGTTTAAATATATATTAAGAAAGACAAGAAAGAAAGAAATGGTAAAAGACAGTTAAAATGAAATGGGATGAAAAGAAATGGGTCGAGGTGGGGTAGAGCTAATCATCTGAAGTTGTTGAATTTGATGTTGAGACTGGAAGGCTGTACCGTGCCTAACCAGAAGATGAGATGTTGCTCCTCCAGTTTGCGTTGAGCTGCACTAGAACATTGCAGCTGGCCAAGAACAGACATGTGGGCATGGGAGCAGGATCTTGTGTTGAAATGGCAAGCAACAGGAAGGTCAGGGTCCTGAGTGCGCACAGACCGAAGGTGCTCAGCAAAGCGATCATCCAGTCTGCGCTTGGTCTCTCTGGTATAGAGGAGACCACATTGGGAGGAGCAAATGCAATAGACCAAATTGGAAGAGATGCAAGTGAAACGCTGTTTAATCTGGAATGAGTGTTTTGGGAGAGACCAAATGCAGACTGGGCAGACTTTGCTGAGCACCTTTGGTCTGTGCGCAGACAATTCACAGAGGCTGGGGTTTTACGTGTGGCTTTAAGCATCTGATGGAAGTGCACCTGCTCCGGGCCCACAAGTAGTGCTGTAAAGACACTTAACTTCCTCAATTCCATCCCTCATCTTTAAGCTGTCCAGTTTCCTGAGGCATAGGAAACTCGACTACCTGTGGTTAAAAATAAAAGAATTGTTGAAATTAAGGTATGTAACGTCAATGCTTCATGGTGACACAGTGGTTAACACTGCTGCCTCACAGCGCCAGGGACCTGGGTTCGATTCTGACCTCGGGTGACTGACTGGAGTTTGCAAATTCTCCCTGTGTCTCTAGATGCCTCCAGTTTCCTCCCACAGTCCAAAGATGTGCAGGTTAGATGGATTTACCAAGCTAAATTGCCCCTCCGTGTCCAATGGTTAGGCAGGCTTATGTGGATAGGGCGGGAGAGTCGTCTGAGGTAAGGTGCGCTTTCAGAGGGTCGTGCAGGCTCGATGGGACAAATGGCCTCCTTCTGAACTGTAGGTATATGATCTAAATGACCAAATTTCATCTGTGAACAAGTTGATCGCTCCACCTTTTGTCCTGTCACCTCTTGTTAAAACTAGAATTGGGCAAGTTTTTGGTGCATTTGTTCCAGATTCATTTTGCTTTGTGACCTCAGACACGACCCAAAACCATTTGTTTTTGGCAGTTAAGACCTGGCCCATGTTTAGCAAGGAAGTTGGCGCTGGGCAAGCATCATAGGATAGGTTGTGAGATGTTCAGGTAAATCCCCTCTGCCTCCTCTCCAAGTCTTTGAAATGCTTCCTAAATTGTGATGCCCAGAAATGGGCGCAATGCTCCAGCTAAATAAATAATAATAATCGCTTATTGTCATAAGTAGGCTTCAATGAAGTTACTGTGAAAAGCCCCTAGTCGCCACATTCCAGCGCCTGTTTGGGAAGTCCGGTACGGGAATTGAACCCACGCTGCTGGCCTGGTTCTGCATTACAAACCAGCTGTTTAGCCCACTGTGCTAAACCAGCCCAGCTAAACCAGCTGAGGACGAACCAGCTGATTTTATAAATGTTCTGCTGCTATTTAGCTTCTATTAGAAGATTTCTTACATTGATTAATACAGCAGCACATAACCAAGCCATTTAGCCCAACTGGTCCACGCCAGTGTTCATGCTCCATGCAAGACTCCTGTCGTTATTCTTCATCTAACCCAGGCGTTTTCAAAGTTGAGGTCACGACCCCCGGGTGGGGCGCGGGCAGGTTTCGGGAGGGTCGTGGAGCCGTCCGTCGCGGCGCTCCTGATTGCGCAAATTCGCACGCAACAGCTGCAGCAGCCGGCTTTTAACAATGCCGGCTGCGAGCGGCCTTTAAAATGACGGCCGCAATCATATTTTAAAAATGCGGGCACGGTGCGCATGCGCACCGATGATCGGGCATGCATGCGCATTGCGCCTGCATTTTAAAAATATGGTCGCAGCTCCCAAGTGTGCTCTAATCAAGGTTCTATATAAGTTGAGCATAACATTGTCATGTATTCATTTTATCTCCATAGAAATGAATCCCAATGTTTTTTCATTTTTATGGAGTTATGTGCATGCAGTTGTACCATATTTGGGTGGTAAATAGGCCTGAAGCTGTTTTCTTGTCCTTGTTTTGCACACTTTCTAGTTCAGGTGACAATTCTGAAAAGCACCAGAGTTGTTGTCAACAGCACTGTCATTGGAACCTCAAATATGTGGCACACCTTCAGTGGTCTGTTCATAACCACTAGTTGTGAATGTGTAATGGGCACCTTTGTTCTAAAAAAGATTGTATTCGTTGACTTGTATCACATGAAAAATAATCATCAAAAACAATTATTTGAGAATCAGAGAGATGCTTTTAACTAAAAAGCCTTGAAATTAGAGCTTTTGAAGCTCTTTCTCTGATGCCTGTAAGCTGGAGAGGCAGGAGAATGAAGCCCTTTCTGAAGTGACTGGGTGGAACAGAAATGCAGTTAATGAGGGAATGAGTTTGGGCTCCTAAGCAGGAAGGGGGTTCAAAGGCTCTGGCCAGGCTTCTCAAAGCCAAAGCTGTCTTTTAATGGAAACTTTATTCCGCAATGGTAGTAACTCGAGATGTTTGAAGTAAATTTTTGTGTGTGTGAGAGGCGGGGAGGGTCCCCTGCAGTGGGGTTGGAGACCTGTGTCCAGTTTGGGACAACTTATCCCAGGAAGGATGTATAGACCAGGTAGGCGGTTGCAGCACAGATTCACTGGAATAGTACAGGAATGTCAAAGGGATAAATTGAGGGCAGATCTCACAGATCAATGTATAGAAGTGGTAATCTAACTGAGGTGTTTAAAATGATTAATGGATTTTCTACGGTGGACAGAGAGATGGGGACATGATAGGGAGTAGAACAGAGCAAGGGAGCACAACATTACAATTGGAGCTAAGTAGCCCATTTAGCCAGGGCTAATGTCAGGAAGCACTTCTTCACACACAAAATAGTGGTAATGTGGACACCCCCCAAACCACCACCAAAAAGAGTGCCGAGGCTGGAAGTCAATTCAAAATTCCAATATTGCGTTTTGTTGGATAAAGTTATTGAAGGTGATAGGATCAAGGAGCAGAGTTACGGTACAGATAAGCCATGATCTAATTGAGCAGTGGAACAGGCTCATGGAACTGACTGGCCTATTCCAAGAGGAATGGAGAGTTTGCGTGGATGCATTTTGGAAGGGGTTACCAAAATTACTTCACAGCAGTGTGTGCAAGCTGTGGTGCATTTGGAAAACTTCACGTAGCTCCTGGTGAATGTTTGCTTTTTTATGACTAAAAGAACAATTTTCCCGACCGTCATTGAGAAGCCAATTTCACTGAGGCACTTATTAATGCTCCTGTTCCTGTGTGGCAGACCTTCTCCTGTTTTTGTGTGGCAAGCTTTGGGTGCTCAGGGGCTCCTCTGACCCTCTGTGGCATGTTCGGGAGACTGCATGCTCTCTTCAGACCATATGTAACAGCCTCGGAGTAAATGGGGAAAATCTGTTCCCATTGGTGGAAGGATTGATAATGAGAGGGCATAGATTTAAGGTGACCTTTTTAAAAAATTCATTTCCGGGAAGTGGGCATTGCTGGCAAAAGAAGCAGTGAAGACCTGAGGGGAAACTGTCACATGTAAATGAGTAGTTAAACTCTGGAATACATTGTCTGATGGTGTGATGGAGGCAGGGTCAATCGAGACATTCAAGAGAAAATTGGATTGTTATCTGAAAAGACAGAATGTGCGGGTTGGCGGGATAAGACGGGGGAATGACACTCGGCAAATTGCTCATTCGGAGAGTGGTGCAGACAAGATGGGTCAATGGCTTTGTTCTGTTTGAAAACAATTCTGTGGATGCTTAAAGCACTGCACCTGTCCTGGAGAACTGGGGATCACTATCACTGGCAGTGACCTGAGCATGGGCGCGTGCCAGTTTAAAACCCTAAATCTCCCAGACTTCACACACAAAAATGATCAATCAACATTCTTGGCTTGGAATCCTGGTTCGTACTGAAAGAAAGAAAATAAAGCCTGGATTTCAATACCTCACAATGTCCTCCGAAGTGCTTCATAGCCAATGCACTCTTGTAATTGTTATATTGTGTCTGCCATGGCTCAGTTGGTAGCATTGTCATCTCAGAGGCACCACTCCAGGGACTTGGGAGGGCAATGTTGGAAGTGGTCACTCAGGTGGGTGTAAAAGACCCATGCACTCTTTCGAAGAAGAGCTCGGTGGTTTACTGTCCATCAAAAATCTCTCCAGCGGTAGGTAGCACAGTGGTTAGCACTGTTGCTTCACAGCGTCAGGGTCCCAGTTTCGATTCCCGGCTTGAGTCACTGTCTGTGTGGAGTCTGCACGTTCTCTCTGTGTCAGCGTGGGGTTCCTCCGGGTGCTCCGGTTTCCTCCCACAATTCCAGAAAGATGTGCTATTTGGTAATTTGGATATTCTGAATTCTCCCTCAGTGTACCCGAACAGGTGCCGGAATGTGGCAACTAGGGGCTTTTCACAGTAACTTCATTGCAGTATTAATGGAAGCCTACTTGTGACAATAAAGATGATTATTATTATAAAAGCAGACAATCTGGCCATTACCACGTTGCTGTCAATGGGAGCTTGCAGTATGAAAGTGGGCTGCCGTGTTTCCGACAGGTGACTGCATTTCAAAAGTATTTAACTGGCTGTTTTTTAAAAAAAGTTTCTATACAAATGCAATACTTTATTTCCCCCTTTTAGCCAATCCCGTTAGCCAATTTTTATCCTGGAAGGTTCCATAAACACCGTGGAAATAAATAAACAGATAACCTGTTTGTAATATCATTGGTTGAGTAATAAATGTTTCCAGGAAACCAAGAGGACTCTCATAATGCTCTTTGAATGGTTGCACAGTTTTTAATAAAATAAATAGCAAACCTCTGGGGTATAGAATTCCAAAGATTCACAGGGCCCCGAGTACAGAGATGTCTCTTCATCGCTGCTGAAAGGCTGACCCCTTATCCTGAGAATTTGTACCTTAGTTCTGGACTCTACAGTCAGAGGAAATAGCCTCTCAGCATTTATCCTCTTGAGAATTTCATATGTTTCAATGAGGTTACTTCTTATGCCTCTAAATTTCAGAGTGTAGACACATTCTGCTCAATCTCTCCTCATAGGGCAAACTTTTGAACTCAGGAAATCGGTCTGCTGAACCTTGTTGATCCATGGATAAGTATATCCTTCCCTGGACATGGAGACCAAAACTCCATATATGGATCTCACCAAATGAGTGTTGAATTGCAGCAAGACATCCTTACTCTTGTACTCCAACTCCCTTAAGTAAAGGCCACAAAGACCGTCCTATTTTTTCTGTACTTGCATGTTAACTTCCTGTGTTTCGTGTACAAGTGACACCCAAATCCCAATTAACACCAACATTTAAAGGTTTATCACCATTTAAAATTAAAATACTTTTAAATTCCCCACATTACACTTCATCTACTACATTATTTGCCCATTAACCTGTCTATATCACTTAACAGCCTCTTTGTGTCCTCACAGACTACTGCCCCACCTAGCTTTGTATCATTAGCAATAATAGATGCATTACACTCGGTCCCTTAATTTAAGTCATTAATATAGATTGTAAAAAGCTGAGGCCACAACACTGGTGCCTTTAAGATCCATCTCAAAAGGCAGGCAAGATCTCTGTTCACAGCCTCATCCGAAAGTCTGAAACTCTAAGCACTCCTCAGATTTTCACTGTAGTACCAACATTACAGTGCCACCTTGAGTGCTATCCCTGAGCCTGGGATTATGCGATCACAGCTGCTGTGAAGATAGTAATGCCTATTCCAGAAGTCTATTCGGTGACTCCATACTGAGAAAGGTGTGTTGGATTTGGACAGGACAACTATCCTGTAACATTCCCCCAATGGAACAGCCTGGCGACTCTCCCTTTAGCTCACTCAAGAAGAATGGTCACAGTGTGGGATGTCTCTTTTGGAGACAGGAAGAATCACAGAAACCTGTTTGGCCTTGGGATGTTTTGCTACATTAAAAGTGCTAAATGCAACTGGTTGTTGGATATGGATTTGTTTATTGTCACGTGTACCGAGGTACAGTGAAAAGTATTTTTCTGCATACAGCTCAACTGATCATCTGTACATGAAAAGAAAATACGTAATAAGCCAGCACAAGGTACACAATGTAAATACATAGACACCGGCATCAGGTGAAGCACACAGGAGTGTAGTATTAATCAGATCAGTCCATAAGAGTCGTTTAGGAGTCTGGTAACAGCGGGAAGAAGCTGTGTTTCAATCAGTTCGTGTGTGTTCTCAGACTTTTGTATCTCCTGCTTGATGGAAGAAGTTGGAAGAGTGAGTAAGCCGGGTGGGAGGGGTCTTTGATTATGCTGCCCGCTTTCCCCAGGCAGCGGGAAGTGTAGACAGATTCAATGGATGGGAGGCGGGTTCGTCTGATGGACTGGGCTGTGTTCACGACTCTCAGAAGCTTCTTGCAGTCTTGGGCCGAGCAGTTGCCACACCAGGCTGTGATGCAGCCCGATAGGATGCTTTCTATGGTGCATCTAAAAGTTGGTAAGAGTCAATGTGGACATGCCGAATTTCCTTAGTTTCCTGAGGAAGTATAGGCGCTGTTGTGCTTTCTTGGTCGTAGCGTCGACAAGGGTGGACCAGGACAGATTGTTGGTGATGTGCACACCTAGGAATTTGAAGCTGTCAACCATCTCCACCTCGGCCCTGTTGATGCAAAACGGGGTGTGTATAGTACTTTGCTTTCTGAAGTCAATGACCGGCTCTTTTATAAAAAAAAAAAAAAAAAAAATTTCAAGTACCCAATTCATTTTTTCCAATTAAGGGGCAATTTAGCGTGGCCAATCCACCTACCCTGCACATCTTTGGGTTGTGGGGGCGAAACCCAATCAAACACGGGGAGAATGTGCAAACTCCACACGGACAGTGACCCAGAGCCGGGATCGAACCTGGGACCTCAGTGCTGTGAGGCAGCAGTACTAACCACTGTACCACCGTGCTGCCCTATGAGCAGCTTTTTAGTTTGTTGGCTTTGACTGCATGTTCCTACAATTCCTCTGTGTTTCTTAAGATTTTATGTCTATGAAATTAATTCTTTTTCAGGGCATAACTGCAGGTGTGGTTTTTCCATTGCCATTTTGAATGGCTGAATAAACTTATACCATGACTGAAAGTTGAAGTTAGTCCTGTTGATGAAGAACCTGTGGTGTGTTTGTATCTTTAAATTATCTAAGTCCACTGCTTCCCAGCTCACGTGTCGTTGACTGGGATCTAACACTCCAAAATACTCCCAGTACAAAATGATGCACTTGAGGGCAGACAAGGGCAAGGTAGCCAACCTCGTGTCACTTCACAACTTAAAATGGGAACTGAATTAAGAATCAGACTGGAGGTTGGGTTGAAGGTGACCGAGATCTTGGCACTACTTGGTTGGCATTACCAATGGGGTAGGAGCAGGAGCGTGGGCCCTTCACACAGGAGTGACAGTGTGGCAGAGTTGGAAGGCACTCAATGGACTGAGCGCCCCGTTCTTGCTTTCTGATTTTTGTCTTTGAACGAATTGAGAACGACTAAAGATGGTTTTGCCCTATTAAAAATTTAGCAGTTGGAACTGAGGTTCCAGCAGATTTAATGGTGGGTGGGAGCAGGAGGGGTGCTGGTTGTGATCACTGTGTTTAATCAATGAGCCACAAATCTGACTCCCTGTCCTGTTGCCTAGGGGTCCTGAAGACACCTGTTTTGAAGGCGGAGTGTTTCCAGCTATCCTGAGTTTCCCACATGATTATCCACTGAGTCCACCAAAAATGCGGTTCACAGGAGAGATGTTTCACCCAAATGGTAAGCGATTGTTTTGCAATCCTGGTGCCTCCAGCTCAATAGCAGCAAGTCTTTAGTTGGCTGTCCCTTGTTTGTGTCCCTTGTAAGTCCTGTGGGATGCTTTGCAAATGTTCATGTCTACAGTATGTCCACACACCCTGCCTGCCCTGCTTGACATCTAGATTTATTGCTGCAGTTTACCCAGATGGAAGGGTATGCATCTCAATCCTGCACGCGCCAGGCGATGACCCCATGGGTTACGAGAGCAGTGCGGAACGTTGGAGTCCTGTTCAGAGCGTCGAGAAGATTCTCCTGTCTGTCGTGAGCATGCTGGCAGGTAATGTTCAGAGTGAATTCTGCTACTCACCAGGATTGGAGGAGGGGTGGTGTTTATAATGGAGACCTGGGTTTGTAATCTGAGTTCAGCATTGGATCTATTTGCCTTGTGTTTCAACGTCGGTTTCCTGCCATAGTCCAAAGATGTGCATGTTAGATGGATTAGCCTTGCTAAAATTGCCCTTTTGTTCAAAAGGTTAGGTGAGGTTACGGGGATGGGGTGGGGGCATGGAACTGGGGAAGGTCGATGCAGACTCAATGGGCTGAATGGCCTCCTCCTGCACTGTAGGGATTCTATGGTTCTACAAATTCTGTTCATCTTTTATGTTTTTTGCCAATTGTCTTAACCTCCAGTTACCAACCCTTCTGCCAGTGAAAACAGTTTCTCCCTAAAAACACATTATCTAAATCATTCATTCATTTGCTACTTGTAGGCTATTCCAATGTAGAAACCAGCATTTACCTAAGTAACAACAGTGGCTGCACTTAAAACAACTTGCTATGTCTATATAAATTTTTATTACTTTCAGGTGGCACAGTGGTTATCACTGCTGCCTACGACACGGAGGACCCGGGTTCAATCCCGGCCCTGGGTCACTGTCTGTGTGGAGTTTGCACATTCTCCCTCTGTCTCAGTGGGCTTTACCCCACAACCCAAAGATGGGCAGGTTAGGTGGATTTGCCATGATAAATTGCCCCTTAATTGGAAAAAACAATTGGATACTCTAATTTTAAAAAAAATTATTACTTTCAATAAATTGAATTGAGAACAAAGTGCACTCCATGAGGCTCGTTTTGGCCTTTTTTCAATTCATTCTCGGGATGCAAGCATCATAAGAAAAGTGTTTATTGTCTGTCTCTAATTGTCCTTGATAATGTGTGGTGAACTTTCTTGCAGTCCATGTCGTGTAGGTACAACTACTGCTGTTAGGGAGGGAGTTCCAGGAGTTTTACCTAGCAACAGTGAAGGATCATAAGAACTAGGAGCAAAAGTAGACAATTCAGCCCCTCGAGCCTGCTTCGCCATTCAATATGATCATGGCTGATCTCATCTCAGCCTCAACTCCACTTTCCTACCCATTCTCCAAAACCCTTCAACACATTACTAATTCAAAATCTGTCTTATCTCCTCAAATTTACTCAATGTCTCAGCACTCTGGGGTAGTGAATTCCACAGATTCACGATTCTTTGAGAGAAGTAATTTCTCCTCATTTCTGTTTTAAATCTGCTACCCCTTATCCTAAAACAGCGACCACTCGTTCTAGATTGCTCCACACACACACACACACACACACACGAGGAAACCAATCCCTCCTCAAATAAGGGGGCCAAAATACTTGAGGTGCGGTATCCCCAATGCCTTGTACAGTTGCAGCAACACTTCCCTACTTTTATACTCTATTCCAGTGTTCTTCAAACTTTTTTTCCGGGGATCCATTTTTCCCAATCGGCCAACCTTCGCGACCCACGCAGGCCGATCTGCGCGACCCAACATTTTCTCTTACCTTGTTTGCTGCTGACAAAAATGGAGGAAATGGTTTCGGCTTCCTTTGGCCCTCGTACACACTCCTCCAATGGAACCTATTGGATGATGGTGAAGCCTTCTGGTGTCGGAAAGTATGGAGTCCCCATCTGTCCAAAGTTCTGAATATTTTTCCTGTAATATTTTATCAAATAAAACCCCCCCATAACATGTTAAAAATAAATGAGTAAAATAAATGAAAAAAAAAAGAATAAAACCCCCACGAACCTGGGAAATAAAATGAATAAAATAAATTTTAAAAATTTTAACTTGTAAAAAAAAAAAATCAATAAAATAAATGAAAAAAATAAAAATTAAATGAATTGAATAAATGAATAAAAACCACTACAGAACTTGTAAAACAAAAACTGCAACCGTTTTAAAAAATAGCGGCCGCACTGCGCATGCGTGCCCAATTACCGGCGCGCATGCGCAATGCGGCCAAATTTATTTTTTAACATGTTCGCGGCCGCTTGCAGCCGGCATTATGAAAAGCCGGCTGCTGCGTGGGGATTTACGCGATCTGGAGCGCCGCGGACAACTGCTCCGCGACCCACCCGCAGGTCGCGCCCCTGACTTTGAAGAACACTGCTCTATTCCTTTAGCTGATATATGTCCATCTTGGGGTGATGTGTAACTTTGTAGACATCCTGCTGGTGATGGCTTACACATGTGTCTACTGCCCTTGTCCTTCTAGGTGGTAGAGGTTGTGGGTTTGGGAGGTACTGTTAAAGTAGCCTTGGGAGAGTTACTGAAGTACATCCTGTAAATTGTACACAATGCAGCCATGGTGTATCATTGGTGAGAAGAATGACTATTTAAGGTGTTGTCAGGGCTTGTGTGCACCTCAAAAGGTATTCAGAAACATCTGAAAAGTGCAATCACCTGAGACTTGGTCAGGGACGGTCGCGTGCCTCAGGGAAACCCGTGAAGGTAATAAACTAACTCGACACTTGGAGGCGATATTAGTGCAGGGTTAGGCATTGGGAAGGGAAGCAGAGCCCGGTATGAGCTGGTGGCTGGAGGAATGGGGAAGCAGGTTTTTAAATACTTTATTTCAAAACTGAAGACTAAAATAAAAATAAAAACAAACAAACTGATGCAAAGGTCCCAAAACAGCTAAGGATTGGTTGAAAAGGTAAATGACAGGTGGACCTGGATCACGCTGCCACCTAGTGCCCACAGGCCTGCTGTTACAAGATAAAAATGGGACAAAAAAACAGAGAAAATTAGGTTAATACAGGCAGGAAGCAAGAGGTTGGCTCCAGAATTAATACAGAAAGTATTGAATGTTGTTGCTGAACATCTTGGGTCATGCCCATAGCTTGCTGACATATTGCGGATTCAGCGAGGCGCTAAGGAAAAGTTGTCAAATGAGAAGAAAGGTGAGGAGAAAATAGAGGTGGGGAAGGAGAAAACTAAGGCAGATCACTGGTTCAAAATAAAGAGAAAAATAGGACCTGGTGGAAAATAAAACTGTGGGCATGGGAGCTGGCTACAGGGAGAGAAATTCAAGCACACTAGTGCCAAATGTGCAAAATTAATGGCGATGGGGAGAATAAAGTAAATGAGGATGGAAAAGTATAGAGCGAGAAAGAAGAATGACAGAAATCATAGAATCCCTACAGTGCTGAAGGAGGTCATTCAGCCCATCAAGTCTGCACTTGTCCCTCCACAGATGGAGCAGCAAACTGTGGCCCAATTCTCCATCCAATGCCTGTAATCCCACCTAACTGTTGGGCAATTTAGCACTGTCAATTCACCTGACTGCACGTTTTTGGACTGGGGGAAACCGGAGCACCCAGAGGAAACCCATGCAGACATATGGAGAACGTGTAAACTCCACACAGACAGTTACCCGAGGTCAGAATCAAACCCGGGTCCCTGGCGATGTGAGGCAGCAGTGCGAACCACTGTACCACCCCTAGCTGAAGGAGGATTCAAGAGGTGATTGAAAACCTTGGATTATGAACTTGCATTTATCACCTTGAAACATGCACAATATGCATGCATTTTGTAGGAAGGATGTTCTTGCTCTAGAGAGAGTGCAGCGAAGATTTACCAGACTATTCCTGGAATGGCAGGACTGACGTATGGGAAGAGATTGAATCAGTTAGGATTGTATTCGCTTGAGTTCGGAAGAATGAGGGGAAACTCATCGAAACGTATAACATTTTAATAGGACTGGACAGGGTCGATGCAGGAAGGATGCTCCCAACGGTGGGTGTGTCCAGAACCAGGGATCACAGTCTGAGGATATGGGTAGACCATTTAGGACAGCGATGCGGAGAAATTTCTTCACCCAGACTGGTGAGCCTGTGGAATTTGTTACCAATAGTTGAGTCCAAAACTTGTTTTCAAGAAGCAGTTAGATATTGCACTTGGGGTGAAGGGGATCAAAGGATATGGGGGAAAGCGGGATTAGGCTATTGAGTTGAATGATCAGCCATGATAATGAATGGCGGAGTGGGCTTGAAGGGCCGAATGGCTTCCTCTTGCTCCTATTTTCTATGTTTCTATGCACGTAGGTCTGTGGCATTAACTTTCTCCTTAGCGTTATTGAGTTTCATTTTTGCATTCCGACTTTAAGCTCTTCCCAAATGTTTCTAATCTGAAGTCATCAGTGTGTTCAGCACTATTGTTCATCCGTAGTGCAAGAGTTACACAATCATACTCTGCCTGCTCCAGTGTTTTGAACATCTAATTCATAAGGTATATAACAATATCCTATCAATTAAAGGGAAGCATTTGCATGGAGCAGGAATGTAGATCTTTGGTCTCTTGGCTGTACCAACATCTGCAACAGCTTTGACAGCCCTTTTGCATACCCCTGTCAGAATTTAGGAAAACTAGGGCAGCACAGTGGCGCAGTGGATAGCACTGCCCACTCACGCGCCGAGGTCCCAGATTCGATCCCGGTTCTGGGTCACTGTCCGTGAGGAGTTTGCACATTCTCCCTGTGTTTGCGTGGGTCCCCTCCCACACAATCCAAAGATGTGCAGGGTAGGATTGGCTACGCTAAATTGCCCCTTTATTGGAAAAAATGAATTGGGTACCCTAAATTTATTTTTAAAATTATTTAGGAAAACATTGTCCCCAAATCTGGACTTCATGTATCATTTAGCAGTGGCCTCTCTGGATGCATAGAACATGGCAGCACAGAGCGAGGGCATTCAGCCCATTGCACATGTGCTGGCTCCTTTTAAAGCGCTATCCAGTTAGTACCCCATCCCTGCTCTCTCCCCCCATGGCCCTGCAAAATCTTCCAATTCCCTCTTGAATGTTACTACTAAATTTGCTGCTTCCACTTTCAGATCTCTTGGGCGTCATTCTCCGACCCCCCGCCGTGTCGGAGAATGGCCGTTGGCCGCCGTGAATCCCGCCCCCGCCGAAGTCTCTGGTACCGGAGATTGGGCGGGGGCGGGAATCGGGCCGCGCCGGTTGGCGGGACCCCCCGCTCAATTCTCCGGCCCGGATGGGCCGAAGTCCCACCCAGAAATTGCCTGTCCCGCCGGCGTAAATTAAACCTGGTATTTACCGGCGGGACCAGGCGGCGTGGGCGGGCTCCGGGGTCCTGGGGGGGCACGGGGCGATCTGACCCCGGGGGGTGCCCCCACGGTGGCCTGGCCCGCGATCGGGGCCCACCGATCCGCGGGCGGGCCTGTGCCGTGGGGGCACTCTTTCCCTTCCGCCGCCACCACGGCCTCCACCATGGCGGAGGCGGAAGTGACTATCCCCACTGCGCATGCGCGGGAAACTTTCAGCTGACACTCCCGCGCATGCGCCGCGAAACTGTCAGCGGCCGCTGACGCTCCCGCACATGCGCCGCATTTCCGCGCCAGCTGGCGGGGCAACAAACGCCATTTCCGCCAGCTGGCGGGGCGGAAATCCCTCCGGCTCGGCCCCCAAAGATGCGGAGCATTCCGCACCTTTGGCCCGGCGCGATGCCCGTCTGATTGGCGCCGTTTATGGCGCCAGTCGGCGGGCATCACGCCGTTGGGGGAGAATTTTGCCCCTTGTGTTTTATTTTTAAAAGTCCTCTCCACTCCTCTTTGGTTCTAATGACAATCACTTTAAATCTGAATCATCTAGTTACCCACCTTTCCATCAGCAGAAACAGACTATGCCCATCTGCTCTATTCAAACACTTTAGTGATTTGAATGTTAAACCCCCCCCCCCCCCCCCCCCCCCTCCCCTAAACTTCTGCTTTGCTCTAAAGAGGACAACTCCAGTATCCAATCACTCCACATGACTGATGTTCCTCATCTATGATTCGCTCTGATAAATCTCCCCTGCACTCTCTCCAAGGCATTGCCATCCTTCCTAAATCACGGTAGCCCGAATTGGACGCAATACTCCAACTGAGTCCAAACTCATGAAGCTTTAGAGAGACTTCCTTGTATTTGTACCCTATTCTTTTTTGAGTAAAACCACCGTTCCAGATTTTTAATTGCTGAAATTGTATTTACTCTGTGTTGCTTTCTCACATTTGTTTCCCCCACAGAGCCTAATGATGAAAGCGGGGCCAATGTGGACGCCTCAAAGATGTGGCGCGATGATCGAGGACAGTTCTACAAAATTGCCCAACAAACCGTGCGGAAATCCCTTGGGCTGTGATCAGAGAGCTGTACAATTGTACAGGATCACTTGCTGTGTTTAATGGTGCTTTGCACTTTGCAGTTTGTCTCCTGCTTTTCGTACCCAAGGATAAAGTTAGGATTGTCCCATTTTCCCGGCTGGTATTAGGACAGCCCACCTTTCGGCCTCCTGGTAAAACTTAACCGGAGCATAGTGTGGCTTTCATGGCTGTTATCATTTTCCATTTCAGGCGCAAATAGAGGTTGAACTTGCTTGGATTAAATAGCTGAAGGGATAAAAAAACTAGTCAACAAGACTCTCCAAATGTTTCTTAGTGAGTTTTCTTTTTCTTAAGTATTGCTGTTACTGGAACTAGGTGTGGTATTTCTACTGGGCTGACCTGTGCAGTTTCCAAAGCCCTCGCATCTTAATACTGGGGAAAGTGATGGAGGTATTCCATGTCCAAGAATTTGATTCATCTTTGTTGAATGCAGACAGTCAGAGATGTAGACATGAATGGGAAGTTTTTTGTTTTTCTTGTCTGGGCTTGCCTTTGCAATATGCAATGGAGCAGGGTGCTTTCAACAACTTTTCCTTGCTCATTAAAGACACACAGTACTGTGTAGAGATGAGGGAGGCATGATTTGATGGTTGCAGCATAGGGGACATCATTTACTAGGTGATCAGGGCACCCTGCTATCTCTATCCAGCATTTACATTTGTTCTTGTTGCAGAACGTTGATGTTTTCTAGGATAGACAGTCCTTTTAACAGAGTGAATTATGTGCAAGAAGCTTTTGGAGGTTAAAAAATAAAAAGCAACATGAAGAAGCAAGTATCTTGTGAAAATCCACCCCCCCACACCAAACCATGGAGAACTCAAAACAGCTTGAGCAAAGAAAATCAATATTTAAGGGGCCAAAATCTAGTATTCTCAGCGCTCGTGTCAGGTCCGTTTGACATTTATCGCTCTCTCTTTCTCCACATCCTCCCTTCAATAAGTGAGCAGTATAACTGCCTGACTTGTGGTTGATATTGAAGTGGTTTTATTTTATGGACTTGAATAACACTGGTTGTAATCTGAAGCCTCACTCACTGGACAGATTGTCTTACCATCACTCCAAGCCCACAATGCAGCATAACATCTGTTGCTTTACATCTTGTTTGTAGCATGACTTTCCTTTCCGCAGGCTGCAACTGCTAGCCACTCCATATGCTTGCTGATGATTCTTTCAAGTTCCTTCTGTCCATCATGTGGATGCATGCCATGGTAATTTTACAGTTCAAGTAAGAAGCAGCCTATGTTAGTGGAAAAACAGGGTGAGTACTTCACCAGTAACATGGGAGCTTTTGAGGTACCAGGAAACATAAGAGAATAGCATCTATAAACATACTGCCATGGTGCCATGCATGAGGGGACGTCAGTGTGGCAGGACAGCATCCACACCCAGGGCTTCCCAAACTGTGGGTTGCAGGACGAGACTCTGATGGTAGTTCTGAGGCAGCAATGGCTACCGTGGAGCTCCAGCTGACTGTCAGCAGCTGCTAGGCCCCTTTAAATCCTCACAATGTTTTCCAACTGTTGATGTGGCCTAACTAATCGACCTTTTAAGACTTGATTCCTTTTCTAAAGTAGCCATTGAAAAGGTGGATTTTTAAAAATCCTTGAAGCTTTAACACTTATCCTCCCCGTCCCAGCACTCACATTTCCCACTTAACAATGAATACCAATTTTCAAGCCTTGAAATGGGGGCACATTGGGCAAAAGCCTGGGAAGCAATGTTCTAGACTTTGGTAACACTAGCCATGGATTATTCAAGCCAGTTGTTCTCAAACCTTTTTTGTTTGAACAACCCCACTGCAAATGGATTAGTAGCCACAGACCTCCTGTTTAAGTTATGATGCAAAAATTCTTAATATAAAGTTCATCAGTGCCCTGTTAAAGGGGTGCAATGGAATTTATCAAGGACTAATGCAATGGATGATGTGAAAGCTTTTATCAGTGCTACAGTTGAAAGGTAAAGCAACATACCTGTTGAATACTTTACTGTGCAACATCTCCCTGGGATGAGATTCGGCTCGGTAACTTCTATTGGGAACAATGTCACTGATTCAGGTGTAGTGCTTCACCGCCCTCCCATACACTACACAATTGCTGAGTGTTTTGGGTTATTCCTCTCCCCTTTTGCTGTTTACAGCCCTCCCCACACTGGATTTTCGCTGGTGGGCACCATTTCCACTATCAGGACACTGCCAGTAGCTGGGACTGCAGCTTTAGTCGGGGTCCAGTCACAGGCCCAGCTGCAGTACCCGGCGATCAAAACTCTGCTTTGATTAGCATTCTATTTTTAAAAAATAAATTTAGAGTACCCAATTATTTTATTTTTTTCCAATTAAGGGGCAATTTAGCAAGGCCAATCCATCTAACCTGCACATCAAACCAAGGTGGCGCCAGAGCGAGGCGACTCTCAGCGAGCTCTCCCCAACAGATCCACTTTTTACTTAACTTATGCTCGTTCTAATCTTTTCCCTAATATGTATTTTCTTTTATTCCCTTTTCTCCCCATGTATTTAATGATCTGTTGAGCTGCTCGCAGAAAAATACTTTTCACTGTACCACGGTACACGTGACAATAAACAAATCCAATCCAATCTTTGGGTTGTGGGGTGAAACCCACGCAGACACGGGGAGAATTGCAAACTCCATGGAGCCGGTGACCCGGGGCTGGGATCGAACCCGGATCTTCAACGCCCTAGGCAGCAGTGCTAACCACTGTGCCGCCCTTGATCATTCTAGGCCTCTGGAAGAAGCTCAGGTGGCGGGTGGTTCCTCTCTAACTTGCCTCGGCTGCACTGCTGCAAATCCATTTTCAAGTGTCTCTGGGGTCTCCTGTCTCCTTTGACTGGATTCCCAGTCAGTCTGAGGCCCCTCTACTCTAGTTCCATAATCATTTGCAGAGCTGCCAAGGTCCCTGTATCTGCTGGGCGTTCACTTCTGTGCGCCTCACTGATCCCTGGACCTGATGTGTAACTTTCCGGAGTGTGATCTCTCATCTGCGTTACTCGGACCAGCCTATGGAATTAAAATAATGATCAACCGTGCTTGCCAATCCCTTGCCATCATGTTCACATCATTTCACTCGCCCTCTAGCAAAGTGTCTGTAGAGAGACCCCAGTTTGAGAATCGCTGATATGAGGTACTGGTAGCCTATAGAAATGGGCCAACCCTCCTGTCCCTAATCTGATTCAGAAACATGCCTTTCAGTCTGTGCCAGTGGTTATGCTCCACACAAGCCTCCCCCACCTTACTTGATCTGACCCTGTTAGCCGATCCTTATCTTCTTTTCTCCTTCTTGTACTTAACTAGCTTTCCTTGAAATGTGGTTGTGGTACTTGCATCAGCTCTTCCTTGTACTGAGGTCCACATTAGAGACTTTGACACTTGAAAAATGTCAACATTGTTGCTGTAAGACATGCCCTTCTAGAGTTGGGCTTAAGGCACGTTGTGCTGTGCAGCTCGATTGTGACTTACCCATGGAGCATATTACTAATGATTGGTACTTCAAATTGATCTATTCTGTTACTTCATCCCTGCCCTTGGTGCAAAATATCACAGCAACAATCTTTATTTTCCTGATGACACAGTCAATTTAAACATTTGCTTGCGAAAGCCCTCAGAATCTAAGACTCTTTAGGAGACATGGGTTTGTTCAGTAGATTGGTTGAATAGTAATGAATATGCTAGGAGGTGAGTTCTTTGGGGAGTGTAGCATCACAGTTTTCAGTGCAAGAATCCAAGTACCTGAAGGAGTTTGACTGACATTGCTTCTTACAGCTTTGCATCAACAGTTTTGCATCAACAATGTCACAGTGATTAGCACTGCTGCCTCACAGCACTGAGGTCCCAGGTTCAATCCCGGCCCCAGATCACTGTCCATGTAGAGTTTGCACATTCTCCCCATGTCTGCATGGGTCTCACCCCCACAACCCAAAAGATGTGCAGGGTAGGTGAATTGGCCATGCTAAATTGCCCCTTAATTGGGGGACAAAATAATTGGATATTTCAAATTTATTTTAAAAAACAATGCCAGCAATGAGAGCTGCTTGAATGAGGAGCAATGCTGCCACTTGTAGACACCACACCAGTAGCAGCAGGCTATTGGAGTACGTAGGAAGGCCACTTGAGTCTGTAGTTAAACTACAATAAAGCTTTTCGGTAGGCATGGATAGATGGGGCAATATTACTGTTTAAAAGTGTAACAAAATTTCCCATGTGTCAGAAGTTTGAGAATATGTTTTCATTTCCATAGTGCTGTGATTGATTCTACTGCAGTGATGTATTTCTGAGGCTGAGCAAACTACAAACTTGGTAGACCTAGGCAAAATGTATTCTGGGACCCAGTATCAAATTGAGGCTGAACAGTGGGAGTAAAGAGGCATGCTTGTGCTATCTGTCTTTGCACCGGCCCAACAGGCAATGGTGTGGGCCCTTTTCAATCCGTTCTGTAGTCCACATCACATAATTGCACATGTTTTTATTAGTAAGTTGACAATCTCGCTTCACAAACGCAAGGGATATACAGCGCAAAAAATAGAATACGATATTGGTGCATTACTTCTGATGCCGAGAATGGAATAATAATAAATCTTTAATGTAAATTGGACGGGTAGTTTCAGGATTCCAACATCTCTGCTAATCCTGACTCCATGCTTGATGACTAATGTAAGGGGATCAGTGTATGTTAGCCCAGTTATCAATAATCAAAGCTCCAATGATTGGAGCCAGTGGTTAGGTGTCCCCAGCAATTCAGAGGAACAGGAGTTGGCCAAGAACCTAACCTACCATTGAATGGCTGATCTCTATCTTGGACTTCATCTACCCACCTTGAATTCCATACCCTTAATACTGCTATCAAAAGTCTACCAATCTCAATTTTTAATCTTTCAGTTGACCCCCCCCCCCCATAGACTCATCAGCCTTTGAGTTCATAACAGAATCCATGGTGAAGACTGTAAGGCAGTGTTGTGAATGAAGTCTGTGATTCCTGTTAAAAATTTATATGTTGCTATTACCAGTGCACGTGAATTTATTGCAAGATATTGTAATTAATTTTTAATTGCACAGTTCATGAGCCACTGGCAGGATCTTGTAATAAAATTCACGTTCACTGGTATAGTCATGCTATTTTAATGGAGTCCCCCCCCCCCCCCCCATTCACATCACTTCCTTGTGAAATTTACTGTTGAAGCTTCTTATGGCAAATTTTAGTCACTCTATAATGATCATGTAGACAATCGCCTGTCAAATGAACTCATAGAATTTCAGTTGTAAATATTTACCACTAAAGATAGTTAAATTGAATCTGCATTGTTACAATGGAGAAATTACATTTTAGATTATTAAATAGAATTCACAGCATGCAAGCAGGCCATTTGGTCCAATCAGTCTGTGAAGATGTTAATGCTGCACACGACCTTCTCTCCCCATACCTATCCCACACTATTAACATATCCTGCTATGTTTCCTTTCTCCCAGGTATATTTATCTCACTTCCTCTGAATTGGATTTCCTTTTTTGACCTCAGTCACTGCATTGTGGTCACAAGTTCCTTCCATATTCTGACCAGTCCCCAGCATCTGATGTTGATCTGTCTAATGGTGGTGTGTCTAGTAGCAAGTTCAGCTGGGAAGTGTTGTATTTAAAGAGGCATCTCCCTGGCTGTATTTCTGCTGCCATTCAGTTCAAACCTTGGCACGATGAAACCATCTTGATTTCTGTCATAACTGGCGAATTTCAAACATTGTGCACATATAGTTTTTGCTTAGTTTGATTCGAGACTGGAACTGAACAAATTTCAGGTGAATTTTGCACTATTGGTGAATTCTCTGTTTTCTCTAAAGCTATGTGGAAACATTAGTGGAAGGGAAATTATCAAAAAACACAGTCCCTGGGATCCAAAGGAAATTGGGATGGTTTTGGGGAGAGGTGGTGGTGAGGCAGTGTCATCCATCACTGTACAGGTGAGAAGCATTTTATTAGATGTATGGTTATTTACAGAAGAGTATAGGAATCACCAGGTGTGTTAGTTTTTTGCAGGCACTCGTGTACGTTTAGAGTGCTCTGTGCTACCTCTGTCTTAAGTCTTTCCTGTCATGGGGCTGCTTAATGTCTATGCAGAATATATCAAGCGTGGAATGTTGTAATCCCTGTGCTGTTATTCAGCAACAGCATCTTGCGTTTATGCACCAATTGTAACGTAGAAGAAAGCAGAAGGAAAAGAAATGAGGACCAAGCCAAAGAAGGAGCTATTAGGAGAGTGACCCAAAATTTATTCCAAGGTGAAGTTTAAGGAGAGTCTTAAAGGACGAGAGATGGACAGATCAACGTTCACAAATAGGTGGTTCAGATGGAACCATAGTCTGCTTATTCCATTTAAAGACTACAGCTTGGGAGATGCCTTCACCTCATATCAACTTCTTGGCTGGTTTCAAAGCAGAAAAAGGTTTATTTTTCTTCTGTGTAAAAATGTATACTATATATAAATAAAATAAATTTCTAGGTGTTTCATGCAGAAAGTGGCTTGATGAGTTTTTGTGCATCTATTTATTTTCTCAGCTTTGAGCATCATCATGTGCCTTGGGGGTTAGTAATTGCTTGTTTGTGCAGGACCGTACGAACTGAAGGCTACTTTCAGGAGTCTCCACTTGCTGGTTTGGGAAAGCATCTCTTTTTTTCCCCCAGTGACGTGTGCCAGCTTGGATTTGCCCTGATTCTCATTACTGAAAAGGCTGCTAACTACTGAAGTTTCACCTCTCTGGTGTACATCCAGATGAAACTTTTCAAGGCATCAGATATACCCTGAGTTGATTTTCTACATGGGAGGACCTCCACATTTGTGACTGTCTAGGTGTCATTTTGACAACTACAGGGAAGTAATCATTAATTGCTCAAAGCTTTCAAGATTCCTCAAAAGGTGAGCATTTTCTTGGCTTCCCTAGACCCTTTTTTTTGCTGATTACTCATTAGTTATAAAATCATGGAATTGTTAAGCTGATCAAGTCAATGTCAGCTCACTGTAGAGCAGTTCAGTCAGTCCCATTGCCTCATCACCGCAGACCTGCAAATTTATTTCCCTCTTGTCCATCCAATTTCCTTTTGAAACTTGATTGCCACTGCTTGCACCAGCCTTGTGACAAGCTTTTTGAAGGAGCAACGCCAAACATTCGGCCTCCTTTGTAGCTGAGCCTTCCATTTAACTTCAAGTTCAGTTAACATCAGTCATAGATAAGGTTCCATTAGTGTGAAGACTACACGTGAGATAAAGCTAAGCTTGTACAAGAACAAAGGCGACAGTTGGAACATTGAGTGCAGTTTTGTGCATCATAGCATACACCTAAGAACATACAAATTAGGAGTGCGAATAGGCCATTCGGTTCTTCGGGCCTGCCCTGCCATTTGATAAGATTGTGGCTGATCAGATTGTGGCCTCAACTACATTCTCCTGTCCATTCCCCCCAGCACTTGGATTTCTGATGGGTAAGGAAGTCATCTAACTTAGCCTTGAATACATTCAATGACCCACTGCTTTCTGGGGAAGAGAATTCCACAGACTAACAACCTTTGAGAGAGAAAAATTCTCCTCATCACTGAAGTGGACATCTCCTTATTTTTAGTCTGCTAGTCCTGGAAGCATCCCCAATCTTGTATGTTTCAATATGATCACCCCTCATTCTTCTATGTTCCAAATGGATATCAGCCGAATCTTTCCTCGTAAGATAACCTCTTCGTCCCAGGAATCAGTCGAATGAACCTAGGGAGATCAAAGCTGTACATGGTACTAAAATCCTGTACACCTGTAGCAAAACTTTCCTATTTTTATATTCCGTTCCCCTTGCGATAAACAATGTTTCACTTGCCTTTTTTTGTGATTCATGTACTATTGGTGAGACTGTATAGCGTAGACACAAATTTAAGAAATTTACAGAATATATTAAAGAGGACTTTAGAGTGGTTAAAATGTGGATTTGTCTGATGCAAACCATTATTGAAGGAGGGACAATCAGAACTTTGAAACACTGATATATTTACGTGGTAAAGAGCAATGTTAATTGGGATATGAGCAAGTGAATGGGCTTAGACTAGCTGTATAACTTCTACTTCAACCTAAATACAACAATAATCTTTATTATGGTCACAAGTACGCTTACATTAACACCGCAATGAAGTTACTGTGAAAATCCCTTAGTCGCCACACTCTGGCACCTGTTCAGGTACACTGAGGTAGAATTCAGAATGTCCAAACTACCTAACAGCGTGACTTTTGGGAAGAAACCGGAGGACCTGGAGGAAACCCATGCAGACACTGGGAGAACGTGCAGACTGCACAGACAGTGACCCAAGCCTTAATCCGATCTGGGACCCTCGCACTGTGAAGCAACAGTGCTAACTACTGTGCTACCGTGCCGCCCCATCAATTTCTTCCTTTTAAATGAGCTCTTCATAAATGGGAGAATTTCCTAACTTTTAATTTGTGTTTAAAATTTGCAAATGCTATAATCATTCCAAGTCAAGCTGCAAATTGCATAAAGAAAGTGAACCAATCGCATATCATCTCACTGATGGGACATTGGTTTTCAAACTTCTCTATTTGCAACTATTGAAGCCCTCTGGTCCTATCTTCTGAAAGACTGACTGCTCGGTAAAAAGGAACTTGTTAGTATAAGCCGCAGCCATAACATCCCAGTTTGTTACAGAAATCTACTGATCAGGACAGCACGGTGGTGCAGTGGTTAGCACTGCTGCCTCACGGCACCGAAATCCCAGATTTGATCCCGGCTCTGGGTCATTGTCCGTGTGGAGTTTGCACATTCTCCCCGTGTTTGCGTGGATTTCGCCCCCACGACCCTAAGATATGCAGGGTAGGTGGATTGGCCATGCTAAATTGGCCCTTAATTGGAAAAAATTAATTGGGTACTCTAAATTTATTTAAAAAGAAACCTGATCTACTGAACCTTCAACCATGAGACACTGCAACTTGAAAACATGTGCATTGAAGAGGCAAATACCCCAAACAGCATTAATTTGAAAATCAATGCAAGATAAAAAACATGTTTCCACAGTGCTCTTTATTGCCGTTCTTTTAAATGTAGAATACAAGAGTGACTGATCATCATTGGCTGTAAAGTGTTTTGTGACCGGAGGTTGTGAAAAATGCTGTATAAAAGCAAATTCTTAGACAGTCGCTCCCAGTTTGACATATAGACAACTATGTTTGCCAATTGGGGGGCATGGTAGCACATGTTGCTTCACAGCTCCAGGGTCCCAGGTTCGATTCCGGCTTGGGTCACTGTCTGTGCGGAGTCTGCACGTTCTCCCCGTGTCTGCTTGGGCTTCCTCCGGGTGCTCCGGTTTCCTCCCACAGTCCAAAGATGTGCATGTTAGGTGGATTGACCATGCCAAATTGCCCTTCGTGTCCAAAAAGGTTAGGTAGGGTTACGGGGATAGGGTGGAGGTATGGGCTTAGGTAGGGTGCTCTTTCCAAGGGCCTGTGCAGACTCGATGGGCTGAATGGCCTGCACTAAATTCTATGATCTTAACTGAGGCATCTAGCCAGTGACATTTTTCAGTGCAGCTGATAGGTATCACTTGCTACAAAGTTCTCCAAAATGAAAAAAAAATCACACGGCATGATGAGTCACGATTGAATTAAATTGTTCTAGTATTAACCATTCATTGGCTAACAGCCTTCCTTCTGTTTTTGCAGTGCAGTTATGACAATTTAGTGTGAATCTTCATTCTAGCATTTTTGGGTCTAATTTTAAAAAAAAATTTAGAATATCCAATTTTTTTTCCAATTAAGGGGCAATTTTAGCGTGGCCAATCCACCTACCCTGCACACCTTTTGGGTTGTGGGGGTGAGACTCACGCAAACACAAGGAGAATGTGCAAACTCCACATGGACTGTGATCGGGATCGAACCCAGGTCCTTGAAGCAGCAGTGCTAACCACTGTGCTGCCCTGAGTCTAAATTAACGGCAGATTAGTACAGCTATGACTGGAAAGAAGGATAATACTTCAAAGGGTCTGAGAGTCTGAACACTGCAACTGTGTTATCTTGCTGAAGGCGAGGGGTTCGGATACAGTTTAATGTCATTCCAAGAAGACTTGAGTGATTTAGGAATTCAGCTGTTTTAAGTTAAACCTATTTCAGTGGGATTTGTGTTAATATTTTCATTTTCTGTTGTGTCTTAGAATGTTGCACAATTTACTGTACAATACATAACTGCATTTGCATTTTCGGATCGGAAAGAGCAATGGCAGTTAACAGTTGACGCAATTTGCAATAGATTACAGCACTGTCACTCCACCTCACACTGTTCCCTGGAGCCACTATACTGAAAATGTACTTGTGAAATGGTCAACCTCGCCTGGCTCAAAACCAATTCACAATTTATTCTTATTTTTTTTTTGGCGAATGCTACTAGACTTGCATGTTACAGAGAACAGTCCATGGAGAGGGAGCACACAGTGTCCTTCCATGCCCAATGGGCAAAACCTGCTGCCTCCCCAACTATGCAGGCCAGATATTTGGAGCATTTCTTCAATATTTTATTTTGATGATTTTTTTAAGTTTCGTTTGGAATTCCGCTTACTTTGATGCAGTAACCCTTTAAGAGGCTGTCTTAATTTATTCCTCAATTTGTTGGTTTAGTTTATTTGGTTACCCAAAACAAGCACAGAGAATTCTGTGCTCCACTTATAGGGGGTAACAGATGCTGGTTTATAACTCTGGCCATTTTTATAAAGATAATGTATATAATGAAAGCACCAATCAACAGGAATAGCAGGAGCTCATTATTTAGTGTTGCTACTCTTACAATCACTTAAAAAATGATTTTGTGGGAGCGGTCAGCTGTTGGTAATACTGTTGCTTCTGAGTCAGAACGATGTGAGTTCATGTCCCACTCCAGCAACCTGAGCACATAATCCAGGCAGATATTCCCTTTGCAGTTCTGAGAGAGTGCTGCACAGTTGAATATGTGGTGTTTTGGATGAGACATTAAATTAAGGGTCCTGCCTACCCACTCTGGTGGAATAAAGATCCATTACATTAATTCAAAGAAGAACAGGGGAACTCTCCAGACAATTTTTCTCCTTCAACCAACATCACTAATCATTATCTGGTCATTATTTCATTCTTGTTTGTGGGAGCTTGCTGTGTGAAAATTGGCAGCTGAGTTTCTTAAACTTTTTAGTGCTGTAAAGTGAATTTGGACATCCTTTGATTGCAGGTGGCAAGATGAAGTCTTTCCTGTGAACCCGAGAGGGGGAGGGGCAGAACTGGGGTGACTGCCATTTAAACCGGCCCAAAACAAGTTCTGCTACTTGGAGATCCAGGTAGCCCACGACTGGGCACGGATCCACAAGTGGAACCTGACCAGTCTGGCGGAGGAAGTAAAAAAGGACCTGTAGAGATGGGACACAAGGTCTCTCTCCTTAGCGGGGAGGGTACAGATGATCAAGATGAATGTGCTGACCACGTTCCTCTTCCTGTTCAGATACATACCGATCTACATCACCAAAGCCTTCAATGAGGTCGACAAAATGATTATGGTGCTTGTGTGTGTAGGGGTGGGGAGGGGGGGGAGAAGAACCCAAGAATCCCCCAAAAAGTCCTACAGAGAAGAAGAAACATGGGGGGGCTGCCCTCCCAAACCTACAGTACTACCACTGGGCAGCCACCGTGGAAAGAGTGAGGGGGTGGGTGAAGAAACCAGACATGGAATGGGTGAGGACCCTCCAGTCCCTCACTATGACAGTGCTCCCATCCCCGTCAGCAAAACACTAGTAAGCCCAGTGATGGTAGCTACGATCCCAACCTGGAACCAAATGAGGCAGCACTTCGGCTTGACTGAAATGTTCACCATGGCCTCCATCTGAGGCAACCACAAGTTTGCGCCAGCCATGCTAGACGCCACCTTGAAGAGGTGGAGACAGGACAGGAGGACACTGACTGTTAGGGGCTTTTACAAAGACCCAGGCTAGTGGCCTTGAGGAACTGACAGAGAGACTGCAGTTATGTACCAGGAACGAACTCCGATTTCTACAGGTTAATAACTTCCTCAGCAAGGAGATGACAGCATACCCGCGGACCCCGGGACACACAGTGCTGGAGGAACTACTGGAAGCAGGTAACCTGGGAGGCGGGAACTGCAGGGGGCCTGTACGGACGACTATTAGAAATGGCATGCTCCCTACTGGATGAAGCATGGGAGGAAGAACTCGGGATGGGAATAGGGTGGGGACTCTGAAGGGAAGCACTGAACAGGGCAAACTTCACCTCTACTCAGCCTCATGTAGCTGAAAGTGGTGCACAGAGTACACCTGACAAGAACCCGAATGAGCAGGTTTTTCCCGGAGGGGGAGGACAAATGTGACCAGTGCCAGGGAGGCCCAACGAGCAACACCCACATGTTCTGGGCCTGCCCCAGACTTGTCGGGTTCTGGACAGCCTTCTTTGAGGCAATGTCCACCTCCCAAAGCTGTCCGACCTCTCAGAATCCCTCCAAATGGAGAAAATCAAATTCGCCATCCAAGGGTCAGACGACGGCTTCCACAGAATGTGGGAGCCATTCACCCAATTGTTCCGGGACCGGTTTGTGGCCAACGAACAAGCAGAAGAATAGCCAGGTAGCCAAGAATCAGCGGAAAGTAGCCGAGGCGGGGGAGGGAGGGATAGACCGGGGCCGGGGGGGTGGGGGGGATAGCAGCTAAACCTAAGAGAAAAGAAAGGCGAACCACAGGAGAAGGGGAGGGTGGGGGGTAGGGTGTGGAAGAGGGTGGAGACAGTGAACAATAGGGGGGAACCAGTGAGGTGGGGGGGGAGGCAAGGGAATGGCAGCCGGAAGGAGGGCACAGGAAACAATAACAAACTTGACTTCTACAGGAGCAGAGAACAAGGAAAATCCGGGTGAAAGACGGGACGAACGGCTGAAGCGGAGGTGATTGCGAGACGACAACGGCAGCAAAAACCATCCGGAGAAGCAAGCGACAACACCAACACCAGACCCATTCGCGTATTACCCTCTGTAATTGTTCTGTATTTGTTTCCCCAGTGCCCAAATGTATATGTACCCCCCCAGTCTCCCCCCCCCCCCCCCCCCCCACAAACAGATGCCTACTTATGTGCTAAAAGCAATACTGCCAATTGTACAGAGCTGCTGTTGAGGCAGCACATAATACCCGACCAGTTATTTTTGTTGTTGTTTGTCTTGTTTTTTGTGCCTGTTCCCTTCTCTTCTAGTTATATGTGTATTCGATTTTGTGTACATAACGGTAAATATACTTCATTCAAAAACCAATAAAAAACATTTATATAAAAAAAGATGTCTGGTTATATACCTGGAGGTTACGGGACTTCAAGTGCATGGAGCAACTGCTGGAAAAGGCGATGAGGCTGAATGACTCGCCCTTCCGCCAGTGCGGACACGTTGAGCACAGTGGCCTCCTTTTGTGCTGTACATTTCCCTACACCTTTTGGATTTTCAAAATATCTGAAAGAGGAATATGGGGTGACGGCTGGCAGTGGCAGTACATGAATTGTCCCTTAGGATAGCTAGCACAGACACGATGGGCCCAACGGCCACCTAATTCTATTCAATTCTACATTGAGATGTTTGGCCATACAGCCAAGGCATCGATTTAGTCCCTGCCTAACATTCAAAAGTGAGAACACCTTAACATTTGCTGCTAAAGATTCTCGTGCCAAAGTGGTATTAGAAATGCAGCAATACGATATTTGAATCTTCTCTGTCAGATTTTGGACAGGGTATTATAGGCAGCTGAAACACACTCTTATCTTTGATGGCTGTTTGAACACAGATGTACACTAAAACACAAAACATAGGGGCTCGAATGCTTACAGCATTATAAGGAAATTATTGAAACCTTTCTCCTCCCATCCCGTGCCCATGCAATTTAAAGAACCCTGATGCTCCAAATGTGCTAATACCTCTTCCCACTCCTTGATGTAGTTTAAAGACATAATAAGATTTGATTCTTTTGGGTTGCGTGCCTCATCTGTTTCTTCTTGCAATATCAAATAGTTTGATGTTCCTTACACTGAAGTGAAGGAAATCCGACACTTCACTGCCTTGACAATTGATACCTGCACCTGCAATATATCTGCGTTCAGCACAGTATCATGAGTTAAGATCAGTTCAGATTAAAAGCAGAGGTACATTACTAAGTGTTCCATCTGACTCCCTCTCCGCCCAGCTCCATGGGAGAGCGTGGATCTCTGTGTGGAGCAGAAGGATTCATATTTTTAATGGTGTTTTACACAAGCCACAACAATAGCGTTTAAGCCCATGATGGTACTTAGGCAGGGGCGCTTTCATCTAAAGCAGAAAACCACATGTAAATCACAGGAGAAAGGAAAAACTGCTTTGTGCTAAAATCACACCTTAACAATGTGAAGATCTTGAGCTTTTTAATCCCGGCACTTACAAAGCACATGACTTCAAAGATTTGATGGTCATTTAGCATTTGGTGCAGCTCTCATGGAACCAACAAAATAGATGTTTCACTCCAATTTTTCCTTCTTATGCTTTCTTTGTTCCTATATGTCAACTGTGGCATAGTTGGTTGCACCTTCGACCAAGTCACAATGTGCCTGTTCAGATTCCACTCTAGGATTTGAGCGACAGAGTCGAGGCTGATACTCCAACGCGGTACCGAGGGCATGCTGCACTGACACGTAGCGCATCATTCAGATAAGCCATCAAACTGAGTCCTGCTCCGGTGGATGGAAAAGATCCCATGGCACTATGTTTAAGACGAGCAGGAGCGTTATCCCTGGCATTGTGGTCTATATTCCTTAAGCAACCAATCTGGTCATTGCGACATCGTTATTTATGGGAATTTGATGTACATGAAATTGGCTGTTGTATTTTGCATTACAAAGATGAATATGTTTCAAAAGTACTCCATTGACTTGCAAACCACCTTGAGACATCTGGTTATCTTACATGGTGCTATATAAACGCACGTCTTTATCTTTCATAAATTCTGATTTGCCCAAATCTGCAGAATAATTTTGGTGAAAACTTTCATTTCATGGAGGACTTGGCTTATGTGACCTCATAGTAAGTCTTCATGGGGCATAATGTCCAACTAGCATCGGAAAGAGATGGCACGCAGGAACTAGAAGAATTTATTATTCTCGAAAACTGCGCTGAAACCTTCCATCAGCGGAGCTGCTTGGGGCCTACATTGAGAGACTCCTCGCACGCCCCAGCGCAGTCCAGCTCTGGCGGATTCAAGGAGGCCCCTTTTTTACTCCATGAGCTGCTGTAAGCTTAAAGAGTTCAGTACAATTGACAGACCAGGGAGAAGTGGTCACGGTAAATGGATGGGATTTGGGTGGCCGGGAGGACTGGGAATGGGAGCCCAAAGATTGCAGGGTTGGGCGTCTGCAGGTTGGAGCAGGTTGGGTTGAGGTGGGGGATGTGGGCCCATGGGAGGCCTGAGTGGCGGGCAAAACCGTCTGTGACTAGTCGGGGGTTGAGGAGGGAGTCCTGTGGGGGGATCATTCTGGGTGTTTGCAATAGTTACTCAGAAGTTAGAAGAGGTTTTAATTCATCTAACGATTTCAGAATAACCTTTGGTGTAACCCTGGCGGAACCATCCAAGTTAGCAATTTAAGTCACATTTTCAGATGGTTCCAGCGCAGGGAAATTAGCACTTCTGGGCAATTATCATTCATACCCTTACCTGTGAAGCCCCAAGGGAAATTCCCCAGTGTATCTTTGGGGTGCCCCCCGATGCAACACTGTGAAGCACTGAGGTTACAGTCTTATATTTGAGTTCTGCCCAGTTTGAAATGATTGGGTGGCACAGTCTGTTGCAATTAGTTTCTAGGGGTCAACTTGAAATCCAGCTTTAACAGCACAAACATCTTGGGGGTAATTCTCCGAGCCCCGCGCCGGGCCGGAGAATCGGCGCAACCGCGCACGACGCCGGCGCGCGATTCTCCGAGGTGCGGAGAATCAGCGCCATTTACGCCGGCGGATTTGGTGCGCCGCGGGTCGCTGGAATCGGCAGGGCGGCCGATTCTCCAGCCCGGATGGGCCAAGCGGCCGCACTGATACGATATGGTCGCTGCCGGCGGGAACTCTGCGCGAATGGTCGGGGGGGGGCGGCCTGTGGGGGGGGGGGGGGCCTCTGATGGGGTCTGATCCGCGATCGGGGACTACCGATCGGCGGGCCGGCGTCTTTCCCTTCCCCCGGGCCTATTTTCTGGCGCGCCAGCCCCTGAACACTGACGCCATCTTGAGTCGGGGCCGGCGCGCTAAAGAGGTCCCCCGTGCATGCGCGGGTTGGCGCGGCGCCCATTTGGTGCCGCAAAAGGAGGCTGCAGCGCCGTGCTGGCCTATGGGGGCCAGAATCGGTCGTACCAGGGCCTGGTTCGCACCGTCGTGAAATGCGACGGCGTTCATGATGGTGCGAACACTTGGGCTCCATATTGGAGAATCGCCCCCCCCTTGTGTTTCTGTTCACTTTGTGTCTTTTTCAATTAACCCAAAGTTTAGGGAACAGTCAATCCCTGGTTCATTCCACACGGCAATGCCTCCACCAGTCAGAATCCACATGCCAACCAGTCAGCACTCTCTCATACAGTATAAGTTGTTGCTCCCTTGTTATGTTGGAAAATTCTTGTCAGCTGTCCTGATAAGTGCCATATGAAAACTTCGATACCATGTCTCTTATTTTCAGCAATACCTACTGTTTCGTTTGTTCATGGCATGTGGCCATTGTTGGCTAGACCAATGTTTATTTCCCACCCTAATTGCCCTTGAGAAGGTGGTGGTGAGCTGCTGCCTTGAACTGCTACAGTCCATGTGGCATAGGTACACCCATAGTGCTGTTAGGGTGGAAGTTCCAGGTTTTTGACCCTGTGACTGTGAAGGAACGACCCTTTTTCTTCTTGGTGTTAGAGGTTCTGGGTTTGAAAGGTGTTGTCAAAGGAGTGTGGTGAGTTACTGCCATACATCTTGCAGATGGCCTTCACTTCCTAAATGGTCGAGGGAATAATGCAAACATCTTTAGGATGAGAATTAGCAGAAACGTTAACAGGGATAAAGGCTGTGAGTTATGAAGAGAGACTGGTGAAGCTGGAGTTGCTCACCTTAGAGTGGAGAAGGTAGAGGGGAGATTTATCATCGAATCACTATTGTGCAGAAGGGGGCCATCAGGCCATTGAGTCTGCACCGCCCCTCTGGAGGAGCACCCTACCTAGGCCCATGCCCCACCCAGTAGCCCACCTAATCTTTTGGACACGAAGGGCCAATTTAGCATGGCCAATTCACATAACCTGCACATCTTTGAACTGTGGGAGGAAACCGGAGCATCTGGAGGAAACCACGCAAACCACAGACAGCCGCCCAAGGTTGGAATCAAACCCGGGTCCCTGACACTGTGAGGCACAGTACTAACCACGGATATTCAAAATTATTAGGGGTTGTGATAGAACACAACAAAGAATACTGTTTCCAGTGGTAGACAGAGTGGAAGAAATTGGTGCCTAAAGGGTTAACATAGGACTGAGTACAGTACCACCCACAAAGCAATGTGAGAAGGCACATGACCTAGAGCTAAGGTCCATCTCGAGATAGATACAACAGGTAAGGACCTGGGACGGGGTCCTCTGTACCTGTACCCACTACTGTAAATAAGTATATAGTTCAATAATGTCAATAAAAACATTTTTGGAAGTGCAGCAAGACTGCTTCACGGTGTCCAAGCAGAGTACACATCATGGATAGCAACAACAGAACAGATCAGTAGGAGGGTTAGCAATCAGGGGATACGGGTTTGAAATAATTAGCAAAAAGTCAAGCACGAGGAGAAAATTGTTTATGCGACGAGTTATAATCTAGAATGTGCTGCCTGAAAGGGTGCTGGAAGCAGCATCATCAATAGCAGAATGCCTTGATCCACAGCAATTCAAAAGGTCCTCAGCAGACATTATCTCCCTGGCCCTATACTCATCCCTGGAGCATCTCGACAACAAGGACTCCAACGTTAGACTTCTATTCATTGACTACAGCTCCATCTTCAACACCGTAATCCCAGCCAAGCTCATATCAAAACTCCAGAACCTAGGACCTGGCTCCTCCCTCTGCAACTGGATCCTCGTGTTCCTGACCCATAGACAACAATCAGAAAGGATAAATAACAACACCGCCTCCATGATAGTCCTCAATATCAGGGCCCCGCAAGGCTGCATATTTAGCCCCTACTATACTTATAATTTGGCTCCATCTCCATCTACAAGTATGCTGATGACACGACCGTAATAGGTCGGATCTCGAACAGCGATGAGTCAAAGTACAGGAGGGAGATAGAGAACCTAGTGGAGCAGTGTAACGACAACAATCACTCCCTCAATGTCAGCAAAACTAAGGAGCTGGTCATTGACTTCAGGAAGAGTCGTACAAACCCCTGTCTGCATCGACGGGGCCAAGGTAGAGATGGTTGACAGCTTCAAATTCCTAGGTGTGCACATCACCCACAATCTGCCCTGGTCCACCCACGTTGACTCTACGTCCAAGAAAGCGCAACACGCTTATACTTTCTCAGGAAACTAAGGAAATTCGACATGTCCACATTGATTTTTACCAATTTTTGCAGGTGCACCATAGAAAGCATCCTATCAGGCTGCATCACAGCCTGGTATGGCAACTGCTCGGCCCAAGACCGTAAGAAACTACGGAGAGTCGTGAACACAGCCCAGTCCATCATACGGACCCACCTCCCATCCATTGACTCTGTCTACACCTCCCGCTGCCTTGGGAAAGTCCAAAGTCCCCTCTTACCCGGGTTATTCTCTCTTCCAATCTCTTCCATCGGGCAGGAAATACAAAAGTCTGAGACATGCGCTAATAGATTGAAAATCAACTTCTTCCTGCTGTTACCAGGCTCCTGAATGACCCTCTTACGAACTGAACTGATCTCTCCACAGATTGTCGTGTTGGGTGTTCTGGTTCACAAACAAGCCAACAATGCTGGAAGTGGTGTAACGCTATTTTATTCACTGTTCAACTATGCTAACATACTGTAAACATGGGTATAGCAATACCAGCTTAACTGTGGACCCTTTCCGATCACTAGCTATGGTGAGGCACTCAGCACATGGTGAATGTCAGTGATGCAGGCTGTGAGCTCTGTGCTCTGAGCTGGCTGTTGCTAGAATGAGCAGGAACTCTCCTGTCCCCTGTCTTTATAGTGCTTGTACTCTCACTGGTGATTGGCTGCGGTGTTATGTATGCTGGTTGGTCCTACTGCATGTCCATCAGTGTGTGTATGTGATTGCACCATAATGTACTGATGTATATTATGACACACATCTTCTCCACTGAGTAGGACTACACTCCGTATGCTTCATCCAATGTCTTTGTTTATGTAATTACATTGTGTATTTATCGTATGTCCTATGTTTTTCATGTATGGAACAATCCATCTGGACTGTACGCAGAACAATACTTTTCACAGTACCTCATTACACGTGACAATAAACCCAAATCCAAATGAGTCTTTGATTATTATAATCTACGATTATGGAAATGATATCCGCAATAGTTACAGTTTGTAAAATAAACATTTGTCATGCCCGTGTGCATGTTAAGTTACATATAGGAGCCATGTTCTCATAATCTGTACCCACTGAATACACAATCTCCTCGTTGTGTATTCATAACTTCCTGCTCAGCACATAGGAAGGCCCTTAGATCTACGTACTTAAAACTAAAGATCTGCCCTGTACACTATGATGTGCTGTGCTCCCTAACAGTCCTCTCCTAATTAATATGAGCCAGAGTTTTATGGTACACCCCAACCAGGCAAGTTTTAGGTGGGGGGGGGGGGGGGGGGGGGGAGTGAAAACTTGCAGCAATTTTCACATGGGGGGGCAGGCAAGGCTCCAGAGGGGAAGTCCACCCTTGCTCCAATTGAGGACCCTAATGGCCACTTAAGCATAATTTCCCACGAAGCCCAAAGGGAAACCTGAAAATAAAGGAAGTTAGTTTTCAGCAGGGTGGGGAGGGGCGTCACCATCCAAAGCCCCCTTCTGACTGGGGGCACCCTCCCATTTGGGCCTGGTGACCTCTGGGCCTCCCTTCCCCTGCCGACTTGTCAGATGCGTGGGGCCGTGGCCTCGCCATCTTAAAAATCCAGGCCATGGAGTGAGATCGGAAGCCGGGTGACTTGACACTCAATTCACAAAATGTATGGTCATGAGAGGCAAGGGTTAATGTCTGATCACTTCACCTGCACAGCTTTCTCTGGCCGCACCCCTCCCCAGCCCGGGGACATGACAGACGGCGTTGAAGAGCAGGAAATTGAAGTGCTGGAAGTGGAAACTAGCTGAGCTTTAACAAGATGGATAGATCAAAAGTTCAAAGAGGAAAGATGAAAATTATACTTCACAGCCCGCCGGCCAGTCACAGTGAAGATAATGCCTTTTAGCAGCACCGTTTGACAAATCAACAGGTCAAATTGGAGAACGTTTGCCTTTATTAGTTTCTTTCATTGTTAATATTATTCAGTTATGTTGATTGACCTGTTTTCATTAACTCTGTGTCACACACTATGGGCATTAATAGTAGGTGTGTTAGACTGAATATCTCGCTTCAAATGGCCCAGGGCGGAATAGGGGAGCGATTGCCTTTGGGGAGAGAGGGGGTTTGGAATCTCTTTGGGGTCATGTAGCTCCAAGATGGTGAAAATTTGGAACCAAATCAATGCCTGCAGGTGGCTTGGCAATCTGATACCTGATCCAGACAGGTGTGCAACACTCCAGGTGATGACTGGACAGCAGAGAAATCTGGAGGAGTCAAGTTCTCACAGAAGGATGGGATTTTTCCGGTTCAAAACCTCTGGCACCCGCCCCGCCCCCCCCCCCGGCCCCCCGATTTACTTTGCTTCACTATTGGTGGCTGTGCATTCTACTGCTTATGCCCTAAGCTCCAGACTTCACTCCCTTCCTTCTGTGTCTCCATCCTCCTTTAAGATGCTCCTCAAAATTAGTCCCCAACTTTTGATTACCTGTCCCGATATTTCTTCATAACAAAAATGAAATATTGTGGATACTGGAAATCCGAAATAAAAACAGAAAATGCTGGAAAATCTCAGCAGGTCGGACAGTATCTGTGGAGAGAGAAACAGACTTGATGTTTCGAGTCCGTCGCCTCTTCAGAGCTGAAGAGGGGTAGAAATGTAATGAATCATACAGTTGGAGAGGAGATGGGGCAGAATAGAAGGTCAGGGGTAGGTCGGTGCTAAGGAGAGATTGACAAAAATGTGATGGGCATAAAACAAAGGGAGTATTAATGGTGGCATTAGGGATTAAAGAAGTGTTAGTAGTGACATAAAGGTAACTCAGCGGAATGTGTTAATAAGAACAAAGGTCATTGCTCAATAAAAGTAACAGTGAAGAACAAGTGACAGATGGTCCTGTGGTGGTGGTGGGGGTGGGGGGTGGGGGGGGGGGGGTGCATGTGTTTGCATTGGGACAAACCAAGGAAACCAATATCTCTTTGTCATGATATTCAGATAAACATCATGGTGCAAACACACATACACACTGATGGACAGATCAACGGACCAATCAACACACACGCAACATCACAGCCAATCACAAGCAAGGGCACGCGCACCATAAAAACGGGGAACACCACAGTTCCCGCTCATTCCAGCAGGAGACAGCTCAGGGCACAGAGCTCACAGCAAGCCACTCAGACATTCACCATGTGCTGAGTGCCTCTCCAAGATAGTGTTAGGGCTGGGTCCACAGGTTAAAGGGTAATGACGAACCACAATAACAAGTTTACAGATGTTGTTATTAATAGTAATAAAACAGAGTTGTACCATCTGCAACCGTGTTGGTTTGTCTGTGTAGCAGAACACCCAACACGACAGTCTTCAAGTGGATTGTTGTCAAACAGTTGTCTGATTGTCCTCCTGTGAAAAACCTTGGGATATTTTAACTATAATAATTGCTACATGAATGAAAGTTGTGGTTGGCTGTACCTAACCCTGTAACTCAGTGCTCAGTCCACTGCATTGCTCTACATCAACAAACTGTGTGTATTTAGCCGGTGAAACTCAGCACATCCCAGCCTGGGCCTTCCTTGCTGCTGGACCTGTCCTGTTCTTGTCATTTTTAAGGTTACACTTCAAAAGTGGTTGTTAAGTGCTTTGGGACATCCCGAGGTTGTGAAAGATGCCATGTGAGTTGAAGTCCTTTTTTCCCTTTCCACCCTTTCTGGATTTTGGAAAATGTTGTGAGGAGAGAGAGTAAATCCTGGTTTCAGCAAATGCAGATTTTGTAAGTATAGATTTCTCAACAGTTTTTCGAAGCGTTTTGAATCACTGACTCGTTTCGTTACACTTTTCCCTTTAGCAAATGGTTTCAGACGATTAATAAGCTGATTCTCAAACCGTTGAATGGCACCATGTCAAACAATGTGCACGGTGGCGCAGTGGGTTAGCCCTGCTACCTCATGGCACCGAGGTCCCAAGTTCGATCCCGGCCCCGGGTTACTGTCCGTGTGGAGTTTGCACATTCTCCCCGTGTCTGCGTGGGTTTCACCCCCACAACCCAAAGGTGTGCAGGCTCGGTGGATTGGCCACACTGAATTGTGCCTTAATTGGAAAACAAAATAATTGGGTACTCTAAATTTATTTTTTAAAGCACTGCCGCCTCACACGCCAGGGACCCGGGTTCGACTCCGACCTCGGGTGACTGTCTGTGTGGAGTCTGCACGTTCTCCCAGTGTCTGCATGGGTTTCTTCCGGGTGCTCCGGTTTCCTCCCACAGTCCAAAGATGTGCAGGTTAGGTAGATTGGCCATGATAAATTGCCCCTGGGTGGGATTGCAGGGATAGGATGGGGGAGTGGGTCAGTGTAGGGTGCTCTTTCAGAGAGTCAGTGCAGACCCGATGGGCTGAATGGCCTCCTTCTACACTGTAAGGATTCTATGAATCGATGATTCTATGAGTGCACTTTCTATGGCCAGAAAGTCCTGGAGTGGATCTTGAACCCAAAGCTTCTGACTTAGAAGCAGAGACGCGACTTACTGAGCCATAGGACATCCTGAATTTCTGTGAGTGTCAGACAGCCCGTTAACAAAAAAAAAACCTTCTTAAAAAAAAACAACTAAAATTTCATGCTTCATAGTTGCCATGATCCAGATCTTGGTGTGCTTTCCGACAAGCCATTCTGGGTTTTTTTTTAAATTGGGCCGGAAAAAGCCAAAAGACCAAATGTGATTTACATTGTTTCGGATTCTCGTGTCATTAAGTCTGCCAAGGAAAATTAATTCCGGCAGGTATGACTTCCAAGACAAAAACGTTCAGGAGGAAAGATGGTGCGAAATATGAAAATAACCACTGAGTCGTCCCGCAATTATGTTGGCTGGAGCATCATTACTGACGTTCAACACCACTGCTGCCCACCCCACTGCCCACCCGCCCACCCGCTACTCTCCAGCCATGTAATCTGCTTGGAGAGGCAAAGAAAATCTGGAGACTTCCGTTCAGTTATGGAGGCTGATGAAATGGGAGATGGTCAAGGTATCAACAGGAGGACCCTGGAAAACCAACCACATGCCAGCAATCATGCACTAAAAAGGAACAGTGGACACCGCACAGAGTTATTACAGCACAAAAGGAGGCCATTAAGCCTGTCATGTCTGTGCGGGTTCTCTAAAAGAGCAATCTATCCGCTGTCCTGCCAATTAAGAGGCAATTTAACGTGGTCAATCCACCTAACTTGGACATCTTTGGGTTGTGAGAGTTGAGACCCATGCAGACACGGGGGTAATGTGCAAACTCCACATGGACAGTGACCCAGGGCTGGGATCGAACCCGGGGCTGGGATCGAACCCGGGCCCTTGATGCCGTGAGGCAGCAGTGAAATGAAATGAAAATGAAAATTGCTTATTGTCACAAGTAGACTTCAATGAAGTTACTGTGAAAAGCCCCTAGTCGCCACATTCCGGCGCCTGTTCGGGGAGGCTGGTACGGGGAATTGAACGTGCTGCTGGCCTGCTTCGTCTGCTTTAAAAGCCAGTGATTTAGCCCAGTGTGCTAAACCAGCCCCTTCAGTGCTAACCACTGCGCCATCTATGGTCCTTAATGACCACCCACCACCCAAGGGCTGCACCTGAGAAACAGGTACTCCTTATTACCCCTTCATCTACTTCAACAGGGCCTTTTGTTTTGATCATATGTAAGTGCTTGTGATGAAGGGAATGAAGCTCAATTGCATGAAGGAGTAAATAGTCATGCTGGTTTAGTGTAGCTGAATAGAGGATGTTGATCTGGCCGGGCTAGATCACATTCCAACAGGAAATTGACTCTAAAGCCCGAGTTGTTTCTTGTAAGAAATCCTACAAAAGCAGAAGATTGGTGTTCGAAGCGCATTGCCTGGCCTCTTGGATTTAAACCCGAAAAGCTGCGAAATGGGGGAGCCAAGTCCTGAGAAGTAAAAGCAATGAGAAAAGGCCGGGGCACTATGTAAAAGGCCCAATCCCTGAATTTAAGAGAAAACACCGGGTAAACCATTTCTCTGCAAGATAAGCGGATAAAAAGCCAAACTTTTTTTCAATCTTGGCGTTCTGTGCAAGCCTTGGTCGAAACCTGCACTATGTTTATCAACGAAACAATCTTTGAGATGATGCGCTTTAAGTGGTCATTAGAGGTCATTAAAATTATTATATCGAGGTTGGATAGGATAAACATAGGTCAGATTGTTCACACTTATACAGGAGGCCAAAGGGGCTGGTTTAGCACAGTGGGCTAAACAGTTGGCTTGCAATGCAGAACAAGACCAGCAGCGCGGGTTCAATTCCCGTACCAGCCTCCCCGAACAGGTTGCCGGAATGTGGCGGACTAGGGGCTTTTCACAGTAACTTCATTGAAGTCTACTTGTGACAATGAGTGATTATTATTATATTATTATTAAAACTATAAAAGATGGTGGGTTATAGTTCACTCGGAGTCCAGGTTGCTGTGGCAACACACACTTTTGCATGCATGTTGTAGCCCGGAGCTATGGGCAGTGATGGTTGAGGTTCTAACTTTTGTTCCATCACATGGTTGAGCAGGATTCTCTCCCACCCTTACCAGCTGCCATTGGTGTGTGCTTAGAGGTTTTCCCAGGTTGACACGCAACCTGATGCGCCTTCCTTGGTGGTCAGATTCTGAGGTGGGATTTGAACCCAGACTCAGAGGCAGCGACATACCCTCAGTGCCAGGAGGACTCCTCAAACATAAGATAGCCACATAATAAATCCAATAGAGAATTCAGGAGAAATTAGCATAGAGTGTGGTGAGAATGTGGAACTTGTGAGCATATGGAATGGTTGACGTGAATAGCATGGGTACAAACAAGTACAGGAGGAGGGGAATAAATGCACGAGAGAGAAAGAAGTCGAGGGATTTGATGATAGGATGAGAAGGAATAGACTAGAAAGAAGCTTACGTATAGCTGAAATATAGGTAGAGAACAACAGGCTGAATGGCCTCTTTCTGAGCTGTAAATCTATGAGACCCCAGCTTCCCACTGTCAGATTGCTGCTCGCTTATTTTTACTTCTGCTGGTTGGGAGCTGTACATTTCTCACCCGATTTTCCGACTGAGGCCTAGTGAGAAACATGCAGTGCGGCAGCTCCAGGCCCTCTTAAGCAGGGCAGCATCATCAGGGGAAGTACAGCCACACCCCATTTTTACAGCACCAGCTGCCATAAAGCAGCTATGTTTAAAGGCTCCATACACTTTCAGAAGCGGGGGGTGGGGGGGGGGGCTAAGTCTGTTAGGTAAGTGGGTGAGGGGGGGGGGGGGGGGGGGGGGGGTCAGGGCTGTCAGGCAGGGTTCAGAGGATTTGGTTGGTTGGTCAGGGGAGTCGGGGGTTGGGGGGCTCCGGTGGATGGGGGGGGGGGGGGGCGGGGGGCGGGCAGATGGTCAGAGGATATTGGGTGGGGGGGGGTTGGGGTTGGTGTGAGGGAGTGTGGTGGGATCCGGTGGTCGGGAGGACTGTTGAGGGTTCGGGGAGTTCAGAGGTTGGGTGGGTGGAAAGGGGTTAATCGGGGGGGGGGGGGGGGGGGACGGGCTGGCGGAGGGTTTGTGAGGGTAGTCGTGGGAATTGCGTGGATTAGCCAGGGTGGATCAGGAGGGTGGTCAGGATGGGAGCATAATCAGGGAGTTTAGGTTGGGAGGGTGGTCGAGGGGTGGCTGAGGGGCAAGGGTGGTTAGTTGGAGAGTCCATTGGGATTCGGGAGTGGTCAGGAGTTAGAAGTGGTTTAATCCCTGTAACTTTATTCCTTTTAAAAAAAAAAGTTTTGAATTTATTCGAGTACCCAATTCTTTTTTCCCAATTAAGGGACAAGTTAGTGTGACCAACCCACCTACCCTGCACATTTTTTGGGGTTGTGGGATGAGACCCAAGCAAACATAGGGGGCGGGATTCTCCCAACGGGAGTTTAAGTGCCGACGCCAGAGTAAAAACCGGAGTGTTTTACTCCGGCGTCGGCAACCCGTTCCCAGACCCCTATTCCGGGGCCTCCGTGGGGCTGGCAGGGGCGTGGCGCGATTTGCAGGGGCGGGGCCTCGGCGCGGAGTCGGAGACTCTGTGCCGCGTAAAAGACGCGGCGCCTTGGGTCCCGCGCATGCGCTAGTTGGGCAGGCTCTAACTAGCACATGCGCAGTGGCCGTCCTCCCCCAGGCCGCCCCGCACAACAATGGCGCAGGGCTATAATATTGCCGGCGGAGGAAAGGAGGCCCGCCGACAGAGAAGCCGGCCCGCCGATCGGTGGGCCCGATCGCGGGCCAGACCCCTTCGAAGCCCCCCCCTGTGAAGGGAGACCCCCCCCCCCCACAGGCCGCCCCCCGAGCGTTCCCGCAGAGTTCCCGCCGGCAGCGACCAGGGGTGAACAGTGCCAGCGGGACTCTGTCGTGTCGGAGCGGCCGCTCGGTACATCTGGTGTTGCAGTGCTATGGTCGGTGTTGGAATGGTGTGGTTGGTGCTAATACTAATAACCTTTATTATCACAAGTAGGCTGACATTAACACTGCAATGAAGTTACTGTGAAAAGCCCCTAGTCGCCACATTCCGGCACCTGTTCAGGTTCAGGAGGGAGAATTCAGAATGTCCAAATTACCTAACAGCACGTCTTTCGGGACTTGTGGGAGGAAATCGGAGCACCCGGAGGAAACCCACGCAGACACAGGGAGAACGTGCAGACTCCGCACAGACAGTGACCCAAGCCGGGATCGAACCTGGGACCTTGGAGCTGTGAAGCAACAGTGCTACCTGCTGTGCAACTGTGCCGCCCTATTGCAATGCTGTAGCTGATGTTGCAATGTAACATATTGAATTTTGTCCAGATTTTGTCCAAATCTTGTTTATTGCCTCTCCGCAAATGCAACTAATTGAAACCATGGGCGAAATTCTCCATTATCGGCGCGATGTCCGCCAACCGGCGCCAAAAACGGCGCAAATCCCACCTGCATCACGCCGCCCCAAACGTCGCTACGTCTCCGGCCCGGAATGGGCTAGCAGCGACGTGACGCTATCCGCGCTGGCTCACGTGGTTTGTGCCATGCGGTGTCATACACGCCGCACGGCGCGTCGGCTCATAAGGACGCGCTGCTCCCCCCACCCGACCAGAACACCCGACCGGATGGCCGCCCGCCGCTCAGCCCCGAGGTTCCAGTCCCGCGACATTGAGGCGCTCCTGGACGCAGTGGAGCAGAGGAGGGAGGCCCTGTATCCCGGACACGGCGCAGAGTTGCCCCACACCACATCCGGCGTCTGTGGAGGGAGGTAGCAGAGGCCATCAGTGCTGTGGCCCTGACACCACGGACAGGCACCCAGTGCCACCAGAAGGTGAACAACCTCGTCAGAGCAGCCAGGGTGAGCCTCCCCCCCCCTGCCCGATATCCATATCCTCCCTCCCCCCATATCCCCCCTCCCCCATATCCCCCATATCCCCCATATCCCCCTCCCCCATATCCCCCCTCCCCCATATCCCCCTCCCCCCATATCCCCCATATCCCCCTCCCCATATCCCCCCTCCCCATGTCCCCCTCCCCATATCCCCCATATCCCCCCTCCCCCATATCCCCCATATCCCCCCCTCCCCATATCCCCCATATCCCCCCTCCCCCATATCCCCCATATCCCCCTCCCCCATATCCCCCCATATCCCCCATCCCCCATATCCCCCTCCCATATCCCCCCTCCCCCATATCCCCCATATCCCCCTCCCCCATATCCCCCTCCCCCATTTCCCCAAGTGAATCCAGCCCTAACCTTAACCTCTGCAATACACGCGCAACCGATGGCGTGCATTCATATACCTGCCTAACACTGTTGCTTTTTACCCCTGTCACCACCCCCCCCCCACAGGAGAAACGCGCACACAACACCAGGGAGCATGTGAGGACTGGAGGAGGCCCCGCTGATGAGAGGCCACTGACCGAATATGAGGGAAGGGCCCTGGAACTGGCTGGCGGACCTGAGGACCGGGTGGTTGCTGATGCAGAGGTTGGGGGCCCACCAGCAAGTGAGCCACCGACAGCCCGTCCCCATATCCCCCCTCCCCCATATCCCCCTCCCCCATATCACCTGATCACTGCCTGATGTCTAACCATGCATGCTTCATTGTGTATCGCAGGAGCAAACGTCGAGGCACCCATCCCCGCAGATGCAGACCGCCCGCATGGTGCCCCTCGGAGACCACGGGAGAAGGGGAGGGACCCGGACCCTCTGGCATGCAACGCCCGCAGGATGCCCCTCGGAGACCACGGGAGACGGAGAGACCCGGACCCTCTGGCATGCAACGCCCGCAGGATGCCCCTCGGAGACCACTGGAGATGGAGAGACCTGGAACAACAGGGAGACGACGCCCCGTCTCGTGCGGGTACGACGACGCAGGCGTGTGCCACCCAGCGACGAGAGGGGCAGCCACAGGCCCCCGTCACAGCCGAGCCACGAAACCACTACCCAGGACACCACTACCCAGGACACCACTACCCAGGACACCACTACGCCAGCGCCAGCGGCAGATGGCAGAGGGGCTCAACTCCGTGGCACAGTCTCTGCAGGCTGTGGTAGTATGCATTAGGGGTCATGTGGGACTGTGAAGCCGTGATGTCATTGGCTGACAGATCCCGGGTCCTGGTTGGCTGTTGATCTCTAGCTCCGCCCTGAAGGCGGAGTATAAGAACCAGGAGTTCTCCCCGCAGCTCCAGTCTGTTGCTGAACTGCGGGGAACAAGTCACGCTTAATAAAGCCTCATCGACTTCATCTCTATTCGTCTCTCGTAAGTCATTGTGCGCTACAATTTATTAAGCGTGCTTAAAGGACTATGGAGCTCAGGATCGCCCCGGAATGCCTGCGGATCAGCCCCCACGCAGCGAACTCAGCAGCAGTTTTTAAACACTGGCAAGCTTGTTTCGAAGGCTACCTCCGAACGGCCCCCGGCCGGATCACAGAAGACCAGAAACTGCAGGTCCTGCATTCGAGGGTAAGCCCGGAAATTTACCCTCTCATAGAAGACGCAGAGGATTTCCAGACGGCGTTCGCAGCACTAAAGAGCGTCTACGTTCGCCCAGTGAACCAGGTCTACGCACGCTACAAACTCGCAACGAGACGGCAAAGTCCCGGCGAATCGCTAGACGAATTCTACGCCGCGCTGCTAATTTTGGGACAGGCCTGCAGCTGCCCGCCGGTAAACACGGCTGAACACACGGACATGTTAATTCGCGATGCGTTTGTGGCAGGTATGAACTCTCCCCAAATCCGCCAAAGACTGTTAGAAAAAGAGTCGCTAGGACTCTCAGAGGCACGGGCCCTTGCAGCTTCCCTAGATGTGGCCGCGCAAAACGCCCGCGCGGACGGTCCCGACCGCGCGGCAGCCCCTTGGGCTCCGTGGACCCTCGTCGCGACAAACCCCCCCCCTCACAGGCTTGTGCGGTTCAGACGCCAGGTCATCCCGGGGGGGCCTGCTGCTATTCCTGCGGGCAGGCGAAACACCCCCGGCAGCGCTGCCCGGCCCACGCAGCGATTTGCAAGAGCTGCGGCAAAAAGGGCCATTTCGCGGCTGTGTGCCAGTCCGGGGGGTCGCCGCTGTCCCCGGAGAAGAAAGAGTCCAGCGCATCCCAAACGCTCCCCAACCCTCCCAGCGCCCCATGTGCGACCCGCAGGCGCCGCCATTTTGGGTCCCGGCCACCACGAGGGGAGGATGGGCGCCGCCATCTTGGGACCACCCAGCCATGTGCGATGCATGGGGGCGGCCATTTTGTCCACCCCCGCCGCCATCTTGGGACCCCCCAGCCATGTGCGATGCATGGGGGCGGCCATTTTGTCCACTCCCGCCGCCATCTTGGACGACAACAAAGGACCCCAGCATCGACGGCTCCTCGGGGTTCAAAGAAGATGCTGAGACACTGCGACCACATCTGGCCTCGGTGACGCTGGACCAAGCACGGCCCCGGACGCTCCAGACGACGACAACAATGGTGCTGATCAACGGACACGAGACACCATGCCTGATCGACTCCGGGAGCACCGAATGTTTCATCCACCCCGACACGGTAAGACGCTGTTTCTTGACCATCCGCCCAAGTATGCAAAAGATTTCCCTAACTGCAGGATCCCACTCCTTACAGATCAAAGGGTTCTGCATAGTGACCCTAACGGTGCAAGGGAGGAGGTTTAAAAACTACAGGCTCTACGTCCTTCCCCAACTCTGCGCGCCCACATTACTGGGATTAGACTTCCAGTGCAACCTGCAGAGCCTAACATTTCAATTCGGCGGCCCAATACCCCCACTCACTATCTGCGGCCTCACAACCCTCAAAGTTGAACCCCCATCCTTGTTTGCAAACCTCACCCCCGGATTGCAAACCCGTCGCCACTTGGAGCAGACGGTACAGCGCCCAGGACCGGACATTTATTCGGTCCGAAGTCCAGCGGTTGCTGAAGGAAGGCATAATCCAGGCCAGCAATAGTCCCTGGAGAGCACAGGTGGTAGTAGTAAAGACAGGGGAGAAGCAAAGATGGTCATAGACTATAGCCAGACCATCACAGCTAGATGTGTACCCTCTCCCCCGCATATCCGACATGGTCAATCGGATTGCCCAATATAAGGTCTTCTCCACCGTGGACCTCAAGTCCGCCTACCACCAGCTCCCCATCCGCCCAAGTGACTGCAAGTACACAGCCTTCGAGGCAGACGGGCGACTATACCACTTCCTAAGGGTCCCAACGGGAGATGGACCGAATGGTTGATCAACACGGGTTGCAGGCCACGTTCCCATATCTCGACAACGTAACCATCTGCGGCCACGATCAGCAGGACCACGATGCCAACCTCCGAAAATTCCTCCAGACCGCTAAAGCTTTGAACCTCACATACAATGAGGACAAGTGCGTGTTTAGCACAAACCGGCTAGCCATCTTGGGATATGTAGAGCGCAATGGATAATAGGCCCCGACCCCGAACGCATGCGCCCCCTCATGGAATTTCCCCTCCCCCACTGCTCCAAAGCCCTGAAATGCTGCCTGGGGTTCTTTTCATATTACGCCCAGTGGGTCCCCCAGTACGCAGACAAGGCCCGCCCCCTAATACAGACCACTACCTTCCCCCTGTCGACAGAGGCTCGCCAGGCCTTCAGCCGCATCAAAGCGGATATCGCAAAGGCCACGATGCGCGCCATCGACGAGTCCCTCCCCTTCCAAGTCGAGAGCGACGCCTCCGACGTAGCTCTGGCGGCCACCCTTAACCAAGCGGGCAGACCCGTGGCCTTTTTCTCCCGAACCCTCCACGCCTCAGAAATCCGCCACTCCTCAGTGGAAAAGGAAGCCCAAGCCATAGTGGAAGCTGTGCGACATTGGAGGCATTACCTGGCCGGCAGGAGATTCACTCTCCTCACTGACCAACGGTCGGTAGCTTTCATGTTCGATAATGTACAGCGGGGCAAAATTAAAAATGACAAGATCTTAAGGTGGAGGATCGAGCTCTCCACCTTCAACTACGAGATCTTGTACCGTCCCGGAAAGCTGAACGAGCCGTCCGATGCCCTATCCCGCGGCACATGTGCCAACGCACAAATAGACCGTCTCCAAACCCTCCACGAGGACCTCTGCCACCCGGGGGTCACTCGGTTCTACCATTTTATAAAGTCCCGCAACCTCCCCTACTCCATGGAGGAGGTCCGTACAGTCACCAGGAACTGCCACATCTGCGCAGAGTGCAAACCGCACTTTTTTAGGCCAGATAGAGCGCACCTGATCAAGGCTTCCCGTCCCTTTGAACGCCTCAGTCTGGATTTCAAAGGGCCCCTCCCCTCCACCGACCGCAACACACACTTCCTGAACGTGGTGGACGAGTACTCTCGTTTCCCTTTCGCCATCCCCTGCCCCGACATGACAGCGGCCACAGTTATTAAAGCCCTTAGCACCATATTCACACTGTTCGGTTGCCCCGCATATATCCATAGCGACAGGGGGTCCTTCTTCATGAGTGACGAGCTGTGCCAGTTCCTGCTCAGCAAGGGTATAGCCTCAAGCAGGATGACCAGCTACAACCCCCGGGGGGAACGGGCAAGTAGAGAGGGAGAACGGCACGGTCTGGAAGACCGTCCTACTGGCCCTACGGTCCAGGGATCTCCCAGTTTCACGGTGGCAGGAGGTCCTCCCGGACGCTCTCCACTCCATCCGGTCGCTGCTGTGTACCACCACTAATCAAACGCCCCATGAGTGCCTCCTTGTCTTCCCCAGGAAGTCCTCCTCCGGAACGTCGCTGCGGACCTGGCTGGCGGCCCCAGGACCCATCTTGCTCCGGAAACATGTGCGGGCGCACAAGTCGGACCCGTTGGTCGAGAGGGTTCACCTCCTCCATGCGAACCCGCAGTACGTACGGCGTACCCCGACGGCCGACAGGACGCGGTCTCCCTGCGAGACCTGGTGCCCGCCGGCAACACGCACACCCCCCCGACACCGATCACCCCCTCCCTGCCACCGGCGCACCCCGCGACCGCCCCCTTCCCGGGAGCAGCCTTGTAAACCCCTACCACCATGCGAAGCACCACCCCGCCGGGTTCATTTTTAACAAGGGGTGAATGTGGTAGTATGCATTAGGGGTCATGTGGGACTGTGAAGCCGTGATGCCATTGGCTGACAGATCCCGGGTTCTGGTTGGCTGTTGATCTCTAGCTCCGCCCTGAAGGCGGAGTATAAGAACCAGGAGTTCTCCCCGCAGCTCCAGTCTGTTGCTGAACTGTGGGGAACAAGTCACGCTTAATAAAGCCTCATCGACTTCATCTCTATTCGTCTCTCGTAAGTCATTGTGCGCTACACAGGCCATGGCCCAGTCTCAGCAGGCCATGGCCCAGTCCCAGCAGGCCATGGCCCAGTCTCAGCAGGCCATGGCCCAGTCTCAGCAGGCCATCGCTGAGGGCATCGGCGCCATTGCCCATGTGCTAGCCGGCGTCGCCCAGACACAGACAGGGATGGCCAACTCCCTGAGCTCCATGGCTGCAAACCTGCAGATCCTTGTCGATACCAGCACGGGCCTCCAGGACTGGCAGCGCCAGATGTTGGGGGGGCGTCGGATGGCCAGTCCGTTCGCATCCTCCACCCATGTAGAGGCCTGGGGGCCATCGGGCACCCCGAGGGAGGAGGAGGTGCTGTGGTCCGTCCCGGGTCCCCCTGTAGGGGAGGTCCCGGAACACCGCGACACCTTGGACTCCCCCCCTTCCGTCCCAGGTGCATCGGGTGGGAAACGGGCAGGACAGGCTGGCAGCTCGCCATCCCAGTCGCCCGGGCCGCAGCCTGGCCCATCTAGGCCAGGACGCCCCAGGAAACGGCCGCCAAAGGGATCCCGTGTCAGAGGGCAGGAATCACAGGAGTCCACCTCCAGTTCTGCTGTACCGTCTGGGGAACCACGTAGACGTAGTCATAGGGTCCGTAAGGCCAAACAATTAAATACTGAGTAAGTTGGCACGGGTGCAGGGCACAGATGAGTTTTAGGGGCTAGGGCACGTGCATGAACTCCTTTGGTTATTCAAGTCAATGTTACACCTACAGAAGCTGCCTTTGTGCTCTGTCCAAAGCGTGCGGGGGTGTCATGTACGTTGAGCGCAAGTGTGTGTGTGAGGGGTGGTCTTACCTCAGCCCCAGGTGAGTCTGCCCCCTTCCCCCTGGGCCGCCATCAACATCCCCCCGGGCAGAGGACGGGACCGTGCGCTGCAGTGTCACAGCCGCATGTAGGGATGGTCCGGGTGGATGGTGGTACTGTGGCCATGGGTCAGACATAGTCCAACGATGTGGAGCCAGGAGCTCATCGCAGAGCGGGTTGTCATCATCCTCCATGGCCTGCAATAGACACGCGTCCACCGGCAACTGTGTGAGCCTGGCCGTTGTGCCGCAGGTGGATCGGCAATGGGGGGGTGGTGTGCATGCGGGTGGGGTGGGTGGGGTTGGGGAGGGGGGGGGAGGGTGCTGGGTGGGTGGATGGGTGGGGGTGTGGGTGGTCGGCTGTTGCCATGGTGTGCGGTCTGTGGCCATACTACCCGATTCCCACGCCCATCTAGTCAGTGAAGCGGGCAGCTATCAGTCTGTCCCGTGCCCGTTGGGCCAGCCGATAACAGTGGACAGCCACCCGCCCGTGTCTAGCCCGTCTGCCCTGACCATTGCCCCCATCCCCCTCATCTGGGGAGGACTGCGCCTCTTCCTGCTGCTCCTCCACTCCGCCCTCCTCTGCCTGCGGCACATCGCCCCTCTGCTGGGCTATATTGTGCAGGACGCAGCACACCACAATGATGCGGCCGACCCTATCTGACCGATACTGGAGGGCGCCCCCAGAGAGGTCCAGGCACCTGAAACGCATCTTCAGCACGCCAAAGCTCTTCTCTATCACTCCCCTTGTCGCTACATGGGCATCATTGTAGCGGTTCTCCGCCTCATTGCGTGGCCTCCGTATAGGCGTCATCAGCCACAATCACAATGGGTAGCCCCTGTCGCCCAGCAACCAGCCCCTCAGCCGGGGATGGCGTCCCTCGCACATGCCGGTGATGGATGACCGCGACAACACGTATGAGTCGTGTACACTGCCCGGGTAACGGGCGCAGACGTGCAGGATCATCATGCGGTGGTCGCAGACCACCTGTACGTTCATCGAATAGGTCCCGTTCCTATTGGTGAACATGGCCCTGTTATCTGCAGGTGGCCGCACGGCGACGTGCATCCCATCAATCGCGCCCTGGACCATGGGGAACCCGGCCACGGCAGAGAAGCCCACGGCCCGGGCATCTTGGCTGGCCCGGTCCACAGGGAAGCAGATGTAGCGGTGCGCCATGGCATATAGGGCGTCTGTCACTGCCCGGATCCACCGGTGCACCGATGCCTGCGATATGCCGGACAGGTCCCCACTCGGTGCCTGGAATGACCCCGTTGCATAAAAGTTCAGGGCCACCGTAACCTTGACGGACACGGGGAGAGGGTGTCCCCCGCCAGTGCCACGCGGTGACAGGTGTGCCAGCAGGTGGCAGATGTGTGCCACAGTTTCCCGGCTCATCCGCAGTCTCCTCCTGCATTTCCGGTCCGTGAGGTCCTGGTATGACAGCCGGGGCCGGTACACACGGGGCGTCCTCGGTTGCCTCCGTTGCCGTGGGGCCGCGACGTCCTCCTCCCCCTCCTCCCCCTGTCGGTCAGGTGTCCCTCCAGCCTGGTCGGCTGCCGCCTGCCTCTCTGCGGCAGCCTGCGCCGCCTCTCTGGCACGCTCCTCCTCCTCCTCCTCATCCAGGGCAACATGGACATTAGCGGCTGCCGCCACGGCGGCCAACATCGCTGGCTGATCGGAAAACATGACGGCTTGGGAGGGGGGCGAGGGGAAACGACGACATGTCATCATTGCCCATACCCCCTCCTCCCCCCAGCCAGGTGGCATGGACCGCATGGGTCCGACTGTTGGAGGCTGGCAACTGGCCAGGTGGACCAACTCACTTGCCCCCCCCCCCCCCTCCCCCCCACGTCCCTCCCTGGCACGGACCCCGTCCCGCCATCCCCCTCCACCGGCACGGACCCCGTCCCCTCATCCCCCTCCCCGGCACGGACACCCCCGTCCCCCGTCCCCCTCCCCGGCACAGACCCCATCCCCCCATCCCCCTCCCCGGCACGGACACCCGTCCCCCCCGTCCCCCTCCCCAGCACGGACCCTGTCCCCCCCTCCCCCTCCCCGGCATGGACCCCGTCTCCCCATCCCCCTCCCCGGCACGGACACCCACCCGTCCCCCTCCCCAGCACGGACACCCCCCCCCCCTGCCCCCCTCCCCGGCACGGACCCCGTCCCCCCATCCCCCTCCCCGGCACGGACCCCGTCCCCCCATCCCCCTCCCCGGCACAGACACCCCCCCCCCCCCCCCCCCCCGTACCGCTCCCCGGCACGGACCCCGTCCCCCCATCCACCTTCCCAGCACGGACCCCCGTCCCCCCATCCCCGTCCCCGGCACGGACCCCGTCCCCCCATCCCCCTCCCCGGCACAGACCCCCGTCCCCCAATCCCCCTCCCCGGCACGGACCCCGTCCCCCCAACCCCCTCCCCGGTACGGACCCCCGTCCCCCCATCCCCCTCCCCGGCACGGACCCCGTCCCCCCCATCCCCCTCCCCGGCACGGACCCCCGTCCCCCCATCCCCCTCCCCGGCACGGACCCCGTCCCCCCATCCCCCTCCCCGGCACGGACCCCGTCCCCCATCCCCTTCCCCGGCATGGACCCTGTCCCCCTCCCCAGCGCGGACCCCGTCCCCCCATCCCCCTCCCCGGCACAGACACCCCCCCCGTACCGCTCCCCGGCACGGACCCCGTCCCACCATCACTCTCCCCGGCACGGACCCCCGTCCCCCCAACCCCCTCCCTGGCACGGACCCCGTCCCCCCATCCCCCTCCCCGGCACAGACAACCCCCCCCCCCGTACCGCTCCCCGGCACAGACCCCGTCCCCCCATCCCCCTCCCCAGCACGGACCCCCGTCCCCCCCATCCCCCTCCCCGGCACGGACCCCGTCCCCCCAACCCCTTCCCCGGCATGGACCCCGTCCCCCTCCCCGGCACGGACCCCATCCCCCCATCCCCCTCCCCGGCACAGATACCCACCCACCCCCGTACCGCTCCCCGACACGTACCCCGTCCCCCCATCCCTCTCCCCGGCACGGAACCCCGACCCCCCATCCCCCTCCCCGGCACGGACCCCATCCACCCATCCCCCTCCCCGGCACGGACCCCCGTTCCCCCATCCCCCTCCCCGGCACGGACCACGTCCCCCCATCCCCCTCCCCGGCACGGACCCCGTCCCCCTCCCTGGCACGGACCACGTCCCCCTCCCCGGCACGGACCCCGTCCCCCCAACCCCCTCCCCGGCACGGACACCCACCCGTCCCCCTCCCCAGCACGGACACCCCCCCCCGCCCCCCTCCCCGGCACGGACCCCGTCCCCCCATCCCCCTCCCCGGCACGGACCCCATCCCCCCATCCCCCTCCCCGGCACAGACCCCCCCCCCCCCCCGTACCGCTCCCCGGCACGGACCCCGTCCCCCCATCCACCTTCCCAGCACGGACCCCCGTCCCCCCATCCCCGTCCCCGGCACGGACCCCGTCCCCCCATCCCCCTCCCCGGCACAGACCCCCGTCCCCCAATCCCCCTCCCCGGCACGGACCCCGTCCCCCCATCCCCCTCCCCGGTACGGACCCCCGTCCTCCCATCCCCCTCCCCGGCACGGACCCCGTCCCCCCATCCCCCTCCCCGGCACGGAACCCCGTCCCCCCATCCCCCTCCCCGGCACGGACCCTGTCCCCCCATCCCCCACCCCGGCACGGACCCCGTCCCCCATCCCCTTCCCCGGCATGGACCCTGTCCCCCTCCCCAGCGCGGACCCTGTCCCCCCATCCCCCTCCCCGGCACAGACACCCCCCCCGTACCGCTCCCCGGCACGGACCCCGTCCCCCCATCACTCTCCCCGGCACGGACCCCCGTCCCCCCAACCCCCTCCCTGGCACGGACCCCGTCCCCCCATCCCCCTCCCCGGCACAGACAACCCCCCCCACCCCGTACCGCTCCCCGGCACAGACCCCGTCCCCCCATCCCCCTCCCCAGCACGGACCCCCGTCCCCCCCATCCCCCTCCCCGGCACGGACCCCGTCCCCCCAACCACTTCCCCGGCATGGACCCCGTCCCCCTCCCCGGCACGGACCCCATCCCCCCATCCCCCTCCCCGGCACAGATACCCCCCCCCCCCCCCCCCGTACCGCTCCCCGACACGTACCCCGTCCCCCCATCCCTCTCCCCGGCACGGAACCCCGTCCCCCCATCCCCCTCCCCGGCACGGACCCCATCCACCCATCCCCCTCCCCGGCACGGACCCCCGTTCCCCCATCCCCCTCCCCGGCACGGACCACGTCCCCCCATCCCCCTCCCCGGCACGGACCCCGTCCCCCTCCCTGGCACGGACCACGTCCCGCTCCCCGGCACGGACCCCGTCCCCCCATCCCCCTCCCCGGCACGGACCCCGTCCCCCCATCCCCCTCCCCGGCACGGACCCCGTTCCCCCTCCCCGGCTCGGACCCCGTCCCCCCTCCCCGACACGGACCCCGTCCCCCCATCCCCCTCCCCGGCACGGACACCGTCCACCCATGCCCCTCCCCGGCATGGACACTGTCCCCCCATCCCCCTCCCCGGCACGGACCCCGTCCCCCCATCCCCCTCCCCAGCACGGACCCCCCCCCGTCCCCCTCCCCGGCACGGACCCCGTCCCCCCATCCCCCTCCCAGGCACGGACCCCCGTCCCCCCATCCCCCTCCCCGGCACGGACCACGTCCCCCCATCCCCCTCCCCGGCACGGACCCCGTCCCCCTCCCTGGCACGGACCACGCCCCCCTCCCCGGCACGGACCCCGTCCCCCCATCCCCCTCCCCGGCAACCTTGAGCACTGGTTGACGCCGATTGAAAGGTGGTTTGATTTACGCCGACGTGACCCGTGGTCACGTCTGCGGGACTTCGGCCCATCCGGACGGGAGAATATCGGCAGCCCCAAAATCCATTGCCTTGCGCCCACCCGTGCCATTCTCCGGGGTGTGCGGCGCCATTGACGCCCCGCCGACTTTTCTCCCTTCGGAGAATTCGGAGGGCGGTGGGGGCGGAATTCACGACGGCCAACGGCCATGCTCCAACCCGGTGGGGGGTCGGAGAATCTCGCCCCAGGTTCCTGTTTCATTTGAAAACCATGTTTTACGGAGGCGCTTCAGCTGTATTGCTGTGTGGTTCATCTTTTCCCGTGAGGTTCCACGTGAGTGGTACAAAATTGAACCCGACTTTTAAAAAAAATATCTCTCACTTAATTTTTTTTTCTTTAGAGTACCCAATGAGCTTTTTCCAATTCAGGGGCAATTTAGCCTGGCCAATCCACCTACCATGCAGATCTTTTGGGTCGTGGGGATGAAACCCACGCAGGCGCAGGGAGAATGTGCAAACTCCAACCTCCTCCCCCCCACCCCCATTCTGAATGCTGAATGCAGCATACCCTACTGTTGTTAAATGCTTGATTTGTGCCTTTATCAAATTGATGCTTACAGGTCAAACTAATGATCTGATTAGAATTATAATGGGCTTTAAATGAGCCCTGTGGTTCAGTGTAGACAGTAAACTTACTGCTGAGTCCAGGGAATGTGATGCAGACGAGACACAGCTGGAGAGGGGATGGTTTTGACAGCTAATCCTGGTAAGCCTTTAGGTGAGCTAGTGCCCTTTTAGATATGCTGTTCATGTACCTCATTATAAGATATCTGGTGCTGAATAAGAATTTGAATTAGGCACATGCACCTATCCTGTGGGTCTGTTATTGATGGAGAAATATTGGTCTGAAGTTCAAATGAAGAAAGATCTTTCTTCTCTAAAGCACCATTCATAATGTCTCAATGTACCTCACTACCAAGGAAGTATATTGGAAGCGTGGCACTGTTGTAATGTAGGAAATGCAGGAGTCAATTCTGCGCACAACTAGCTCCCCCACAAACAGCAATGTGATGGTGGCCAGACAATCTGTGACACTGATGTTGATCGAGGATAAATATTGACCGAGGCATTAGGGCCAACATCCTTGCACTCACCTGAATACTACCGTGGGAAGGTTTATATCCAAACATTGGTTTGATGTCCTGTCCAAAGGATGATACCCCTGACAAAGCAGCACTCCCTCAGTACTGCACTGGATTGCCATCCTAACTTATGTTGCAAGTGGGTCTTGAACCCACAACCCTCTGAATTAGAGACAACAGTGTTACAAATGAACCATAGCTGGCGTTGATTAGAATAATCAATGTAATGACTGTGTAACCAGTGTAAATTACATTCTTTAAGAAATAAAACCCCAGTCACAAACTCACCCTGTAATTTAGCTTATTACAGAAACTAGATTTCAGGGCCGCTTCAGGCTTGTGTGGAAATATTTTACTTGACATAAAAAGTTACCTCTGAAATAATTTTGCAATTACACTTAACTAAGTTGAAGATTCTTGCATTAATTTACAAATAATGATAGGTATTCATTGCTTTTGATAATGGATTAAAAGATTTAAATGATATCGTAACAACAGCTGTAAGTGATTTCTCCATTTGACAAGCCGCTCAGTTGCATTTTAACTCTTTCTTCCTCATCAATGTTCGCTTCAGAAACAATCTGCCCTGCATGGGGTAACAGTTAACTGGTCACCCCCACATTATTGTCACAGTCAGTCAGTTAGACCTGGAAGGACTCGCTCTGGGAAAGTTTCCATTCTGTGATCGTCTATCTGGGCTAGCAATTCACCTGCCCCATTTTCTGGGCGCAGAGGTTGTGATCGTCACCTGACCGCCAGTGTTCAGTTTGCCACAATATTGGTCTGGCTGTGTGATGCCAACGCAATGCCTGTGCATTTGTACTGACGTGATGCCATTGCGAGTGACACAGAACTCTATTCATTCTCCCAACTTCACTGTGATACTTATCAGCCTGTTTAGCTCAGTTAGCTGGACAGTTGGTTTGTGATGTAAAGCGAGGCCAACAGCACAGGTTCATATTCTTGTACCAGCTGAGGTTATTGATGAAGGCCCCACCTTCTCAACCTTGCCACTTGCCTGAGGTGATCCTCATGTTAAAACACCACCAACCAGCTCCCCTTCTCAAAGGGGAAAGCAACCTATTGTCATCTGGGACTATGGTGACTTTACTTTTACATTTCCTCTCCATTTAGTTTCTCATTTTCTTTTAAAGCATAATTCAGGGGCGGCACGGTGGCGCAGTGGTTAGCACTGCTACCTCATGGCGCCGAGGCCCATGTTTGATCTCAGCCCCGGGTCACTGTCCGTGTGGAGTTTGCACATTCTCCCGTGTCTGCGTAGGTCTCACCCCCACAACCCAAGGGTTAGCAATGCTGCCTGGGAGGAAGTGGCAGCTGCAGTGAGTGCAGGCAGGAGGACCACCGTCTGATGTTGGAAGAAGATGAATGGTTTCCTGCGAGCTGCAAGGGTAAGTTACCACCTCTGTCCTCCTGGCATCAGTCCCGCCTGCCATCCTTCAATTCCCCAACCCCCCACCAATCCACTGGTTGACACCTCGCCCCCTCCCAACAGCTGCCCTCCAAGATTATTCCTCAGAACGCCCTGGCGCCCACCATCACAACCCCTTCATGTCTAGGCGTGATGCCCACACATGCCACCTGCTATAGATGTGCAGGGTAGGTGGATTGGCCACATTAAATTGTCCCTTAATTGGAACAAAATAATTGGATACTTTGTTTAAAAAATGCATAATTCAAACTTGCAGCAGTCCCAATATGAATTGAAACCAACTGTCACTGTTTAAAAAAGAATATTATGTTGTGTCTTCGAAAGAGGAGGAAAAAAAGAGGAGATAATTGAGTGGCAACATCTTGATGGGGGGAGAAAATAATTCTGAGAGCACAATTCACTCAAGAAATGGTCCTTTTGGGCGAGTTTGACAGGGTGTTTTGCACCGGCTGTAATGGCATGATCGGGATCTGTATTCACCTGCACTCATTCCAAAAAACGAGCCCCCATGTGAAACCCGCCATGCCGGAGTGCTCACCGTCTGATTCGCCTGACTCGTGCCTCAGCTGCTCGCTGCTCACAAGGGGGAGCTGCATGAGGATGACTGCGCGGGCACCAGCTCCTCCCTTTGAGATGTCGACTTGACCAGGCTTCTCGGCGCTGTGGGTGAGAGGCGGGGCACCCTGTGTTCCCCCAAGAGGGTCGGAGAACCAGCAGTAGGGTTAGCAATGCTGCCTGGGAGGAAGTGGCAGCTGCAGTGAGTGCAGGCAGGAGGACCGCCGTCTAATGTTGGAAGAAGATGAATGGGCTCCTGCGAGCTGCAAGGGTAAGTTACCACCTCTGTCCTCCTGGCATCAGTCCCACCTGCCATCCTTCAATTCCCGAACCCCCCACCAATCCACTGGTTGACACCTCGCCCCCTCCCAACAGCTGCCCTCCAAGATTATTCTTCAGAACGCCCTGGCGCCCACCATCACAACCCCTTCATGTCTAGGCGTGATGCCCACACATGCCACCTGCTATAGACCCCCCTGACCCATCCAGTGTGTAGCTTACAATATCCTCTTTTTGTCCCTGCAGGAGAAGATAGCCCATAATAAGAAGTAAAGGGGGATGGGGCGAGTCTTCACCTCCTATGAGGAAAGGGCGCTAGAGATCATGGGGTTGCCCGGGAGAGAGCAGTGACCGACAGTGAGTGTGGCCTGCGCCAGGAAAGTGAGGATTCGTCCAGATGATCTGTCTCAAGTGCGTTGTTGTTGCCCCAGACAATTCTTCTTCTTCACTGAACCCACTGAACTGGTGACACCTGTGACACTGGAAAGTTGGCCGGGGCCCTCCAGAGGACGACTGCCAAGGGCATTAAAGGCCACAAGGCGCGGAAAGCAGCAGGCTGCCTCCACCTCTGATGTGTGATGCACTATCAATTACGACGAGACGAGAGTAAAGTGTAATCGAGTCTTTATTACGCAGAGATGTGTAGCCTCCCGCAGCTGCTGCCGAAATGGCTGCAGCTCGGAGAGCACACACATTTATACTCCGCCTACAGGGCGGAGCCAGCAGGCAGGGATCTACCCCCGTACCTGTAGTACAGAGGCCTTACCATAATACCCCTCATATGCGGTATATACAATACAACAGTGGTGGCTACCACATTCACCCCCTGTTAAAAAAGAGTCCAGCGGGGGTGGTGGAAAACTATTTACATTCAGGTGTTTAACATTTTAAGGAAAAGTTAACAAATTCAGACGATCGGGCGCCTTGATCTGTCGTTGAGAGCGCCGCAGTTCTGGTGGCGATTTTGGTGTCGGTTCGGTCGTTGGTGACTCCGGGAGCATGTCAACCTCATCTTCATCCCCGGGTGGGACCAAGGGGAGGACGGATCATCCTGGAGCGGGGGCTGTGGTGGGGGGTGCGCTGGGGGGAGGGAGGGTGGCGCCGGGGGGGGGGGGGGGGGGGCAGCTGGTGCCAAGTCCCTGAGGGAGACTGTGTCTTGGTGGCCGTCGGGGTATGCTACGTAGGCGCACTGCGGGTTCACGTGAAGTAGCTGTACCCTCTCAACCAACGGGTCCGCCTTGTGGAGCCACACGTGCTTGCAGAGGAGAACGGGTCCTCGAGCTACCAACCACATTGGGAGCGAAACCCCGGAGGTGGACTTCCTAGGGAAGGCGAAGAGACGTTCATGGGGAGTTTCGTTGGTCGCAGTGCAAAGGAGCGACCGAATGGAGTGAAGGGTGTCGGGGAGGACCTCCTGCCAGCGGGAGGCCCGGAGAATTCTGGACCGTAAGGCCAGCTGCACGGCCCTCCAGAACGTCCCATTCACCCGCTCCATCTGCCCGTTTCCCCTGGGGTTGTAGCTGGTCGTCCTGCTCGAGGCAATGCCCCTGTTGAGCAGGTACTGGCAGCAATGAGGATCCCCTGTCACTGTGGACGTAAACGGGGAAACCGAACAGAGCGAAGATGGTGTTGAGGGCTTTGATGATGGTGGCAAATGTCATGTCGGGGCATGGGACGGCGAAGGGGAATCTGGAATATCCATCAACCACATTAAGAAAGTACGTGTTTAGGTCTGTGGAGGGGAGGGCCCCTTTGAAGTCCACGCTGAGGCGTTCAAAGGGGCGCAAGGCCTTCACCAGGTGTGTTCGCTCTGGCCGGTAAAAGTGCGGTTTACACTCCGCGCAGACCTGGCAGTCTCTGGTGACAGCCCTGACTTCCTCGATGGAGTAGGGCAGATTGCGGGCCTTTATGAAGTGATAAAAGCGGGTGACACCTGGGTGACAGAGATCGTCGTGCAGGATCCAGAGTCGGTCCACTTGTGCGCTGGCACAAGTACCTCGGGACAGGGCATCGGGGGGCTCGTTGAGTTTACTGAGGCAATACAAAATCTCGTAATTGTAGGTGGAGAGCTCGATCCTCCACCTCAAGATCTTATCATTTTTTATCTTACCCCGCTGTGTGTTGTTGAACATGAAGATAACCGACCGTTGATCAGAGTGAATCTCCTGCCGGCCTGTAATGCCTCCAATGCCGCACAGCTTCAATGATAGCTTGGGCCTCCTTTTCGACGGAGGAGTGCTGAATTTCGGAGGCATGGAGGATGGGGGAAAAGAATGCCACGGGCCTGCTTGCCTGGTTGAGGGTGGCGGCGCGAGCGACATCTGATGCATCGCTCTCGACTTGGAAGGGGAGCGTCTCGTCGACTGCGTGCATCGCGGCCTTGGCAATGTTGGTCTTGATACAGTTGAAGGCCTGGTGAGTCTCAGCTGCCAGTGGGAAAACGGTGGAGTGGATGAGTGGGCGGGCCTTGTCCGCATAGTTAGAGACCCACTGGGCGTAGTACGAAAAGAACCCCATGCATCGTTTGAGGGCCTTGGGGCAGTGAGGAAGGGGGAGATCCATGAGGGGGCGCATGCGATCAGGGTCGGGCCCTAGCACTCCATTCTGGACCACATAGCCGAGGATGGCTAATCGGTTCGTGCTGAACACGCACTTCTCCTTGTTGTAGGTTAGGTTGAGGAGTTTAGCGGTGTGGAGGAATTTGGAAAGGTTATCGTCGTGGTCCTGCTGGTCTTGGCCGCAAATGATGACATTATCCAGGTACGGGAAAGTGGCCCGCAGTCCGTACCGGTCAACCATTCGGTCCATCTCCCGTTGGAAGACCGAGACCCCGTTAGTGACGCCAAAGGGAACCCTGAGGAAGTGGTAAAGGCGGCCGTCCGCTTCAAACGCGGTGTACGGGCGGTTCGCCTTGCGAATGGGGAGCTGGTGGTAGGCAGGTTTCAGGTCCACTGTCGAGAAGACCCGCTACTGTGCAATCTGATTGACCATATCAGATATGAGTGGGAGGGGGTACGCGTCGAGCTGCGTGTACCGATTGATGGTCTGACTGTAGTCAACGACCATCCTGTTTTTCTCCCCAGTTTTCACCACTATTACTTGGGCTCTCCAGGGGCTGTTGCTGGCCTCGATAATACCTTCCCATAGCAGCCGCTGGACCTCAGACCTGATGAAGGTCCTGTCCTGGGCGCTGTACCGTCTGCTCCTGGTGGCGATGGGTTTGAAATCCGAGGTGAGGTTTGCAAACAGAGAAGGTGGGTCGACCTTAAGGGTCGTGAGGCCGCATACAGTAAGGGGTGGTAGGGGCCCACCAAATTTCCGGGTTAGACTCTGGAGGTTGCACTGGAAGTCGAGGCCGAGTAGCAAGGCTGCGCAGAGGTCGGTGAGGACGTAGAGCCGGAAGCCGCTGAACTCTACACCCTGGATGGTGAGGGCGGCGGTGCAGTACCCCCGGATCGCCACGGAGTGGAATCTGGGGGCCAGGGAGATTTTCTGGCTAATGGGGTGTACCGTGAGGGAGCAGCGCCTTAGCGTATTGGGGTGGATGAAGCTCTCAGTGCTCCCGGAGTCCAGAAGGCAGGATATCTTGTGCCCGTCGACCTTCACTGTCGTCGACGCAGTCGCAGGGTTGTGCGGTCGGGACTGGTTGACCGTGATGGAGGCGAGACGCGGCTGTTCGGCTGCACGTGTTGTGAGGCGAGCAAGATGGCGGCACCCATGGGCCGCACGTGGTCTGAGGCGAGGAAGATGGCGGCGCCCACGGGTCGCACATGGGGGGTGCAGGGACAATAGCGGCGATCGAGCGGGCCTGGCACACAGCAGCGAAATGTCCTTTCTTCCCACAAGCCTTGCAGAGCGCGCTCTGCGCCGGGCAGCGCTGCCGGGGGTGTTTTGTCTGTCCGCAGAAGTAGCACTTGGGTCCCCCGGGGTTGGTTGGCTGCCGCGCGGCGCAGGCCTGGGGTTGGCTGGGGGAGGTCGCTGATGGGGTCCACGATGGGGTGTTCGCTGGCGGGGTCCACGATGCCCAGGAGGGGTGGGCCGTGCGGTCGGGGGCATAAGCCTGTACATTGCGTGAGGCGACTGTGAGTGAGAGCGCTAGTTTCTTGGTCGCTGCGACGTCGAAGGTAGCCCCTTCTAAGAGGCGCTGGCGGATGTAGGCCGACCCTATGCCTGTAATGAACGCGTCTCTCATTAGCAGGTTAGAATGTTCAGTGACCGAAACGGCCTGGCAATCACAGTCTCTCACCAGGGCGAGCAGGGCACGCCAGAAATCTTCCACAGACTCACCGGGGAGTTGATGCCGCGTGGACAGGAGGTGCCTGGCGTAGATCTTGTTGGTCTGCTGAGTGTAGTTCTCCTTCAGTAGCGCCGTGGCCTCTGCGTAAGTCGGTTCTTCCCGGATGAAGGGAAAGACATCGGAGCTCAGCCGCGTGTAAAGGAACTGGAGCTTCTGTGCTTCTGGGATTGGGTCTGTCGCAGATCCGATGTATGCTTCAAAGCAAGCTAGCCAATGTGCGAAGGTCGACGTGGCATTGTCTGCTTGAGGATGCGGCTGCAGGCGATCCGGCTTGATGCGTAGATCCATCGTTGTAAAATCTCTGCATAATAAATTGATGCATTATCGATTACAACGAGACGAGAGTAGAGAGTAATCGAGGCTTTATTACGCAGAGATGTGTGGCCTCCTACAGCTGCTGCCGAAATGGCTGCAGCTCGGAGAGCACACACATTTATACTCCGCCTATTGGGCGGAGCCAGCAGGCAAGGATCTACCCCCGTACCTGTAGTACAGGGGCCTTACCGTAATACCCTCGTATGCGGTATATACAATACAACAGTGGTGACTACCACAATGCGCATCCTGGAGTCACACCTCGATGTAGCATTAGACCATGGAAGACCAAGAAGAGTGAGGAAGACTGAGTGGGCACTGGTGAAGTCACTATCTGTAGCTAGGGTGAGTGGAAATCTGTCACATTAAAATGTTCACCAGTAAAACATTTCACACCTGAAACATGTAAAGTCTCTGTCATTGTAATCTTCACAGAGGGCCGAGCCACAGCCCCACCCCCTGTTTTGCCCCCCATCTGATCAAAAGCTCCTGATGCAGTATCCGTCATGATGATGGGTGTGAGAGCTGACAGCAGAAAGACAGGAGTCAGACTTTAGCAGATCCTGAGGAGCACCAGAGTTTTCCTCACAGCGAGTGATCATCACTCTCCTGCCTTGTATAGGGACTCGCTGACAGTGCATACACAGGCCCATCACCCTGGAGTGATGTTGCATAAACCCTTGGAGGGAGGAACAAGGTGGTCAAGGAGGGGGCGGTGTGATGGGGGGGGGGGGGGGCAGGGTAGAGCTGACGGTGATGGAGGGGGTGGCCAGACCTCCCAGCTCCTCCTGGCATGTTGGACCCTTGCCGCCGTCTGTCCTCTCTCCTCCAGCTCCTCCTTGGGCTCGTCGTCCAGCACCTCCTTGTCCTCCTCAGATGAGGTTGCATGTTCCTCCTCCTCCAGCATGTCACCCCGCTGCTGTGCCAGGTTGAGGAGGGCACAGCAGACCGCGATAAGGTGGGAGACCCTCCCGGGATGAACGATAGAGCCCCACCAGAGGGGGTCCCGGCAGCGGGACCACATTTTGAGAAGCCTGACGCACTGCTCAATGACAGCACGGGTAGCAGCGTGGGCCTCATTATAATGGGACTACTCCTCAATCTCAGGTCTCTGTACTGACGTCATCAGCCATGACTTCAGTGTGTATCCCTTGTCCCCCAAAAGCAAACCCATCACCTTGGGGTGGTCCTCGAAGTTACCGGGGATCACTGAATGCCCAGGATGTTGATGTCATACAAGCTACCATGGTAGCGGGCATGATCCTGAGGCTGTGGTCACACAGGATCTGAACATTCATAGAGTGGAACCCCTTCATGTTAATATTAGGCACTCCCTATTGCTTCTCAGCCTTTTGGTTAAGATGAGCGTGAGGTCAGGTGTAATGCCTGGATCTGGTACGTCTCTCTTATGGGGACCATGAATTGGATTCAATGTGAATTGGTTTTTGGAGCAGGCAAGGAGCTGGATTAGGGGTTTAACCCTGTCCACACTCTGAGCTCCGGCTTTGCAACTCTGATAAAGTAATAATAAATAAAAAATATTCGGCACTCCCTGATGCCCCAGTGTTCGCAGGCTACATGCATAATATTAATGGCCTCGGACCTGGGGCACCCTAGCGATGGTGGTGATTCCTGCAGACTGGGCATCTTGGTGGGCCTGGTCCAGGTTGAAGGTGATGTAGTCAGATGCCTGGGCATACAGAGCATCTGTCACCTCCCAGATACACCTGTGGGCTGAAGATTGTGACATGCACACTGGTCCCTGCCCGAGCCCTGGAATGACCTGGTGGCTTAGAAATGAAGGGCTGCAGTGACCTTCATGGCCACCAAGAGCTGTTGTCCTCCTCCTCCATAAGGTGCTATGTCCACGAGGATGTGGCACAGTTGCCGCACTATCTCCCTGTTGAGACGCAGTCTTCTGCAGCATATGCTGCCTGTTAGGTCATTGAATGACCACTGGCTTCACAAAGAAGATACCAGGAATGTTGGGGAATGCAGGGTTTAGCGAGAATGAGGAACTGAAGGTGATCAATATCAGTGGAGAAATGGTGTTGGGGAAACTGATGGGATTGAAGGCTGATAAATCCCCAGGGCCTGATAACCTACATCCCAGGGTACTGAAGGAGGTGGCTCTAGAAATAGTGGGCACATTGGTGGTCACCTTCCAGGATTCTATAGACTGCGGAACAGTTCCTGCAGATTGGATGGTGTCTAATTAACTCCAATATTTAAAAAGGAGGCCGAGAGAAAGCAGGGCATTATAGACCAGTAAGCCTGGCGTCAGTAGTGGGGAAAATTCTAGAATCCATTATTTTTTAAAAATTATTTTATCAGAGTTGCAAAGCCAGAGCTCGAGTGTGGACAGGGGAAAACCCCGAATCCAGCTCCGTGCCTGCTCCAAAACCAATTCAAATTGAAATTGAATCCAATTCATGGTCCTCACGAGAGAGACATACCAGATCCAGGCATTACACCTGATCCCAAACTCAGCGTAGCCAAAAGGCCGAGAAGCGATAGAATCCATTATTAAAGATTTTATAGCAGAGCACTTAGAAAAGAGTGCTGGACCGGACAGAGTCAGCATGGATTTATGAAGGGGAAAACATGCTTGACTAATCTACTGTAATTCTTCGAGGATGTAACTAGTAGAACTGATGAAGGGGAGCCAGTGGATGTAATGTATTTGGACTTTCAGAAGGCTTTTGACCAAGTCCGCATAAATGTAAAATTAAAGCGGATTAGGGATAGTGTACTGAGATGGATAGAAAACTGGTTGGCAGACAGGAAACAAAGAGTAGGGTCTTTTACAAATTGGCAGGCAGTGACTAGTGGGGTACCACCAGGATCGGTACTAGGACCCCAGCTATTCCCAATATATATTAATGATTTTAAGGAGGGAACAAAATGTCATATCTCCAAATTTGCAGATGACAGCAAGTTGGGTGGGAGGATGAGCTGTGAGGAGGATGCAGAGATCCTTCAGTGCGATTTGGACAAGTTGAGTGAGTGGGCAAATGAATAGGCAGAAGCAGTAAAGATCATAGATCAAAGATCATAGAATTTACAGTGCAGAAGGAGGCCATTTGGCCCATCGAGTCTGCACCGGCTCTTGGAAAGAGCACCCTACCCAAGGTCCACACCTTCACCCTATCCCCATAACCCAGTAACCCCACCCAACACTAAGGGCAATTTTGGACACTATGGGCAATTTAGCATTGCCAATCCACCTAACCCGCACATCTTTGGACTGTGGGAGGAAACCGGAGCACCCGGAGGAAACCCACGCACACACGGGGAGAATGTGCAGACTCCGCATAGACAGTGACCCAAGCCGGGAATCAAACCTGGGACCCTGGAGCTGTGAAGCAATTGTGCTATCCACAATGCTATTGTAAATGTGAGGTTATCCACTTTGGTAGCAAAAACAAGAAGGAAAACTATTATCTGAATGGCCATAAATTAGGAGAGGGCATGTGCAATGAGATCTGGGTGTCCTCGTACACCAGTCACTGAAGGTAAGCATGCAGGTGCAGCAGGCGGTAAAGAAGGCAAATAGTATGCTGGCCTTCATTGCGAGAAGATTCGAGTACAGGAGCAGGGATGTCTTGCTGCAATTATACAGGGTCTTGGTGAGGCCACACCTGGACTATTGTGTGCAGTTTTGATCTCCTTATCTGACAAAGGATGTTCTAGCTGTAGAGGGAGTGCAGCGAAGGTTACCCGACTGATTCCTGGGATGGGAGGACTGATGTATGAGGAGAGATTGAATCAGTTAGGATTGTATTCGCTGGAGTTCAGAAGAATAAGGGGGGATCTCATAAAAACCTATAAAATTGTAACAGGACTGGACATGTTGCCCTTTTTGCACTGGAGGCGCCAATAATGTTGCCCTTTTTAATGCTGAGTGGGATACTATCCCACCAGCGTCACCAAGAATGTTGCCAATTGAAATGAAAATGAAATGAAAATCGCTTATTGTCACAAGTAGGCTTCAAATGAAGTTACTGTGAAAAGCCCCGAGTCGCCACATTCCGGCGCCTGTTCGGGGAGGCTGTTACGGGAATCGAACCGTGCTGCTGGCCTGCCTTGGTCTGTTTTCAAAGATGATATTGCTTTTCAGAGTCGGCAGGTATCAAATGATACCACCACAAGGTTCGACCTGATATTGATCAAAGACCCAACAACCAGTCAGTTAGTTCAAGTTCAATAATGGTTTATTTACACATAAGATTAACTCACACATGCAACATAAAAACACTACAAGTTAAATTACACCTAACACTGCAACAACCTGTACTTAACTTCAGGCACCCGGCTTTGGCAGAGGAACAAGGCCTTTGCTCGGATCTTGTGTGGCTGGGTCTGGAGAAGTAACTTCGGTTCTGCTGGGCTCATCCGTCTGGTAGCGATCGTTAATCTTGAACTTGCTCTGGTCGTGGTGCTGCAGTTGGCTTCAGGTATAGGCCGGGCCGAAGAGTGCCGGTGTGCCAGGGCCAAAAGAGATCTCACACATGGCAGTGTCTCTCTTTATCCTTTGGGGTTTCATGCTCTTTTGGGCGGTCTTTAGCTTTGGACCCAATAATTCGGCAGGCTTCGATTACTGCCTTCGATTTGAGCCAATAAAGGGGCGGGTGCCTTGATGGCTGGGCGTGTCCTGAGCGGTCATTGACCTTGGCTGTTTGGGCTTCCTGCGTGAAGGGAGTGGCGCCAATGTGTCTGGAATTATATCTGATGCCTGAGTACCAGTCCTTTGTCCTGGGGAAATGGGCTATTAGAATACAAATCGGCTTGGATTCGTTACTGTCAGGTTCTCTGTCAGCAAACATACATTTAGGCTCAGGGTTTGCCTGAATCCTGTATTGGCCATATTTCCCTTGAGTCTTTGCGAGTATCCATGTTTCCTTTGTAAGTGGCCATCCCAGATGGCTACAGACAGGGTAGATGCAGGAAGGATGTTCCCGATGGTGGGTTTGTCCAGAACCACGGGTCACTGTCTCAGGATACGGGCAGACCATTTAGGACAGAGAAGAGGAGAAATTTCTTCACCCAGAAAGTAGTGAGTCTGTGGAATTCGTTACCACAGGAAGTAGTTGAGTCCAAAACATTGTTTCAAGAAGCAGTTAGAATTAGCACTTAGGGCGAAGGGGATCAAAGGATATGGGGGAAAGCGGGATTAAGCTATTGAGTTGGATGATCAGCCATGGTAATAATGAATGGCGAAGCGGGCTTGAAGGGCCGAATGGCCTCCTCCTGCTCCTATTTTCTCTATGTTTCAATAACTCCTGTACATCCTGGCACATCGTTGGTCTCACCTTCAGCCCCCCTCGTCAGCCTGCTGGGCAGCAGGGACTTCAAGGTGTGCAGTGGCCCCCTGCACACGTGGTGCCACTGTCATGAGAATGTCGCTTTAAGAAGTGTTTGGCTGCTCATGTTATTGCAGTGATGTCAGAGTGTGGGTGGAGCTGAGCTCTGGTTCTGCTTTTTAGTTTCACTTTGAGAAAAGCTTGAGTGTGTCTGTGTCTTTTTGGTTTCGTTTTTCAGTGTGTTGCAGCTTAAGTCAGACAAAGCAGCTGTACTGTTGAGCTCTCTGCCATGAAAGACTATCCCTGGATCATTTGGTGAATTCAGAATTATAAATATTCTCAGTAGTGAATGTATACCCTGATGTGCTTCTGTTTAAAGGTTTGCCAGCCAGGTCAGAAGTGACGTTCCAGAAGCGGACTTCCTAGGGAAGACAAGGAGGCGCTCGTGAGGCGTTTGGTTCGTGGCGGTGCACAGCAGGGACCGGATAGAATGAAGGGCATCCGGGAGGACTTCCTGCCAGCGGGAAGTTGGGAGACTCCTAGACCGTAGGGCCAGTAGGACGGTCTTCCAGACCGTTCCGTTCTCCCTCTCTACCTGCCCGTTCCACCGGGGGTTGTAGCTGGTCGTCCTGCTCGAGGCTATGCCCTTGCTGAGCAGGAATTGACGCAGCTCGTCGCTCATGAAGAAGGACCCCCTATCGCTATGGATGTAGGCGGGGAAACCGAACAGGGTAGAGATGGTACAGAGGGCTTTAATGACCGTGGCCGCGGTCATGTCGGGGCAGGGGATGGTGAAGGGGAAACGGGAGTATTCGTCAACGACGTTAAGAAAGTACGTGTTGCGATCGGTGGAGGGGAGGGGGCCTTTGAAATCCAGACTGAGGCGTTCAAAGGGACGGGAAGCCTTTATCAGGTGCGCTCTATCTGGCCTGAAAAAATGCGGTTTGCATTCTGCGCAGATTTGGCAGTTCCTGGTGACTGTTCGGACCTCCTTGACGGAGTACGGGAGGTTGCGGGCCTTTATAAAGTGGTAGAAGCGAATGACCCCTGTGGCAGAGGTCCTCGTGGAGGGCTTGGAGGCGGTCCACTTGTACGTTGGCACATGTGCCGCGAGATAGGGCATGGACGGCTCGTTCAGCTTTCCGGGACGGTACAAGATCTCACAGTTGTAGGTGGAGAATCCGATCCTCCACCGCAGGATCATTGTCGTTCTTTATCTTGCCCCGCTGTGCACTATCGAACATGAAGGCAACCGACCGTTGGTCAGTGAGGAGAGTGAATCTCCTGCCGGCCAGGTAATGCCTCCAATGTCGCACAGCTTCCACTATGGCTTGGGCCTCCTTTTCTACTGAGGAGTGGCGGATTTCTGAAGCGTGGAGGGTCCGGGAGAAAAAGGCCACGGGTCTGCCCGCTTGGTTGAGAGTGGCCGCCAGAGCTACATCGGATGCGTCGCTCTCGACTTGGAAGGGGAGGGACTCGTCGATGGTGCGCATCGTGGCCTTTGCGATATCTGCTTTGATGCGGCTGAAGGCCTGGCGGGCCTCTGTCGACAGGGGAAAAGTAGTGGACTGGATTAGTGGGCGGGCCTTGTCTGCGTACTGAGGGACCCACTGGGCTTAATGAGAAAAGAAGCCCAGGCAGCGTTTCAGGGCGTTGGCACAGTGGGGGAGAGGGAACTCCATGAGGGGGTGCATGCGTTCAGGGTCGGGGCCTATCACTCCATTACGCACTACGTAGCCCAAGATGGCTAGACGGTTGGTGCTAAACACACATTTTTCCTCGTTGTAGGTGATGTTGAGGGCGTTAGCGGTCTGGAGGAATTTGCGGAGGTTGGCATCGTGGTCCTGCTGGTCATGGCCGCAGATGGTGACGTTCTCGAGGTACGGGAACGTGGCCTATAAACCGTGCTGGTCAACCATTCGGTCCATCTCCCGTTGGAAGACCGAGACTCCGTTCGTGACGCCGAATGGAACCCTTAAGAAGTGGTATAGCCGCCTGTCTGCTTCGAAGGCAGTGTACTTGCGGTCACCGGGGCGAATGGGGAGCTGGTGGTAGGCGGACTTAAGGTCCACGGTGGAGAAGACCTTGTACTGTGCAATCCAATTGACCATGTCGGATATACGGGGAAGAGGGTACGCATCTAGCTGCGTGTACCGGTTGATGGTCTGACTGTAGTCTACGACCATCCTCTACTTCTCCCCTGTCTTCACTACTACCACCTGAGCTCTCCAGGGACTATTGCTGGCCTGGATTATGCCTTCCTTTAGCAGCCGCTAGACTTCGGACCTGATAAACGTCCGGTCCTAGATGCTGTACCGTCTGCTCCTAGTGGCAACGGGTTTGCAATCCGGGGTGAGGTTCTCAAACAAGGAGGGCGGTTCGACCTTGAGTGTCGCGAGGCCGCAGATAGTCAGTGGGGGTACAGGGCCGCCAAATTTAAATGTTAAGCTCTGGAGGTTGCATTGGAAGTCCAACCCCAGGAGAGTGGGAGCGCAGAGATGGGGGTAATTTTTGAACTCTCTCCCCTGCACCGTTAGGTTTGCGATGCAGAACCCTTTGATTGCAACGGAGTGGGACCCCCCCGCCAGGAAAATTTTTTGGGTGCTTGGCTGAATTACAAGGGAACAGCGTATTACCGTGTCCGGATGAATAAAACTCTCCGTGCTCCCCGAGTCGATCAAACACGGCGTCTCGTGCCCGTTCACCAGCACCTTTGTCGTTGTCGTCTGGAGCGTCAGGGGCCGTGACTGGTCGAGGGTCACCGATGCCAAACGTGGTTGGTGCATCAGATCGTTGTCTTCAGGCAGTGTGGAGCTGTCCACGCTGGGGTCCTTGCCTGTCAGCCAAGATGGCGGCGTCCATGGATCGCACGCTGCCGGGGGTGGACAAAATTGCCGCACCCATGGGTCGCACGTGGCCGGGGGTGGACAAAATGGCCGCTCCCATGGATCGCACGCGGCCCGTGGGTAGGAAGATGGCGGCGCCCGTCCCCCCCTCGTGGTGTCCGGGGTCCAAAATGGCGGCGCCCGTTGGCCGCCCGTGGGTCGCTGGGGGGGTTGAGCCCGTGGTCCCGTTTGTTCCCCGGAGATAGCGGCGACCCCACGGGACTGGCATACCGCTGCGTAGTGCCCCTTTTTACCGCAGCTTTTACAGGTGGCCGAGCGAGCCGGGCAGCGCTGGTGGGGGTGTTTCGGCTGCTCGCAGAAGTAGCAGCAGGGCCCCCCCCGGGTGGTCTGGGATTCTGGCCGCGCACGCTTGCGGAGGGGTGGGGGGTGCCGGGGGGGTCGGTCGCGGCAGGGGTCCACGGAGCCCAAGGGGCTGTAGTGCGGTCGGGGGCATAGGCGCGGGCGTTTTAGGAGGCCACGTCGAGGGAGGCTGCAAGTGCCCGTGCCTCTGTGAGTCCGAGAGAGTCTTTCTCTAAAAGTCTCTGGCGAATTTGCGACGATGCCTAACCTGCTACGTAAGCGTCTCTGATCAGGAGGTCCGTATGTTCATTCGCCGTTACCGCTGGGCAGTCGCAGTTTCTTCCCAGGATCGTCAGCGCATTGAAGAATTCGTCCAGTCATTCCCCGGGGATTTGTCGTCTCGTCCCGAGCTGGTAGCGTGCGTAGACCTGGTTGACGGGCCTAATCTAGGTCTGTTTCAGCAAGTTGATCGCCGCTGGGAATTCTTCCGCGTCCTCGATGAGAGCGTAGATTTCGGGACTCACTCTGGAATGCAGGACCTGCATCTTCTGGTCTTCCGTTGGTCTGCCGGGGGCCATTCGGAGGTACCCCTCAAAGCATGCCAGCCAGTGTTTAAACGCCGATGTTGCTTTAGCTGCTTGGGGGCCGATTCGCAGGCACTCCGGGGCGATCCAGAGCTCCATATTCCTTTTTAAGTCTGCTCAACAAATTGTAGCACCATCGATCACACACGAGGTGAGACATAGAGAACTTCAATTGAGGCTTTATTGAGCAGACTTGTTCCCCAGCAGCTCAGTCACAGAATGCAGCTGCGGGGAGTAAACCGGGTTCTTATACCCCGCCTATCTGGGTGGAGCCCAGTAGGCGGCAGATCCAATCGGGACCCAGCATCTGTCCTCCAATAGCCCCTCGGCATTCATGGTGTACCGTATTACCCCTAATACATACCACCACACCCCCACAACCCAAAGATATGCAGAGTAGGTGGATTGGCCAAGCTAAATTGCCCGTTAATTGGAAAAAAAAAGAATTGGGTACTCTAAAATAAAAATAAAAAGATTACTGTCACAAGTAGGCTTACATTATCACTGCAATGAAGTTACTGTGAATACCCCCTAGTTACCACACTCCGGCACCTGTTTGGGTACATGGAGGGAAAATTCAGAATGTCCAATTTACCTAACACGCACGTCTTTCGGGACTTGTGGGAGGAAACCGGAGCACCCAGAGGAAACCCACGCAGGCACAGGGAGAACGTGCAGACTCCGCATAGACAGTGACCCAAGCCAGGAATCGAACCCGGGTGCCTGGAGCTGTGAAGCAACAGTGCTAACCACTGTGCTACCATGCCGCCCTCTCGCCTGTTTTGGCAATGCTGCCGTCTTTTGCGCCTGCCCACTTCAGCTGCCACAAGCAGAACAGGGGCAACCTCTGCGAGATCAATGCCAATATTCATTTCTGTTGCTGGAAGGATTCGGAGAAGGTGTGAGACCGACAATCAGTTAGGTCTTCCATCCTGGGACCCTGAAATCCTTCAAGCCCTCCCAACCCTTACCATGACTGACCGCCTTCTCTCAGAGTGCCAGCGAGCCTGTTGTGCTGGCAACTTTCGCTCTGCACACTCACTCCCAACTAGATCGGGAGCCCCTGGACCTTATACCTCTACCAGCAACATAAGGAGGTTCTGCCCAGCTGTCCTCCATTCATCCAGATAGTTACCCTTTGGCTGCGAGAGGGTCCTCAGTGGTGAACCCCTGCTCTTTAGTGTTTAATTGTTGGCAGCTGCCTCTATGGTGCTGATGCACCTGGAGTTCAGGCACACTGTTCAGGCAACAGAGGTTGCAGGACATCCAGTCCAATAATCATCCTCTAGATCGGCCACCTGTTCTTTCAGGATGCATTTGAAGTGTTATCACAACAACAAGGCCAATCCCTCTTGAGATAGCCTGTGAACCTAGAGATTGGTCACAGTCAGAGGGGATGAAATCGACATTAATGAGAGAAGCTGCTTCATGGGAGAGTTTGTTGGGACAGACAGGACAGACCGGCTGCAACTGTGTTCGCCATAGTTATGGGTCTCCACAATATTTAAAGACGGCTTGAAGGCCTCACATACACAAACCGCGCCCCCACCCCTGCCATACTTCAGCACTGGGGCAGCAGCTCCGGTGCCTTCGAGCTGTCTGCCAATAAATGGAGAGGGCTACTCACCTCCTTTCTTCCTCTCGGTAGCCATAGCACCAGGTCCCCGTTTTACTAAACGACACCCACGTGACTTCTCGCTGGGGAGTCGGGTTATTCCATGAGGCCGCTGCTTTCGACTTCATGATATTGAAATTAATTCAAGTTGAGCTTAATCAGCTTCGCGCCTTTCTTAGCGCGATCTGGAACTCACCATTGGGAGCGAGCCGGGTGAATTGCAAACTGTTTGGCGCCCAGCACGAATCCCGTTTTTGGCCTCTCGCTATTTACCCAACGCAGCGGGATCGGTGCCGGGCGCAATGGGGTTGGAAAATCGCATTCTTGATCTGATCTTATAGTGTGTCATAGGAATTTCTCTGTGAAAATCTGCATAATAATAATCTTTGAAGTTACGGTGAAAATCCCCGAGTTGCCACACTCCGGCGCCTGTTCGGGTACAGAGGGAGAATTCAGAATGTCCAATTCACCTAACAAGCACGTCTTTTGGGACTTGTGGGAGGAAACCGGAGCACCCGTAGGAAACCCACGCAGACACGGGGAGAACGTGCAGACTCCGCACAGACAGTGACCCAAGCGGAAATTGAACCCGGGACCCTGGAGCGGTGAGGCAACAATGCTAATCACTGTGCTACCGTGAATTACCAGATTGCAACAAAACAGCAAGACTTTGTCTTGCCTGATTTAACACAGATTGGAGATGGTTTTAATGGAGAAAAAAACTGCGCATTCTGACCTTCATACTGAATTTTTCGATCTACACTATCGTCCGTGTGCCATGATAATCGGACCTTGAGTGTGTTCTTTTACCAATGTTTTAAAAAAGGCTTAAAACATTTTTTTAAATTGTCTTCTGCAAAAAATTGGTTTGTTGCACATGTGCTCATGCGCAGACTGGTATCAGCAACCATTTTGCATGGCCATCTTTTGTTGGCAGGATTGCAGCTTGTTTTTATTTATCTATTTATTTTATTCGTTCATGGCGTCGCTGACTGGGCCAGCATTTATTGCCCATCCCAAATTGCCTTTGAACTGAGTGGCTTGCTGGGCCATTTCAGAGTCAATTACATTGCTGTGGGTCTGGAATCACACGTAGGCCAAGCCAGGTAAGGAGAGCAGATTTTCTTCCCTTTTTAAAAAATAAATTTAGAGTACCCAATTATTTTTTTCCAATTAAGGGGCAATTTAACGTGGCTAATCCACCAAACCTTTACATCATTTTGAGGTTGTGGGGGCGAAACCCACGCAGACACGGGGAGAATGTGCAAACTCCGGGGCTGGGATTTAACCTGGATCCTCGGTGCTGTGAGGCAGCAGTGCTAACCACAGAATTTCCTCCCTAAAGGACATTAGTGAACCAGGTGGGTTTTATGACAATGGTTTTGTGGTCATCATTCGACTTTTAATTATTGAATTCAAATTTCACCATCTGATGTGGCGGACTTCAAACCCAGGTTCCCAGAGCATTGTTCTGGGTCTCTGGATTAATCGTTCAGTGGAAATATCACAGTGTCACTGCCTCCTAATTGGCATACCCACTTAATTTCCCACTTAGGCGAGCGTCTGACAAAGAAGGATTTGTAAACGTCAGTGAGCCCTGACCTTCCCCTTTCGATTGATTCCATTGGCGTTGTGACAGGAAAGCTCCAATTAAGAGGGCAATTTAGCCCCCTTACCTATCCAGCACATCTTTTTAGTTGTAGGATGAGGCCCACGCAGACACAGGAAGAGTGTGCAAACTGCACACGAACAGTGACCCGGAGCTGGGATCGAACCCGACCCTTGGTGCCGTGAGGCAGCAGTGCTAACCACTGTGCCATCCCCCTTTTTTTAAATTTCAAAATGTTTATCTTTGTAAATACTAATTAGAAACAAGGAACGTCAATTTATTTTGATGACCATCCAAATTTGTTCTGAAATACCAAAATACCAGGTCCCGTTAAGTCTGACAAACCCCACCCTCTCCAATTAAAAACAAAACACAAACAGAAACAGTCATTCTTATTAACCCTGTAAGCAAATCTTTGAGCAGATGCAAACGGTTCAAATTTTACCGTCGTTGTTTGAGCTATTTGAACGTTAGATTCTATTATATTTTTAAAGTATCCAGACATTTTGAAGAGCAGTATTTCTATTTCAGACTCTCGGTTAATTTTAATCCAGGTCCCCTCTGAATGGAGAATTGGTTTGTACACTGGTAAATATTAACCAGGGTACCAGGGTAACTGCTTTATTCTTGGTACCAGAACCATGGGACCTTTTACATCTTCCTAAGAAGGCAGATAGGTCCCAGGTTAACATCACATCCAAAGGCCGATACTGCTGACAACGCAGCACTCTGTCAGTACCACACTGGATTGTCAGCCTAGATCTTTTCACTCAGCTCCTGGAGTGGGCTCAAATCCAGAGCTTTGTAATTCAGAGACAGGAGTGCTACCGGCTGAGCTGGAGCTGACTCGCCCGGAGGCCAAAGTGGAGGCCACATCTCAAAATGTTTCCGACACTGGACTTAGGTGTAAATATAGAGGAAGGATTGAAAACCAGCAGAATGAGGATGAAAGCACCTTCAGCAGATCCGGCTATTACACCAGAAGACAGAGTCAGAAGAGCAATAAAAGCAAAGGAATACCAGTAATGCTGAAGGAACTGTTAATCGTTGCTTTGGCTGTGACTCAAAGTATCATTATGTGGTGAAAATCCCAAAGAGATATGGGGCGGGATTCTCCGACCCCCCACCGGGCCGAAGAATCGCTGGGGGTCGCGTGAATCTCGCCCCTGCCGTCCTCCGAATTCCCCGGCCCCCCAAAAATCGCCCCGGCGTGAATCGCGCCGCCCGCCTCGGAGAATGGGCGCGACTCAATGGGCCCCGGGGCTGCCCGAATTCTCCGGGTAGCGATGGGCCAAAGTACCGCCCGTTTAACGAGGGTCCCGCCGGCGTTCCTGGGCAAGTCTTGTTTCACGGGCAGGACAGAACCAGCAAAGTTGGGGGCACAGTGGCATACAATCATGATGGAGTCGCCCAGGGAGTCCTCAACATTGAATCCAGACCCCATGAAGTTTCATGGCACCAGGGCAAACATGGGCATGGAAGCCTCCTGCTGATGACCATGTACTGCTCCCCCACCCCCATCTAATGTGCTCCTCCATGTTGAAGAACAACTGGAAGACATTATGAGGTTGGCAGAAAGTACTCTGGGTGCATTCACTGCCTTTTCCCCATTGTTTGTTTTTCGGGGGATGTGGGTGTGACTGGCTGGGCCTGCACTTACTGCCTACCCCTGATTGTCCTTGAACTGAGTGGCTTGCTAGACCAATTCAGAGGAAGTTAAGAGTCAACCACATTGATCTGAAGTCAATGTAGGCCAGGACAAGTAAGGGTGGCTACTTTCCTTCCCTAAAGGATATTAGTGAACCAGATGGGTTTTTACGAAAATCAACGGTTTCAAGGTCAACATTAGCCTCTTAATTCCAGATTTCATCATCTGCCATAGTGGGATTCAAACCCAGATCCCCAGGCCATTACCCGGGTATCTGGATTGCTATTCCAGTGAAAGTGCTGCTGCACCACTGCCTCCCCCTTATGTCATGGGCATTTAGAAATCTGTTAATCTCTACTTTAAACAATGACTGATCTTCCACGGCCTGCTGGGGCAAAGAATTCCAAGGATTCACAACCCGCTGTAAAGATATTTCTCTTCATCTCTGTCCTAAGTGGCTTCTCCCTTATTCTATAATAATAATAATCTATTTATCTATAACCTTTATTATTGTCACAAGTAGGGCAGCACGGTGGCGCAGTGGGTTCGCCCTGCAGCCTCATGGCGCCGAGGTCCCAGGTTCAATCCCGGCTCTGGGTCACTGTCCGTGTGGAGTTTGCACATTCTCCCCGTGTTTGCGTGGGTTTCACCCCCACAACCCAAATATGTGCAGGTTAGGTGGACTGGCCACGCTAAATTGCCCCGTAATTGGAAAAAATGAATTGGGTACTCTAAATTTAGTTTTTTAAAAGTTGAAAAAAAATTATTGTCACAAGTAGACTTACATTAACACTGCAATGAAGTTACTGTGAAAAGACCCTAGTCGCCACATTCTGGCGCCTGTTCGGGTACACAGAGGGAGAATTCAGAATGTTCAAATTGCCTAACAAGCACGGCTTTCGGGACTTGTCGGAGAAAACCGGAGCACCCGGAGGAAACCCACGCAGACATGGAGAGAATGTGCAGAGTCCGCACAGACAGTGACCCAAGTCGGGAATCGAACCTGGGACCCTGGCGCTGTGAAGCCACAGTGCTAACCACTGTGATACCATGCCACCTGTGTCTCCTGGTTCTAGATTCCCCAACCAGGGAACACCTTACCTGCATCTACCCTGTCCACCCCTTTTAAATATTTTGTACATTTCAATTAGATTACTTCCCATTTTTTGAAACGCTAGAGAATACAGGCCCAGTTTCTCCAATCTCTCTTCATAGGAGAATCCTGCCATCCCCGGAACAAGTCTGATGAATATTCATTGCATTCCTTCTATGGCAATATCATCCTTTCTGAGGTAAAGGGACCAAAACTGCACACAGGTGAAGCCAGGTGTGATCTAAGCAAGCTTCTATACAATTGAAGCAACACCTCACTACTCCTGTACTCAAATCCTCTTGCAGTAAACATTCATTTTCTTTTCTTTTAGCGTGGCCAATCCTCCTACCCGGCACCTGCACATCTTTTTTTTTCGGTTGTGGGGGTGAGACCCACGCAGACACGGGGAAAATGTGCAAACTCCACACGGATAGTGACCTGGGGCCGGGATCGAACCCAGGTCCTCAGCACCGTGAGGCAGCAGTGCTAACCACTGCGCCACTGTGCTGCCCAGCTAACATTCCTTCTTAATAGCTTGCTGCACTTGCATGTTAGCCTTCAGTGACTTATTGACGAGAGCACCCAGGTCCTTTTGCACATCTACAATTGTTAATCTTTTACCGTTCAGGAAATATCCCGCACAGCTGTTCCTCCTACCAAAGTGGGCAACCTCACATGTTTCCACATTATATTCCATCGGCCAAGTTTTGCCCACTCAGTAAGTCTGTCCAAATCCTCTTGAAGCTACTTCACATCTTCCTCACAACACATATTCCCACCAGGCTTTGTGTCATCTGCAAACTTGGAAATTTTACATTTGGTCCCCACAACCAAATCATTGAGAAATATTAAGAACAGCTGGGGCCCGAGTACTGATCTCATGACAATCTCCAGAGAATGGTTGCTTCAGGCCCTCACTGAGTTGACCCACTTTATGATTCAGCGTAGCATAGTCAGTTATGCTGGAATAGTCTCTCGATTCTTTACCAACAGGAGCCTCCTAATATCACCACCTCTGTCCATTTGTGTCTGACTGCACCTTTGGAAAGTGCCTGGGGAGATTTTTCTACATTAAAGCTGCTAGTTGTTATTGCTGCTGTATAACATACTAACACCTTTTTTTGTTTTATTGTATGGGAGGTAACTCCTAAAACGGAAGGGGTCAAACCTCCCCCTACTGCATTCTAGGATTGGTCTGGCTTCAATTAACTAACCAATTAACAGATGATAGTCACTGGCTATCTGACGAAACCCAGTTGAGTATAAACCTACTTGTCTTTTAAAGTTGAGACCAAATGTACATCCATCAGCTGGGAGCTGGAAGGTCTTTTTAAGCCTGGGGGTAACAAACAGTATAGTGCTAACAGTGCTAATTACTCTGCAGGCAGTCACTGTGTAAACATCCGCTTGTCTTCATCAAGGGCTCTCCCTCACTCGAAGCTCTGCCAGGAAATGATCAGCCCTGGGAAGGTGCCATTACTGTAACTTTAGCACCATTTGTAGGATCTTGCTTTGTGCAAATTGGCTGCTGCGCTTCTTTTGCTACACCAGTGGCTACACTTCGAAAAGGTGTCTCAATGAGGTGCAACAGCTTTGTGACATTCTGAGGAAATGAAAGGAGCGAAATAAATGTCAATCTTTCCGGAGCAGATCAAAACCAAAAAGAGAACGGTCTTATTTGCTGGAGAGAATCAAAACTAGAGACTGGATTCAACTTTGGGAGTCTGATTATAGAACCATAAGATGGGATTTTCCAGTCCCCTTGCGTGGAATTTCTAACGGCGGAGGCGGCTTGCCATTGACCGGCGGCAGTATTTTCCGGGCTCACCAAAGATGGCGCCCCCCTGTGGAGGTTCCCCAGTGGCATGGCCGGCGAGAAACACAAATGGCCATTGACATCAGCAGGACCGGAAGATCCCCCAGCGGCCAATGACAAGCTGCCTCCGCCAACGGAAAGCCTGCCATGGGGGTGTTGGAAAACCCAGGCCATTGTATGGTATACTACCAGAAGGAGGACATTCAGCCCATTGTGTCTGTGCCGGCTCTCGGCAAGAGCAACTCAACATCTCCCACTCCCTCTGCCTTCACCTTGTAGCCCTGAAAAATCTTTCTCTTCAGATATTTATTCAATTCACTCTGGAAAGCCGTGACTGAATCTGCCTCCACCATCCTCTCGGGCGGTGAATTCCAGAGTCGAACCACTGGCTGCGTAAAAAAGTTCATCCCCATTTTTGCTGTTTGCTTCTGCTGTCATTCACCTTAAGTCGGTGCCCTCTGGTGCTCAACACTTCCACCAATAGGAACAGTTTGTTCCTATCCAATGTCATGGTTTTGAACCGTTCCGCTGTCCGTGTGAAGTTTGCACATTTTCCCCATGTCTGTGTGGGTCTCACCCCCACAACCCAAAGATGTGCCGGGTAGGTGGATTGGCCACGCTAAATTGCCCCTTAATTGGAAAAAGAAATGAATTAGGTACTCTAAATTTAAAAAAAAAATGGTTTTGAAATGTACTAAATCTCCTGTCAATCATCTCTTTTCTTTTAAAAAAAAATTTAGAATACCCAATTCATTTTTTCCAATTAAGGGGCAATTTAGCGTGGCCAATCCACCGACCCTGCACATCTTTGGGTTGTGGGGGCGAAACCCACGCAAACACGGGGACAATATATAAACTCCACACGGACAGTGGCCCAGAGCCGGAATCAAATCTGGGACCTCGGCGCTGTGAGGCAGCAGTGATAGCCACTGTGCCACCGTGCTGCCCTCCCATCACTTTTCTAAGGAAAACAACTCCAGCTCCTCGGAGCCATCCAGGTGACATGGGATCTCTCACCCCCTTGGAGCTATCCTCGTGAATCTTCTCTGCACCCTCGCGAAGGCTTACCAAAAGTGTGGTGTCCAAGCTTTGGGGGTTTCATTGAGTGGGGAGTGAGGGGGGTCACAGAGTGGGGAGTGAGGGGGTCTCACAGAGTGGGGAGTGTGGGGGGGTCACAGAGTGGGGAGCGAGGGGAGCCTCACAGACTGGGGAGTGAGGGGGGACTCACAGAGTGGGGAGTGAGGGGGTCTCACAGAGTGGGGAGTGAGGGGGTCTCACAGAGTGGGGAGTCAGAGGGGTCACTGAGTGGGGAATGAGGGAGGACTCACAGAATGGGGAGTGAGGGGAGTCACAGAGTAGGGAGTGAGGTGGGGTCACAGAGTGGGGAGTGAGGGGGACACAGACTGGGGAGTGAGGAGGGACTCACAGAGTGTGGAATGAGGGGGGACTCAGAGTGGGGAGTGAGGGGGGTTCACAGAGTGGGTGTGAGGGGGGTCACAGAGTGGGGAGTGAGGGGGGTCACAGAGTGGGGAGTGAGGGGGGTCACAGAGTGGGGAGTGAGGGGGGTCACAGAGTGGGGAGTGAGGGTGTTCACAGAGTGGGGAGTGAGGGGGTCACAGAGTGGGGAGTGGAGGGGGTCACAGAGTGGGGAGTGAGGGGGGTCACAGAGTGGGGAGTGAGGGGGGTCACAGAGTTGGGAATGAGGGGGGACTCATGGAGTAGGGAGTGAGGGGGTCACAGAGTGGGGAGTGAGGGGTCACAGAGTGGGGAGTGAGGGGGAACTCACAGAGTGGGGAGTGAGGGGGGGTCACAGAGTGGGGAGTGAGGGGGGGTCCCAGAATGGGGAGTGAGGGGGTTCACAGAGTGGGGAGTGAGGGGGGTCCCAGAATGGGGAGTGGGGGGGGGGGGTCACAGAGTGGGGAGTGAGGGGGTCCCAGAATGGGGAGTGAGGGGGAACTCACAGAGTGGGGAGTGAGGGGGGGTCACAGAGTGGGGAGTGAGGGGGGTTCACAGAGTGGGGAGTGAGGGGGGTCACAGAGTGGGGAGTGAGGGGGGTCACAGAGTGGGGAGTGAGGGGGGTCCCAGAATGGGGAGTGAGGGGGGGTCACAGAGTGGGGAGTGAGGGGGTCCCAGAATGGGGAGTGAGGGGGAACTCACAGAGTAGGGAGTGATGGGGGGTCACAGAGTGAGTTGTGAGGGAGGGATCAGGATCCAGGCTCAGTGGTGGAACATTCTGTGGTGGAATGTAATTGTATTTAATGTTAATTAGTAAGCACTGCTTTCAAACTTCTGCAATGTGGAGGCAGCTTAACCTCATTTATCTTAAATTTACTGAACATTCTATTGGGGCTTGGTGACAGAAAACCAACATTGGGGCATTAAGATTCCATTCTCATGCTGACTGCCCTTGGCACCTTTGATGTCAAATTGAAGAAAATCATCTCTCCACCTGGATGCTCAGGTATGCGGTTAATCCTGACTGTAATGGGTACTGATAGCTGGGTCCTGAGAAGATGTTCTTCAGTTTGTAACATAATGTGACTGGGAACAAGGGAATCCCGGCTCGGTGCTGCTGGGTAGTGCAGACCGAGCAGAACCATTTCAATGAAAGATTTATTTAATCGTACTGCACATTCTTATTATCAAATGATGGAAACTTCAAGCACTGGCGAGCTAAATGTTAACAAAAAAAGTGAATTCTCCACAAAATTGCAATATGGCAAATCAAAAACAGCAGAGAAAGACTTGCATTTGAAAAGCATCTTACACAACCTCAGGATGTCTCAAAGCACTTTGCTGCCAACAAAGTGAAATAATACACGTTTTCACTGCAGCTAATTTGCACCGAGCAATATCCAAGTGGCCAGGTGATACAGGGTAATAACCAGATCACTTGTTTTTTGTGGTTTTGGTGAAGGGATACATATTGGCCAGAGCATTTGTTTTCTTCTTCAAAATATTGCCATGTGAGGGCAGATGGGGCCTCAGTTTAACATGTTGGCACAGTGACACAGCGGTTCCAGCACTGCTGTCTCACAGCGCCAGAGACCTGGGTTCAATTCCGGCCTTGGGTGACTGGAGTTTGCCCATTCTCTCCGTGTCTGCATGGGTTTCCTCCGGTGCTCTGGTTTCCTCCCACAGTCCAAAGATGTGCAGGTTAGGTGGATTGGCCATGCTAAATTGCCCCTTAATGTCCAAAGATTTGCAGGTTTGATGGGGTTACGGGGATAGGGCAGGGGAGTGGGTCTAGGTGGGGGTGCTCTTTCGTAGGGTCAGTGCAGACTTGATGGGCTGAATAGCCTCCTTCACTGATGGGATTCTATGGATCTCTTCTGAGAGACAGCGCCTTCGGACGGCATGGTAGCACAGTGGTTAGCACGGTTGCTTCACAGCGCCAGGGTCCCAGGTTTGATTCCCAGCTTGCCTGTGAGGAGTCTACATGTTCTCCCCGTGTCTACCCGGGTTTCCTCCGGGTGCCCCGGTTTTCTCCCACACGTCCCGACAGACGTGCTGTTAGGTAATTTGTATTCTCCAATCCCATGGCGGGTCAGAGAATCGCCGGGGCGGCGCGAGAATCGTGCTACTCTGCTCCGACGCTGGGCCGCCGATTCTCCAGCGCCGTTTCTCTGGTGTTGGCAGGGTCGCCGCCGCGCCAGTCGGGGGCCGTTGAAAGCAGTTCCTCCCAGCGATTCTCCGCGCCTCGACGGGCCGAGTACATGCCGAGTTCAGCCAAGCCCCACCAGCGTGGGTTACATATGGTCCTACCCGGTGGGACCTCGGAGTTCTGGCTGCGGAGGGCGTCATGATGGGGGAGCAGGGGATCCTACTCCAGGGAGGGCCTCCACGGTGGCCTGACCCGCGACCGGGGCCTACCGATCGGCGGGCAGGCTAATTCCGTGGGGGGGGGCCTATGTTCCTCCACGCCGGGCCCCTGTAGGGCTCCGCCATATTGCCCGGGGGCCGGCGTGGAGACGGGAACCCACGTGCATGTGCAGACTCGCGACGGCCATGGCGCACATGCGCGGACCCGCGCCGGACACGGTGAGCTGGCTTTCGAGAGCCGGAGCAGCGGACACCACTCCGGTGCCGTACTAGCCCCCTAGGAAGGGGTGAATACCTGGGCCCGGAGGCCCATTGACGCCGGACTGGCTTGCACCGCTATTGACGCCAGCGTCAGAACTTGGCCGCGGGATTGGAGAATCCCGCAGTCTGAATTCTCCCTCTGTGTACCCGAACAGGCGCCGGAGTGTGGCGACTAGGGGCTTTTCACAGTAACTTCATTGCAGTGTTAATGTAAGCCTACTTGTGACAATAAAGATTATTATTATTATTATTATTACTCCCTTGTAGTGATGTGCATATCTGTATGTATGTAAATGGTTAATATTCAGAGGTAACAGCTAGATAACCACTAGCCAGGGGCTGTTTAGCACAGGGCTAAATCGCTGGCTTTGAAAGCAGACCAAGGCAGGCCAGCAGCACGGTTCAATTCCTGTAACAGCCTCCCCGAACAGGTGCCGGAATGTGGCGACTGGGGTCTTTTCACAGTAACTTCATTTGAAGCCCACTTGTGACAATAAGCAATTTTCATTTTCAGATGGCAGCACTAGAGATGGGTACAAAAGATAAACTCAAGGAGAGTTCCCGTCTCTTCGTATTTGGAGTGACTAGTGACCAGAGGTGAGAGAGATAGCTTAGTGTGCAGGTGTTGTTAATCATAGTTAATATCTATTTAGTCTTGTTAATTTAATCTATAGTTTAGTTGTTGAAGAGTGAACAAACTCATAGTTAAATTGTTATGATTACTCAATAAACAGCATTTGCTTTATTTGAAGACTTTGAGTGTTAATGAACATCGAATATAGGACCATCTTGGAAAGAAGCAAATGAGTAATAAGATATTACACAATGTAATATAACATCCCTCAGTACTGTACTGCAAGTGTCGGCCTAGTCACATGGGGAGGCATTGTGGTAACACAGACCAAGTTGACATAAACTGGCTGATTATAAGTATGCCTCGTGATCTCAAACAGGCAGAAAGCTGTATATAAGTGACCTGGCTATTAAAATATTTCACCCCAGTGCACATGTCCTGGTTATTACTTTGAATTAATGGGCACTGGTTAATCTTCTATCTGGAAAGCACTGACAATGGATAAATAGTATCACCCAAGTTTATTAACATCTTAAATAATGTTTGAATACACATGCAATATTTTTTAAATAAATGGTTTAAAACGTTTTACTTTGAACAGCAATATTTATGTTGTAGATTAAACCTGATGAGTGGAGATAAACTATTTTATTTAACGTGCTTTGGGTATCCAGTGTGTGCTACATCAATGTGCTGATTGCTTCTTGGCACAGGAGACTGCTAATTGCTGTTTTACTGCTCATAAGTCTCCTGAGAATTCATTCAATAGATATTTTAATCTGCCAAAAAGATATATTATACAGCAAATGAACAGGTGAATAGTCTCAGTAACAAGCCTGTTTTCCTTGTCCTTAACTTCACAAGACCCTCATTGTAATGGAAAATAATAAATAGGTTGCAACTTCTGTGTTATGCTTTTATCATTGGGGTATGTAACATTCCTGGCAAGGGCTGCACATATCACCCTTGAGAAAGTGATGGTAAATTGCCCTCTTCAGCCCCTACATGGGAGTGTAGGTGCACTCACCATGTTATTAGTTCAGGAGTTCAAGGACTTTAACCCCGTGACGATGTAGGAATGGGTGATATATTTCTAAGTCAGGATGGTGTGGGACTTGGAGGCCACTTCCAAGTGGTGCTGTTACCATGCACCCGCTGCTCTTGTTTGTTTAAGTAATAACCTTTATTATTGTCACAAGTAGGCTTACTTTAACACTGCAATGAAGTTACTGTGAAAATCCCCTAGTCGCCACATTCCGTCGCCTGTTCGGGTACACAGAGGGAAAATTCACAATGTCCAATTCACCTAACAAGCCTTTTGGGACTTGTGGGAGGAAACCAGAGCATCCGGAGGAAAGCGACGCAGACACGGGGAGAATGTGCAGACTCCGCACAGACAGTGGCCCAAGCAGGAATCAAACCTGGGACCCTTGTGCTGTGAAGCAATAGTGCTAACCACTGTGCTACCATGCTGCGTAGAGGTCAGGATTTTGGGACAGTTTCCGGAAAAAGAACCGTGGCAATTTGCTATGGTGCAGTTTGAAAATAGTGCATGCTGTTGACACAATGCACAAGCATTGCAGGGAGTGAATGTTTAACGTGCAGTCAAGTACGTTGCTTTGTCCAGCCAACATAACTAAAATTTTAAAGATGGCGGAGCAGCAGAGAGATCGAGGGCTGGCTTCTCTGTTGACAGGATCCTCTGCTTTGCCGACGGGGGCGCACCACACCAGAAAGCAGGTGCACTGGGACGGAGAACCCCGCCCCAGTGTTTTACATAGATAAATCTTTGAAAGAGGCTGTGAAGGCTTTCTAATAGAAAGCATTCAAGGTTGTCAGCTTCATAAGTAGAGGCATGGGGGTAGGATTTCCCACCCCCATTTTCAGCAGCGGGAATAGCGGCAGGAGTGGAGAATCCAATGGAAGACCCCAAATGGCCTTTTCGCCTTTGGGATTTCCTGTTCCGATTTTCCGCGGGTTTCCTGGCAGTGTGCGGTGGCTTCAATGGGAAATCCCATTGATAAGCGGCAGGAAGAGAGAATCCCACTGCCAGAGAATGGCACGCCGCTGAGAAAACATGCAGCTAGGGGTCTGGAGAATCCAGCCCAATATTTGCCAATATACAAAACAAAAGGGCTGTGGAGAAAACATCTGGATCAACCGTCAGTATATGTTTCGTTATAGTGATTTCCAGGTCGGGATGGGATCCTGAGGAAGAAAGAGTTTCACCATTCACAATCTGAGGATGTCCCAACACACTTCACTGTACTTCTGAAGTGCAACCATGTTGTCATGTAGGAATTGTCATGATATTCAGATAAACATCATGGTGCAAACACACATGCAGACTGATGGACAGATCAACGGACCAATCAACACACACGCAACATCACAGCCAATCACAAGCAAGAGCACACGCACTTTAAAACGGGGAACACGACACTTCCGATTCATTCCAGCAGGAGACAGCTCAGGGCACAGAGCTCACAGCAAGCCACTCAGACATTCACCATGTGCTGAGTGCCTCTCCAAGATAGTGTTAGGGCTGGGTCCACAGGTTAGAGGGTAATGAACGAACCACAGTAACCAGTTTACAAATGTTAATATTGTTAGTAATAAAACTGAGTTGTACCTTCCGCAACCGTGTTGGTTTGTCTGTGTAGCAGAGCACCCAACACAACATAGTACCAGGATTGGAACCCAGTACCTGTGAGACCTACTTACGCATCCTCAGGAATCCGCCATCCTGCGCCATGGACACCATCAGCCCGCCGCAGCCGCTCCAAATCGCTGGAAACCTCAGCGTTAACTGGAAGTTGTTCAAACAGCGCTTCCAGTCCTTCCTAGAAGCCACAGAAAGGGAGAATGCTTCGGACACCAGGAAAATCGCCCTCCTCCTCTCCACGGCAGGGCAACACGCCATTCACATCTACAACTCCCTGGTGTTCACGGAAGGTGAGGACAAGGCAAAGTACAAGACGGTCCTTCTCAAACTCGAGCAACACTTCAGCGTCTAGGTAAATGAGAGTTTCGAGAGGTACCTCTTCCAGCAGCACCTGCAGGGTAAGGATGAGCCTTTTCAACCTTTCCTTACACACCTCCATATCCTCGCGCAGTCCTGCGGTTACGAGGCCACCTCCAATTCCATGATTCGGGACCAGATAGGTTTAAAAAAAAAAATTTTTTATTAAAGGTTTTCATAAAATATCAATAACATAATGAGAAAGAAAAAAGAACCCAACAGGGGAAAGTACAAAACACAATCTAAAAAAGCAACCCCCCAAACCCCTCCCCCCCCGTACATAAATAATAAATTAACATTAACACCCCGACTTAACACAACAGGTGTATACACCTCCTCAGACCCTCCAGTGTAAATATCATAAACAAAAATAAAGTACCACCCCCCCCCCCCAAGCTGCTGCTGCCATTGACCAATGTCTATCGTTCTGCCAGAAAGTCTAAGAACGGTTGCCACCGCCTAAAGAACCCTTGTACCGACCCTCTCAAGGCGAATTTCACCCTCTCCAATTTAATGAACCCTGCCATATCGCTGATCCAGGATTCCACGCTTGGGGGCCTCGCATCTTTCCACTGAAGGAGAATCCTTCGCCGGGCTACCATGGACGCAAAGGCCAGAATTTCGGCCTCTTTCGCCTCCTGCACTCCCGGCTCCTCTGCCGCCCCAAATATTGTGAGCCCCCAGCCCGGTCTGACCCTGGATCCTACCATCCTCGCTACGCCCTTCCAAAATTCCTCCAGCGCTGGGCACGCCCAGAACATATGGGTGTGATTTGCTGGGCTCCCTGAGCACCTAACACACCTGTCCTCACCCCCAAAGAACCGGCTCATCTATGTCCCGGTCATGTGTGCCCTGTGCAGCAGCTTAAACTGTATGAGGCTGAGCCTCGCGCACGAAGAGGAAGAATTCACCCTCCCTAGGGCATCTGCCCACGTCCCCTCTTCGATCTCCTCTCCCAACTCCTCCTCCCACTTACCTTTCAACTCCACCACCGAGGCCTCCTCCTCCTCCTGCATCACCTGGTAAGTTTCCGAGATCTTCCCCAGTCCCACCCACCCCCCGAGAGCACCCTGTCCTATACTGTGTGTGGCAGTAGCCGCGGGAATTCCACCACCTGCCGTCTGGCAAACGTCCTTACCTGTAAGTACCTGAAGGTGTTCCCCAGGGGAGCCCATACTCCTCCTCCAGCTCACCCAAGCTCGCGAACTTCCCGTCCACAAACAGGTCCCCCAACTTTCGTATCCCTGCCCTGTGCCACCCCGAAAACCCTCCACCTGTTCTTCCTGGGGCGAACCGGTGGTTCCCCCGTAATGGGGTCCACGCCGAGGCCCCAACTTCCCCCCTATGCCACCTCCACTGCCCCCATATTTTGAGGGCCGCCACCACCACCGGGCTCGTGGTATACCTCCTTGGAGAGAGCGGCAGCGGCGCCGTTGCCAGGGCCCCCAGACTCGTACCCACACAGGACGCCGTCTCCAGCCTCTTCCATGCGGCCCCCTCCCCCTCCATCACCCATTTGCGCACCATCGTCGCATTGGCGGCCCAGTAGTACCCACAGAGGTTGGGCAGCGCCAGCCCCCCCCATCTCTACTCCGCTCCAGGAACACCCTTCTCACCCTCGGAGTCCCTCGCGCCCACACAAACCCCATTATACTCCTGTTAACCCGCCTGAAAAAAGCCTTCAGGATAAACACGGGGAGGCACTGGAACAGGAACAAAAACATTGGGAGCACCGTCATTTTGATTGACTGCCCCCTACCCGCCAAGGACAGCGGCAACGCGTCTCACCTCGTGAACTCCTCCTCCGTTTGCTCCACCAGCCTTGTAAAGTTAAGCCTATGCAGGGCCCCCCAGCTCCTGGCCACCTGGACCCCCAATATCTGAAGCTCATCTCCGCCCTTTTTAGTGGGAGCTCGCCAATCCCCCTCTCCTTGTCCCCTAGCTGAACTATGAACAGCTCGCTCTTCCCCATATTGAGCTTGTACCCCGAAAAGTCCCCGAATTCCCTAAGGATCCTCATTACCTCTGGCATTCCTCCCACCGGGTCCGCCACATACAGCAGCAGGTCGTCCGCATTAAGCGACACCCTATGCTCCTCCCCACCCCGCACCAACCCCCTCCAGTTCCTCGACTCTCAGTGCCATAGCCAGGAGTTCAATCGCCAGTGCGAAGAGCAGGGGGGACAGGGGACACCCCTGTCTCGTCCCTAGGTACAACCGAAAGTACTCGGACCTCCTCCTATTTGTGGCCACACTTGCCGTCGGGACCTCATACAACAGCCTAACCCACCTGACAAACCCCTCCCCAAACCCAAACCTCTTCAGCACCTCCCACAGGTACCCCCACTCTACTCTATCGAAGGCTTTCTCAGCGTCCATCGCCACCACTATCTCCGCTTCCCCCTTCCTCGCCGGCACCATGATAACGTTCAAAAGCCTCCGCACATTCGCGTTCAACTGTCTCCCCTTCACAAACCCCTTCTGGACTTCATGGATGATCTGCGGCACATAATCCTCAATCCTCGTGGCTGAGACCTTCACCAGCACCTTGGCATCTACATTTAGCAAGGAAATCGGTCTGTAAGACCCACATTGCAGGGGATCCTTGTCCCGCTTCAGGATCAAGGAGATCAGTGCCTGGGACATCGTCGGGGGTAAAGCCCCCCCTCCCTTGCCTCATTGAAGGTCCTAACTAACAGCGGGCCCAACAGGTCCATATATTTTTTATAGAACTCGACCGGGAAACCGTCCGGCCCCGGTGCCTTCCCCGCCTGCATGCTTCCTATCCCTTTGATCAGCTCCTCCAGCCCAATTGGGGCCCCCAGTCCCGCCACCAGTCCCTCTTCCACCTTTGGAAACCTCAATTGGTCCAGGAAACGGCCCATCCCTCCCTCCTCCCGTGGGAGCTCGGATCGGTACAATTCCTCGTGAAATCCCTGAAGACCCCATTGATGCCAGCCTCACTCCGCACCACGCTCCCTCCCCTGTCCTTAACTCCCCCAATCTCCCTAGCTGCATCCCGCTTCCGAAGCTGATGCGCCAGCATCCGGCTTGCCTTTTCCCCATACTCGTAGACTGCCCCCTGGGCCTTCCTCCATTGCACTTCCGCCTTCCTGGTGGTCACCAGGTCGAATTCGGCCTGGAGGCTGCGCCTCTTCCTCAACAATCCTTCCTCAGGCTCTTCCGCATCCCTCCTGTCTACCCTCACCATCTCCCCCACCAGCCTCTCCCTCTCCCCCCGCTCCCTCTGCTCCTTGTGGGCCCTAATGGTGATCAGCTCTCCCTTCACCACCGCCTTCAGTGCCTCCCATACCATCCCCACTCGGACCTCCCCATTGTCGTTGGTCTTCAAGTACCTCTCTATACTTCCTCGGACCCGCTCGCTCACCTCCTCGTCCGCCAATAGCCCCACCTCCAAGCGCCACAGTGGGCGCTGGTCCCTCTCCTCTCCATCTCCAAGTCCACCCAATGTGGGGCGTGGTCCAAAATGGCTATTGCCGAATACTCGGTATCCTCTCCTCTCGCTATCAGCGCCCGACTCAAAATGAAAAAGTCGATTCGAGAATAAGCCTTATGGACATGTGAGAAGAATGAAAATTCCCTAGCCCCCGGCCTTGCAAATCTCCAAGGGTCCACCCCTCCCATTTGGTCCATAAATCCCCTCAACACTCTAACCGCCGCCGGCTTCCTACCCGTCCTAGACCTGGAGCGATCCAGTGCAGGATCCAACACCGTGTTAAAGTCTCCCCCCATTATCAGGCCCCCACTTCCAAGTCTGGGATCCGACCCAACATACGCCGCATATAACCCGCATCGTCCCAGTCCGGGGCATACACATTGACCAGTACCACCCTCTCTCCCTGCAACTTACCACTTACCATTATGTACCTACCGCCATTATCTGCCACAATGCTCAACGCCTCGAATGACACCTTCTTTCCCACCAAGATCGCCACCCCTCGATTTTTGGCATCTAGCCCCAAGTGAAACACCTGACCTACCCACCCCTTTCCTCAGTCTTACCTGGTCTGCCACCTTCAGGTGCGTCTCCTGGAGCATAACCACATCCGCCTTGAGCCTCTTCAGGTGCGCGAACATGCGGGCTCGCTTAACCGGCCCATTCAGTCCCCTTACATTCGAGGTTATCAGCCGGATCAGGGGGCTACCCGCCTCCTCCCCCGCTGACTAGCCATGACCCCTCCTCGGTCAGCCATGCGCCCGCACCCCACGCCCGGCCCGTTCCCCACAGCGGCATACCCCAGTCTCGACCCCCCCCCCCCCCCCCCCCCCACTCGCTCCAGCTCCTCCTTGACCTTAGCAGCAGCAGCTCGACTCCCCCCCCCAAACCAAAAATAGGCATAACATATCCACCGCAGTCCCCAATCGCCCATCCCGACCCTCAGTCTGTGTCCAGTTTCTCGGCCTGAACAAAGGCCCACGCCTCCTCCGGAGACTCAAATGGTGCCGGTCCTTGTAGGTAACCCACAGTCGCGCCGGCTGCAACATGCCAAACTTCACCCCATTCCTGTGCAGCACAGCCTTCGCTCGATTGTACCCGGCTCCTCCGCCCACTGCCTCCACGCTGCCTGGTCTCTGCCCGCCGCCATTTTGTCCTTCTTACCTCCCTTCTTCAGGTCCACCACCACCTTTTCTGTCGCCCCGCTCCTAGTTAAAGTCATGTACTGACGGGGAGCTATTATTAACTCCTTCCCACACCGGGAAACGTCAAAAAAGTGCCCTTGGGGGCTCTGAAAAGAGCCCAAAAGTCAGTTTTTGTGGGAGCCGCCGAATGTGCGACTTAGCTCCGCATAGCCGCAACCGGAAGTCTCGAGAGGGAATCCTTTTGGCAGTGTTCGCTTCACCAATCTGCCCCAAAAAGTCTGTGTAAACTCCTGAAAAAGGTCTGAGAGTCCGTTCCAGACGGGAGCTGCCGAATGCGCGACCTACTCCTCCATGGCCGCCACCGGAAGCCTCGTCCCCGCTTCTTCAATGGTCTTGGTAGATCTTTTCACAGTTGTTCTCTCTGCTGCTAGAATTCACCTTTAATAAAGGCCCTCAAGTCAGCTTGCAGCCTTTAAGTTTGCCCTTCCCCCGCCTGCATGCTGGAAGAGGCTTTGTTTATCCTGCAGTTACAGCCAAATCTTTTACTGTTTCTGCCGGGTCTGGTAACCAAGAGACACACCATTCCTGGGGGACACTGTCAGGGGAATGTTGCGGTCTTCTTCCCACACTGGGAAATGTTGAACAAATGCCGTGGGGGCCCTGTAAAGAGCCCAAAAGTCCGTTCCAAGCGGGAGCTACCGAACATGTGGCCTAGCTCTGCATAGCCGCACCCGGAAGTCCGACCAGATAGTTTTTGGGGTCACCTCGGGCGCCCTACGCCAGCAGCTCCTCAAGATAAAAAATCTTACCCTAACCACCACCATCGAAGCCTGCGTCCTCCATGAAAACGCGACCAGCCGCTACTCCCAATTCCAAGCGGCCGAATCGGCAGGGCAGGGGTCCTACGAGGCTGAGCGGGTCCAATCCATCGAGTTCATCCCTGCACGCGGCCCAGATGGGGGCGGCCATTTCGCGAGCGTTGCGTGGCCTCTCGCGCTTGTACGTGCCAGAAAAGACGTCGATGCAGAGGGACGTGACGCGCAGGCGCGCTCTACGCAGGACCAAACTGCGCATGCGCGATGGCGCAATGAACGCCATGACGGGGGAATGTTGTGGATCCGCACATTTAAAGCTGCAATGTCCAGCAAAGAACAGACAATGCCTCCGCTGTGGCAAGATGGGCCACTACGTTGCCTGCTGCCGAGCAGCTCAACCTGCCAACGCTCCCCAATTCCGACAGCCTCGCAGGGACGTGCGGACCATTCAGCCTCCATACTCCGAATCATACCCGGACGATATACAGACCGGCGATACAGACGACCGGGAAGCCTTCCGCGTTGCAGTCATCGACAGGAACCGGATGTCTCCAAGCAGGACCCACCAGTGTCAGTGTCAATCCGGGTGATGAATGGTGGGCCACCCTAATGGTCAACCGATCACCAATCACATTCCGTCTGGACACTGGTGCCTCCGCCAACCTGATAGCATGGTCAGCCTTCTACGCCTTGAAGGTCAGACCACCAATTTGGCCATCCCGTTGTAAGATGGTCGACGTTATCCCGGCCATGGGATCCTGCCAGCTCCAGGTGACGCACAATGCGTATAAGGCCACACTGTCCTTTGAGATTGTTGGTTCATCAAAGGACTCCCTGCTAGGCGCACAGGCGTGAGGTTCTCCACCTCATTCAGCGGGTACACGCTCTGTCTCCAGAAGGCACGTCAGACTTCCCGGATGCTGAATTTAGGGCACAGCTCCACTCGCTCCCCGCCCACAACCAGGAGGCATTCAAAGGCATGGGCACACTGCCCTATACCTACAGAATACGGCTCAAACCGGATGCCACCCCGGTCATTCATGCACCTCGTAGAGTCCCAGCACCACTCAAAGACCACCTCAAGCAGCAGCTGCAGGATCTCCAGGACCAAGGAGTGCTTTCCCGGGTCACGGAGCCCACGCCATGGGTCAGCTCCATGGTGTGCGTTAAAAAGCCTTCTGGCGAACTCCGGATCTGCATCGACCCAAAAGACCTGAACAACAACATCATGAGGGAACACTACCCCATACCCAAACGGGAGGAGATCACGAGCGAAATGGCCCGGGCTAAAATCTTTACAAAACTGGATGCCTCGAAGGGTTTTTGGCAGATCCAACTGGACCAGTCCAGCAGGAAGCTGTGCACCTTCAACACTCCTTTCGGCAGGTTCTGCTATAACAGAATGCCGTTTGGCATCATCTCGGCATCCGAGGTCTTTCACAGGATCATGGAACAGATGATGGAGGGCATCGAAGGGGTGCGCGTCTACGTTGACAACGTCATCATCTGGTCCACAACACCACAGGAGCACATCAGTCGCCTCCAGCGTGTCTTCGCGCGTATACGAGAACACGGCCTGCGCCTCAACCGAGCAAAGTGCTCCTTTGGCCAAACTGAGCTAAAGTTTCTGGGGGACCCCATATCCCAGTCAGGGGTCCGTCCGGATGCAGACAAAGTGAGCGCCATTACAGCCATGCCGCAGCCGGCAGACAAGAAAGCAGTGCTACGCTTTCTTGGGATGGTCAACTTCCTGGGGAAGTTCATTCCCAACCTTGCCTCCCACACAACGGCTCTTCACCACCTAGTAAAGAAGTCCACGGAGTTCCAGTGGCTGCCCGCACACCAGAAGGAATCGGAGGAGCAAAAAATTAAGCTCACCACAGCCCCGGTATTGGCGTTCTTCGACACCTCTCGGGATACGAAGATCTCGACTAATGCCAGCCAGTCCGGCATTGGGGCGGTACTCCTGCAACGGGATGACACTGCATCATGGGCCCTGGTCGCCTATGCCACGCGGGCCATGACCCCCACAGAACAGCGCTATGCGCAGATCGAAAAGGAGTGCCTGGGTTTGTTGACCGGAATAGATAAGTTCCACGATTACGTGTATGGTCTCCCCCAGTTTACCGTGGAAACCGACCATCGTCCCCTGGTCAGCATCATACATAAAGACCTGAACGAGATGACCCCTCGCCTCCAGCGCATCCTACTCAAACTCCGGAGGTACGACTTCCAACTGGTCTACACCCCGGGTAAGGACCTCATCATTGCGGATGCCCTATTCAGAGCAGTAAGCACACCGCCCGATTCGGAGGGGTTCGGCTGCCAAGTCGAAGCACATGTGGCCTTCACATCGGCCACCTGCCAGCTGACGATTCAAGTCTGGCCCGTATTCGCCGGGAGACTGCGGCTGACCCCCTTCTATAACGTGTGATGCGCCACATGACGGGAGGGTGGCTCAAAGGACAGTGCCCACAATTCTACAATGTCCGGGATGACTTGGCCATCATTGACGGTGTCCTCCTAAAGCTGGACCGGATTGTGATTCCACACAGCATGCACAAGCTGGTCCTCGACCAACTGCACGAAGGCCACCTCGGGGTTGAGAAGTGCAGACGGAGGGCCCGAGAAGCTGTATACTGGCCGCGCATCAGCGATGACATTGCCAGCGTGGTGCTCAACTGCCCCACCTGCCAAAGGTTTCAGCCGGCGCAACCCCCCGAGACGCTTCTGCCCCATGAGTTGGTGACGTCCCCCTGGGCGAAGGTGGGTGTGGACCTCTTTCATGCGCTTGGCAGGGACTACGTAATCATCATAAATTACTTTTCGAATTATCCAGAGGTCATACGCCTGCACGATTTAACATTGTCCGCTGTCATAAGGGCCTGCAAAGACACCTTCGCTCGACATGGGATTCCGATTACTGTCATGTCGGACAATGGGCCCTGTTTTGCAAGCCAAGAATGGTCTTCGTTTGCTGCTTCATATGGCTTCACACACGTGACGTCCAGCCCTCTGCATCCCCAGTCAAATGGCAAGGTGGAAAAGGGCGTTCATATCGTCAAGCGGCTCCTCTGCAAGGCTGCTGATGCCGGATTGGATTTCTGTTTAGCCCTGTTGGCCTATCGCTCGGCCCCACTAGCCACTGGCCTCTCAGCAGCCCAGCTGTTGATGGGTCGCGCCCTCAGGACCACTGTGCCATCCATTCTTGTTCCTAACCCGACTATGCTCCAGTACAGCAAAGGATGCGACAGCAGCGTGCTCAGCAGAAGGTGGCACATGACACTCGGGCAACTGATCTTCCTGCCTTGGCGCCTGGAGACGACGTCCGCATCCACCTACCAGAGGGTGGCTGGTCGGCAACTGCCGAACTTCTCCGACGCGTGGCTCCCCGCTCGTTCCTGGTTCGCATGCCTGATGTCTCCATTCGCCAGCGCAATCGCCGGACTCTTCGCCTGCTTCCGCGCTCGCTACGTGATCATACGCCGGTGCCACGCCCTCCTGTTGTTCCTGATGTCGAATTTGTGGAGTTTCCTGCCACCATGCCCATTCCTCTGCTGCCTGTGGCCAGGCCCATTCCTCAGCCGGTGGTTCCTGACCCACCCTTGAGGCGGTCATCCCGAATTTGTCGCCCACCTACAAGGCTGGACTTATGAGCCTGTTTGAACATTGGACACACTAAAAGTTTTATGCCTCTATGTTAATAAGTTTCTCTTTAGTTGTTACAAGAGTTCGTTTTTGATGCTTGATGTTTACACTTGTTTTGTTGATGGTACAACCTCGTTTCTATGTTGCACCTGACACCTTCCTATGTATATAGTTTATCCTCATGTGCATGTTGTAGATATTGCACACACACACATTCAGCTGCACTCAGTACACATCTATATTTATTACCACATAGGCACATATTCTTGTAAAAAAGGGGGGATGTCATGATATTCAGATAAACATCATGGTGTAAACACACATAGACACTGATGGACAGATCAACGGACCAATCAATACACACGCAACATCACAGCCAATCACAAGCAAGGGCACACGCATTATAAAACGGGGAACACGACACTTCCGATTCATTCCAGCAGGAGACAGCTCAGGGCCCAGAGCTCACAGCAAGCCACTCAGACATTCACCATGTGCTGAGTGCCACTCCAAGATAGTGTTAGGGCTGGGTCCACAGGTTAGAGAGTAATGAACGAACCATAGTAACCAGTTTACAAATGTTAATATTATTAGTAATAAAACTGAGTTTTACCTTCCGCAACCGTGTTGGTTCGTCTGTGTAGCAGAGCACCTAACACGACAGGAATCACAGCAGGAATTGTGCACACAGTAAGATCCCAGCAACAATAAAGTTTTAATAATCAGATAAACTGTCTTTAATGATGTTGTTTGAGAGGTAAATATTAACCAGAACAATCGGGAAAATATCCCGATCGTCTTCAAAATAGCAGCATGGAGGTTTTCACCTCCACCTGAGAGGGGAGGGTTTGGGTGAGGGGGGCAGATGGTTTCTTAGTTTATCGACTCAAGCAAAAGTGGGCACCTCTGACTGTGTGCACACCCTCTATACAGCACTGGGCGTATCAACCGAGATTATGTGCTCAAGTCTCTGACTCAGAGGCGTGAGGTCTGCGCTACAGCAGACATATGAAATTGCGCAAATGCCCCACATGGTCATCACTGTCCCCACATGCCCCACGTGGGCAGCATGTTAGCACACGTGGCTAGCACAGTGGCTTCACAGCGCCAGGGTCTCAGGTTCTGTGCAGAGTCCGCATGTTCTCCCCGTGTGTGCGTGGGTTTCCTCCGGGTACTCCGGTTCCCTCCCACAGTCCAAACATGTGCAGGTTAGGCTGACTGGCCATGCTAAATTGCCCTTAGTGTCTAAAAAGGTTAGGAGGGGTTATTGGGTTATAGGGATAGGGTGGAAGTGAGGGCTTAAGTGGATTGGTGCACTCCATGGGCCGAATGGCTTCCTTCTGCACTGTGTGTTCTATGTATTTATGTAAGCCAATATTAGTGGGCAGCAAACTGTTGAGAGCAGCGTTGAGGAAACCTCGCTGGGAAAGTCACAACATTACTTTGAAATAAATGTTAGCTTATGAGTTTCTAATTATTCCATGGAAGCTTTTTGTGTATGACTTTCTAACATAACATTGTTACATCGATGTTGTGCAGATACAGTCATTTAACACAGTGTTGGGTGGCATGGTAGTGCAGTGGTTAGCACTGCTGCCTCACGGTGCCAAGGACCCCGGTTCAACCCGACCCTGGGTCACTGTCCGTGTGGAGTTTGCATATTCTCCCTGTGTTTGCGTGGTTTTCACCCCCACAACCCAAAGATGTGCAGGTTAGGTGGAATGGCCACGCTAAATTGCCCCTTAATTGGAAAAAAGAGAATTGAGTACTCTAAAAAAAAATTTTTAATTACCCCAGTGTTGTAATTACATTCCGGGAGGATCTACATTGCGCTCATCTCCCAGCCTCAACATGTAATTAAATAACTGTCTGAGGCTTCGGTGGTTGCCTTGTTTATGTCCTCAATTACACAACAATTGGCACAATGCACTGATAAAGAGTTCGACTCCTCTTTTGTATTCTAGCCTATGGCTTGGCATAGTTTAAAAAAATGTTTCAATTATTTTCTCTAATTAAGGGACAATTTAGCGTGGCCAATCCTCCAACCTTGCACATCTTTGGGTTGTGGGGGTGAGACTCACGCAGACACATGGAGCATGTGCAAACTCCATGCTCTGCATAGTTAAGAGCGGGTATGCATGTTGGTGGCATGGCTTTGAGGACTGCAAGATTATTTTTCTGTTTGGATGGTTATGAAGTCCAAAGACGAACCTGATCCTTTTTTAGGAGACTGCACCGGTGTGCTAGACTAGACGACCGGGGGTATCAGATTCCCACGGAGCTGAGGAAATTGCTTGACTGACAGGAATTTGTTATTTGCTGTCTGGGTAGAGGATATGGACAGTCCGTCAGATTAGATACACTGCAAGTCAACCTCTCACGATTTGACTTTACCTGACAGACTGCAGAGCCTGATAGGAATTTAATATTTCCCACCCAACTGACAGGGGTTTAATATTCTCCGCCAGTAACAGCATAAGAACATAAGAACTAGGAGCAGTAGTAGGCCATCTGGCCCCTCGAGCCTGCTCCACCATTCAATGAGATCATGGCTGATCTCTTTTGGGCTCAGCTCCACTTTCCAGCCCGAACACCATAACCCTTAATCCCTTTATTCTTCAAAAAACTATCTATCTTTATCTTAAAAACATTTAATGAAGGAGCCTCTACTGCTTCACTGGGCAAGGAATTCCATAGATTCTGACCCATTGGGTGAAGAAGTTCCTCCTCAGCTCAGTCCTAAATCTACTTCCCCTTATTTTACGGCTGTGCCCCCTAGTTCTTCTTTCACCCGCCAGTGGAAACAACCTGCCCGCATCTATCCTATCTATTCCCTTCATAATTTTATATGTTTCTATAAGAACCCCCCGCATCCTTCTAAATTCCAATGAGTACAGTCCCTGTCTACTCAACCTCTCCTTACGTAATCCAACCCCTTCAGCTCTGGGATTAACCTGGTGAATCTCCTCTGCACACCCTCCAGCACCAGTATGTCCTTTCTCAGGTAAGGAGACCAAAACTGAACACAATACTCCAGGTTTGGCCTCACTAACACCTCATACAATTGCAGCATAACCTCCCTAGTCTTAAACTCCATCCCTCTAACAATGAAGGACAAAACTCCATTTGCCTTCTTAATCACCTGTTGCACCTGCAAACCAACTTTTTGTGACTCATACACTAGCACATCCAGGTCTCTCTGCACAGCGGCATGTTTTAATATTTTATCATTTAAATAATAATCCCTTTTGCTATTATTCCTACCAAAATGGATAACCTCACATTTGTCAACATTGTATTCCATCTGCCAGACCCTAGCCCATTCACTTAACCTATCAAATCCCTCTGCAGACTTCCGGTATCCTCTGCACTTTTTGCTTTACCACTCATCTTAGTGTCGTCTGCAAACTTGGACACATTGCACTTGGTCCCCAACTCCAAATCATCTATGTAAATTGTGAACAATTGTGGGCCCAACACTGATCCCTGAGGGACACCACTAGCTACTGATTGCCAACCAGAGAAACATCCATTATTCTCCACTCTTTGTTTTCTATGAATTAACCAATCCTCTATCCATGCTACTACTTTACCCTTAATGCCATACATCTTTATCTTATGCGCCAATTTTTCATGTGGCACCTTGTCAAAAGCTTTCTGGAAATCCAGATATACCACATCCATTGGCTCCCCATTATCTACTGCACTGGTAATGTCCTCAAAAAATTCCACTAAATTAGTTAGGCACGACCTGCTCTTTATGAACCCATGCTGCGTCTGTCCAATGGGACAATTTTCATCCAGATGCCTCGCTATTTCTTCCTTGATGATAGATTCCAGCATCTTCCCTACTACCGAAGTTAAGCTCACTGGCCTATAATTACCCGCTTTCTGCCTACCTCCTTTATTAAACAGTGGTGTCACGTTTGCTAATTTCCAATCCGCCGGGACCACCCCAGAGTCTAGTGATAGCAATCATCTCAAGGTCCTCACCTGTCATAGCCTAATTTCCATCAGTCAGTGGCATATTATTTGTATCTTCCACTGTGAAGACCGACCCAAAAAACCTGTTCAGTTCCTCAGCCCTTTCCTCGTCTCCCATTATTAAATCTCCCTTCTTATCCTCTAAAGGACCAATATTTGCCGTAGCCACTCTTTTTTGTTTTATATATTTGTAGAAACTTTTACTATCTGTTTTTATATTCTGAGCAAATTTATTCTCATAATCTATCTTACTCTTCTTTATAGCTTTTTTAGTAGCTTCCTGTTGCCCCCTAAAGATTTCCCAGTCCTCTAGCCTCCCACTAATTTTTGCCACTTTGTATGTTTATCCTTCAATTTGATACTCTCCCTCATTTCCTTAGATATCCAAGGTCGATTTTCCCTCTTTCTACCGTCCTTCCTTTTTGTTGGTATAAACCTTTGCTGAGCACTGTGAAAAATCACTTGGAAGGTTCTCCACTGTTCCTCAACTGTTTCACCATAAAGTCTTTGCTCCCAGTCTACCTTCTCTCATCCCATTGTAATCTCCTTTGTTTAAGCACAAAACACTAGTGTTTGATTTTACCTTCTCACCTCCATCTGTATTTTAAATTCCACCATATTATGTTCGCTCCTTCCGAGAGGATCCCTAACTATGAGATCATTAATAAATCCTGTCTCATTTCACAGGACCAGATCTAGGACCGCTTGTTCCCTCGTATGTTCCATTACGTACTGTTCTAGGAAACTATCACTGATACATTCTATAAACTCCTCCTCAAGGCAGCCTTGACCGACCTGGTTTAACCAATCGACATGTAGATTAAAATCCCCCATGATAACTGCTGTACCATTTCTTTTTTTTTTAAAGTATATTTATTCAAATTTTTCAACAAATTTTCAACAAAACCCCGCCCCCAACAAAAAGAAAGAAACAAGAACACAACAATCATACATTTTACATTGGATTTCCCCCATATACAATAACCCCCCATATAACATTTTACAACACCAATAGGGAAAACCCCACCACCTTCACCCAAATGCCACCCCAAAAGAAACCCCCCCGTCCCCCCCCCCCGCCCTTGGGCTGCTGCTGACCTCCTCCTAACGCTCCGTGAGATAGTCTGGGAACGGTTTCCAATGCCTGAGGAACCCTTGCACAGACCCTCGCAAGGCAAACTTTATCCTCTCCAGCTTGATGAACCCTGCCATGTCATTGATCCAAGTTTCCACACTAGGGGGCTTCGCATCTTTCCACAGTAACAAAATCCTCCGCCGGGCTACCAGGGACCCAAAGGCCAGAATACCGGCCTCTTTCGCCTCCTGCACTCCCGGCTCGTTCGGTACCCCAAATAATGCTAATCCCCAGCTCGGCTTGACCCGGGCGTTCACCACCTTGGACATAGTCCTCGCAAAACCCGTCCAAAACCCATCCAGCGCCGGGCACGCCCAGAACATATGGACGTGGTTTGCCGGGCTCCCCGAGCACCTCCCATATCTGTCCTCCACCCCAAAGAACCTACTCAACCTCGCCCCTGTCATATGCGCTCGGTGAGTAACTTTAAACTGTATTAGGCTGAGCCTGGCGCAAGAGGAGGAAGAATTAACCCTACTCAGGGCATCAGCCCACAGACCCTCATCTATCTCCTCCCCAAGCTCCTCCTCCCACTTGCCCTTTAACTCCTCCACCGAGGCCTCCTCCTCTTCCTTCAGCTCCTGGTAAATCGCCAAAACCTTGCCGTCTCCAATCCATACACCCAAAATCACCCTGTCCTGAATCCCACGTGCCGGAAGCAGCGGGAATTCCCTCACCTGCCGCCTCACAAACGCCCTCACTTGCATGTACCTGAAAGCGTTTCCCAGGGGTAGCCCAAACTTCTCCTCCAGCGCCCTTAGGCTCGCAAACGTCCCATCGATGAACAGGTCCCTCATTCTTCCCTGCCCGATGCCAGCTCCGAAACCCCCATCTATCCTTCCCTGGACGAACCGATGATTCTCCCGAATCGGGGACCAAACCGAGGCTCCCACCTCGCCCCCGTGTCGCCTCCACTGCCCCCAGATCTTCAGCGTCGCCGCCACCACCGGACTCGTGGTGTACCTTGTCGGCGAGAGCGGCAGCGGTGCCATCACCAGCGCCCTCAGGCTCGTGCCCACACAGGACGCCATCTCTAGCATCTTCCACGCCGCCCCCTCTCCCTCCATTACCCACTTACGGATCATCGCCACATTGGCAGCCCAATAATAGCCACACAAATTCGGCAGCGCCAGCCCCCCCCCTGTCCCTGCTACGCTCCAGAAACACTCTCTTCACCCTAGGGGTCTTATTCGCCCACACAAATCCCATGATGCTCCTGCTTACCCGTTTGAAAAAGGCCTTGGGAATCATAATGGGAAGGCACTGGAACACAAAGAGAAACCTTGGGTGGACCGTCATTTTGACCGACTGCACCCTACCCGCTAGTGAGAGTGGCAGCATATCCCATCTTCTAAAATCCTCCTCCATCTGCTCCACCAACTGTGTCAAATTGAGCTTGTGCAGGGCCCCCCAACTCCTAGTTACTTGGATCCCGAGGTACCGAAAGCTCCTTTCCGCCCTCTTCAGCGGTAGCCCGTCTATCCCCCTTCCCTGGTCCCCTGAATGCACCACAAAGAGCTCACTCTTCGCTACGTTGAGTTTATACCCCGAAAAGTCCCCAAACTCCCTAAAGATCCACATGACCTCCGCCATCCTCTCCACTGGATCCGCCACATACAACACCAGGTCGTCGGCATACAACGACATCCAGTGTTCCTCTCCCCCCCGAACCAATCCCCTCCATTTCCTGGACTCCCTCAGTGCCATGGCCAGCGGCTCAATTGCCAGTGAAAACAACAAGGGGGATAAGGGGCACCCCTGCCTCGTCTCCCGGTACAGCCAAAAGTACTCCGACCTCCGCCGGTTCGTAGCCACACTCGCCACTGGGGCTTGATATAGCAGCCTGACCCAACTGATGAACCCCTCCCCGAACCCAAACCTCCGCAACACTTCCCAAAGATACTCCCACTCCACCCGATCAAAGGCCTTCTCCCCGTCCATAGCTGCCACTACCTTCACTTCCCCCTCCACCGAGGGAATCCTGCTGTACCATTTCTACATGCATCAGCTATTTCTTTGTTTATTGCCTGCCCCACCATAATGTTACTATTTGGTGGCCTATAGACTACTCCTAACAGTGACTTTTTCGCCTTACTATTCCTGATTTCCACTCAAATGGATTCAACCTTATCCTCCATAGTACCGATGTCATCCCTTACTATTGCCCGGATGTCATCCTTAAAGAACAGAGCTACACCACCTCCTTCACCATCCACTCTGTCCTTCCGCATAGTTTGATACCCTTGGATATTCAACTCCCAGTCGTAACCATCCTTTAACCATGTTTCAGTAATGGCCACTAAATCATAGTCATTCATGATGATTTGCGCCATCAACTCATTTACCTTATTCAGAATACTACGAGCATTCAGGTAAAGTACACTTATGTTGGTTTTTATACCTCTGTTTTGAATCTTAACACCTTGATCAATAACCTCTCCTAAGTTATTCTTCCTCTTAACTTTTCTCCTAATTTTCCTTGTCGTTGAACCCATCTCTTCATGTAACAACCTGCCGCGTCACTTTCTATTTATGTTTTTACTTCCCGTTTTATTCCTTTTAGTATTACTGGGCCTATTCACTGAGCTCCCCTCAGTCACTGTACCTTCTACTGTCGCCCTTTTTGATTTTTGACTATGGCTTCTCTGCCTTACACTGTCCCCCTTAATGCATTTTGTTTCTGCCCTTGTTTTACTACGTTCCGACTTCCTGCATCATTTCCAATCCCCCTGCCACATTAGTTTAAACACTCCCCAACCGCTCTAGCAAATAGACATCAGTTCCAGTCCTGCCCAGGTGTACTCCGTCCAGTTTGTACAGGTCCCATCTCCCCCAGGACCGGTCCCAATGCCCCAGGAATCTGAAATCTTCCCCCTGACACCATCCCTTCAGCCACGTATTCATCCTATATAGCCTGTCATTTCTACTCTGACTAACACGTGGCACCGGTAGTAATCTTGAGATCACTATCTTCGAGGTCCGATTTCTTAACTTCCTTCCTAGCTCCCTGTATTCTGCTTTTAGGACCTCATCCCTTTTTTTTACCTACGTCGTTTGTACCGATGTGTACCACGACCACTGGCTGTTCACCCTCCCCCTCCAGAATGTCCTGTACCCGCCCCGAGACATCCTTCACCCCAGCACCAGGGAGGCAACATACCATCCTGGAGTCTCGTTTGCGGCCACAGAAACGCCTGTGTGTTCCGCTTACAATTGAATCCCCTATAACTATTGCACTGACATACTTATCACCCCTCCCCTCTGCAGCAGAAGCAACCGTGGTGCCACAAGTTTGGCTGTTGCTGTTTTCCCCTGAGAGGCCATTCCCCTCAACAGTACCCAAAGCGGTATATCTGTTCTGCAGGGGAATGACCACAGGAGACTCCTGCACTACCTGCCTCACTCTCTTGCTCTGTCTGGTGGTCACCCATTCCCTTCCTGCCTGCGGAGTCTGAGCCTGCAGTGTGATCACCTCTCTATACGTGCTATCCACGGTGCTCTCCGACTTGCGGATGCTCCACAGTGTCTCCAGCCGCCACTCCAGCTCTGAAACTCGAGCTTCCAGGAGCTGTAGCTGGAGACACTTCCTGCACACATGCTGACCCTGGGGACTGGAACTGTCCCCAGCCTGCCACATGGAGCAAGAGGAGCAGACCACACCTTGGAGCTGTCCTGCCATGAATTATTCCTTTAAATTAAACCTTTGAAATTAAACTTTAGAAAGATGTTTTTGGATTGGATTTGTTTATTGTCACGTGTACCGAGGTACAGTGAAAAGTATTGTTCTGCGAGCAGCTCAACAGGTCATTAAGTATATGGGAAGAAAAGGGAATAAAGGAAAATACATAATAGGGCAACACAACATATACAATGTAACTACATAAGCACTGGCATCGGATGAAGCATACAGGGTGTAGTGTTAATGAGGTCAGTGCATAAGAGGGTCATTTAGGAGTCTGGTGACTGTGGGGAAGAAGCTGTTTTTGAGTGTTCGTGCGTGTTCTCAGACTTCTGTATCTCCTGCCCGATGGAAGAAGTTGGAAGAGTAAGTAAGCTGGGTGGGAGGGATCTTTGATTATGCTGCCCGCTTTCCCCAGGCAGCGGGAGATGTAGATGGAGTCAATGGACGAGAGGCAGGTTCGTGTGATGGACTGGGCGGTGTTCACGACTCTCTGAAGTTTCTTGCGGTCCTGGGCCGAGCAGTTGCCATACCAGGCTGTGATGAAGCCCGATAGGATGCTTTCTATGGTGCATCTGTAAAAGTTGGTAAGGGTTAATGTGGACTTGCCGAATTTCGATAGTTTCCTGAGGACGTATAGGCGCTGTTGTGCTTTCTTGGTGGTAGCGTCGGCGTGGGTGGACCAGGACAGATTTTTGGAGTTGTGCACCCCTAGGAATTTGAAACTGCTAACCATCTCCACCTCGGCCCCGTTGATGCTGACAGGGGTGTGTACAGTACTTTGCCCTCTGAAGTCAATGATCAGCCATCCCTTTAGTTTTGCTGGCATTGAGGGAGAGATTGTTGT